>NW_003852411.1:587670-608800 GCF_000181295.1 Otolemur garnettii
GGATGAGAGTTTTCCAAACTGCATATAGAAGTAACACACTGTATCCTATGAGAGAATTAATGTACACAATTATGATCTAATAAAAAAATGAAAAAAAATAATAATAAAATAAAATAGCAAATAAAAAGGAACATGTAGACCATTTTAGAAGTATAAGAAGCTTCCCTTATCCACTTGAGACTAAATATGAAAACCTATTGTAATTCTGAAAGTCCAAAGTGAAAGGCTGTGGGTGGCACCTGTGGCTTACAGGGGTAGGGTGTCAGCCTCATATACCGGAGGCGGTGGGTTCAAACCCAGCCCTGGCCAAAAACTGAGAATAAATAAATAAATAAATAAATAAAAATAAAGTGAAGGCTGAATCCATGAAAATATTCACTCAAAATACTGAGTAAATCAAAGGTGCCCATTATCATCCCTTCTGTTTACCATGACAATGGAGGGTTTAGAATAACAAGCCAAGAAAAGACATTCATGGCATAAATGATGAAATATTCCCAGATGACATAATTACACACTTAAAAAATAATAAGAAAGAACCTATAGACAAATAGATTGAAAATATTACTTAGTAATACTGTTGCTTTAAAGTCAATAGAAAAATACTTCATAAACGCTATGATTAAACAAACAAAATACCTTAAAATATGACTATTTGCAATAGGATTAAAAAACATCAAACATCTAGGGCTAATTGTAACAAATAATATCCATGACCTATATTCAAAACCATAAGACATCAAAGGGGGAGATCTAGGGTATGTTTATGATTGGAAAATTTTAGGTTTGATTTTCTCCCTGAAATTCATCTATCAGTTCAACACAATGCAAAACAAAATCTGGGTAAGACTAGTTGTTTACCAAAAATTATAAACAGAGTCTAAAAGTTATACAAGATTAAAAAGGCTAAATTGAAGGAAAAAAAAAACGAATAAATTTAGAGGACTTAAGAGTACCAGAACGAAGACCTCTTACAATGCATTAGTAAGAAGGCAAAGTTATATTGGTACAAATATATTTAAATTGGTGAGTGGAATGGAATAGAGAGAAAATCAGAGAGAAGCATATATGTCACCTGACTAATGACAAGTGCAGCGTGGTGGTGCAGGGTCAGGGGTAGGAAAGTGAAGGGTGGAGAGGATCATAATGTTCTTTAAAATAAGTGGTACCAAGTGAATGGGGTACATGTATCCAAAAAAGTATATTGCCCCTAGTTTATGTAATGGCGGTTCCAGATGGCTTGCAGATTCACAATTGAAAAGTAAAATACAGCTTTGAGAATAATACATACGAAAATACCTTTTCACTTTGGAGCATGCAGCAAAAAGTGAATGCAGAGGTGCAATAAAATGACAAAATATGACAAATTAAATTTTATTAAAATAAATAAAATTTAGTTTATAAAGAAGGCAGCACTTAGGAAAAAAAGACAAGTAAAATTGTAGGAGAAAAAAAAATCCCACCCTATTTATTCAACAAAATAACATGTCCTAAAACTATAATGAACTTCTATAAATCTATGACAGAAAAAGGCAGATGACATAATAGAAATAACAGGCAAAACACTTGTGAAAAAACTTCACAATAAAATAATATCCAAATTGCCAATAAGCATATGATGAAGTGCTTTTCCAGGCGATGAAATGCTACAGGGTAATTTCACTCCACTCCGTCTGAATAGCAAAAACTAATGCACTAAATGAATAAACCTTCAAGTGTAAATAAGGATAGGAAACCACTGAAACTGCTGTTCACTACTGATTGGGGTGTACATTTGTAAAATTACTTTGCAAAAATGTCTAATATGTATAAGCTGCTAAATATGTGTAATATCTAAAGCTGCTAATATGTATAAGTGAGGACACAGAAAACTCATTCTAGTTTAGTATGTACCAACAGGAAAGACATATATGTTCACATAAATATTTATGGCAGCTTATTCTTTTTTTTTTAAATTTCAGGTTAATGTGGGAGTACAAACAACCAGATCATAGTATTTGAATTTGTTAGGTAGAGACCCTCTTGTAGTTGTGTCCTGCACCCAAAATGTTTGCCATATATCTCTATGTTGTGTCCACTAAGTGGGAGCACCCCAAATGTGTTCCCTTCCCCGTCCCTTACTCCCTCTCTTCCCAACTTGAATTGAAATGAGTTTTCTCCTATGTGGGCATAAATTAGGTCATTTAGTGGCTTCATAGTAGTACTGAGTACATTGGATATTTGCTTTTTCATTCTTGTGATATTTTACTGAGTAGAATGTATTTCACCTCCATCCAGGTAAATACAAAAGCTGTAAAGTCACCATCTTCTTATGTCTTATGGCTGAATAGTATTCCATGGTATACATGTGCCGTAGTTTGTTAATCCATTCCTGAATTGGGCATTTAGGTTGTTTGTGCAGTAATTTTCATAATAGTCTCCAATAAACGAACCGAATAACTATCAACAGTAGAAAGGATAAATACACTATAGGATACTGTAGAGCAGTAGAGATGAATAATCTACAACTACATGTCATTTTAGGGACATTTTTCATAAATACAATGTTGAGAGGGGAAGAAAAAAAGCCAGGTACCAGATTATTATGTCCTACATGATTTCGTTCATACAAAGTACATAGTCAAAATCAACCTACGCTTTTAGAAATAGATATTTGTTATCAATAGGGATATGGATCGAAAGGGAGAAGAGATTTCTCATTTGCCAATAATGTTTGATTCATATTCTGATTGTTGAACAGATTCATTTAATATATGAACATGTTTTGTTCTGGACATTTGTGATGTATATGGTATTATTCCCTCCTCATCAAAATCAAATTCTTCAAATATTTCTCACTTTTTTTTAGTTTTTCATATACTCTTTATTTTTTAAACCCATTCCAGTCTGCCTGTTGATGTTAAATCCAACTGAAATGTCCCTCTTTTACTTCCGTTGACATCTGTCTCAGTATTAACTTGGTAACAATCAATGTTGTTGCCTATTCTTTCATTAAAAAAAAAAAAAACTCTCCTCAATTCATTTCCATTAAATTAGACACCTCTTTCTTTATCCTCTACTACTTTTTATCTGTATGATTCACAGATAAATGACATTCATATACATGACATCAATCTTCTTGGATTAAAACAATGACCTAAATTTTATCTTTAACCTTGAGCTCTATCTCACTAAATCCTATGCACTACTCATTACCATCTCCTGAATGTGCAAAAATTACATCAGGTTTAGCATGCACAAATTTTCTCATTTTTCCACCAAACATGTCCCGCTTCCGTATTCAAAAACTCAATGAATGGTGCACTTACACTACCATTCTGTAGGGCAGAAACCAAGATGTGTCTTGGACCTCACCATTTCTCTCATGCTTTACATCAAATCTATTCTTAAACCCACCAATTATATCTTCAAAATAATCTCTCATACTGACAGTTATACACCATTTTTATTACTACCATTATCTTAATTCATCTGAACCTTCATAGAATAATTCTTCCTCTGCTGCTTTTTCTGCTTCCATCTTTGATCCCCTAATTCTCTTTTCTATACAGCCAAAATAACCTTATCAAAACACTAATCTAGACTATTCTGTGACCATCCTTCCAAATTCCTTTTCCTAGAATAAAACGGCTAGGAGATTTTCCTAGTCACAAGGAATAGCTGCTTCTCTCAGCACAAGGCTGGGTCCCCTACAGGAAATTACTCAAGTCTAAGTGAAGTGTCTCACAAAACTTGCCCAGAACCCTCCTTCTGGGAAACCAACCCCTTCCTCTATGGAGCAAACTCTGCTGACCGATAGGATACTCAAAGACCTTCACCTCTTGTTGGAATTTAATATAACTTTGGAGGCTCATGCCAGATAGAGTTTCCTGTAAAACAGTCTGTGACTTCAAGTGGAATTGCATGGCACTTCACCGTCTCTGTCTCCCTAATCCTGCCTTCTTTTCTAGCAAAGTAAATCATAAAATATTTCCTGCTTATATCCCTCCATCTATGTGTATTTCCAGAAAGCCATTCTAAGACACTCTCATTTTCCAAGACATAAAACCATTAAACTGGTTCCCTTATTTTATTTTTAATTTAATTTTATTAAGTCATAACTGTATACATTTATAGGGTACAATATGATGATCTGATATACAATATGGAATGCTTAAATCAAACTGATTAACATAACCATGATTTCACTTATTTTTTGTGGTAAGACAGTTATCATTTATAATTTACTCTTAATTATTTTGAAGTACACCCTTGCATTGGGCACATTAGGCGAAATCCCACCAAATGCCCTCCTTCCTCCAACCAATCATTTCCCCTCCTCCCTTCCTCTCACCTTTCTCTCTCCTCTCTCTGTCTAGACTATATTTCTAGTTTTATTATTCATATGAATGTGTAGGTGTTTATATATTGATATAATAAAAGTATTGAGTACATTGGATACTTTTTCCCATTCTTGAAATACTTTACTAAGAAGGATATGTTCCAATTCCATCCATGTAAACAAAGTTGATTCAACATACATAAATCAATAAATATAATACATTACACAATAAAATAAAAAACAAAGACCATATTATTCTATCAATTGATGCAGAAAAGGCTTTTACTAATATCCATCATCTTTTCATTATTAAAACACTTAAGAAAATTGTCTTAGATGGGACATTTCTTAAACTGGTAGAGGCCATCTACAGCAAACCCACAGCTAATATTATATTGAATGGAGTATAATGAAAACATTTCCATTCAGATCTGGAACTAGACAAGGATGCCCATTGTCACCACCACTATTCAACATAGTACTGGAAGTTCTAGCTATTACAATCAGGCAAGAGAAAAGGATCAAGGGTATTCAAATAGAGACAGAGGAGGTTAAACTCTCACCTTTCATGGATGACATGATCTTATACTTGGAAAAGCCCAGGAACTCAACTACAAAGCTCTTTGAAATTTCAAGGAATTTAGCAGTGTCTTAGAATACAACATCAATACCTACAAATCAGTAGCTTTTACATATACCAACAATAGTCAAGCCAAAAATATAGTCAAAAATTCTATTCCTTTTATAGTAGTGCAAAAGAAGATGTAATATCTAGGAATATATCTAACAAAGGATATGAAGGATCTCTATAAGAAGAACTATGAAACCCTGAGAAAAGAAATAGCAGAGGATGTTAACAAATGGAAAAACATATCATGCTTGTGATGAGAAAGAATCAATTGTTAAAATGTCCATACTACCCAAAGCCATCTACAAAATGAATGCAATTCCCATCAAAGTGACAATGTCATACTTTAAAGAACATGAAAAATTATTACTTCATTTTATATGAAATCATAAAAAAAACCTTGAACAGCCAATGCAATAATTAGAAATAAGAACAAATCTGGAAGCATCACATTACCAGACTTCAGGTTATACTGCAAATCTATAGTTATCAAAACAGTATGGTTCTGGCACAAAAATAGAGATGTAGATATTTGGTTTGATTTTTTTTAAGAAAAAATGACAGGCAGCCCCTGTGGCTCAAATGAGTGGGGCAACAGCCCCATATACTGGAGGTGGCAGGTTCAAACCTGGCCCTGACCAAAGAAAGAAAAAATGAGGAAGAGTACTTCAGCATGGTTCACAGTGCTCTGGTATAGATTTGTCCTTGCCATTTATCTCTTGCTTTAAATTATAGTTCAGTAAGTACTCTTTTACTCTTTCAATTTTTCAAATCAAGGTAGTCTGCAGTAGCATACTGTTTGCATTTGCTGTTCCCACTGCCTGGAATACATTTCCTCCCTCAGTAGGTTTTTAACTTCTTATTCTCCAGATATCAATATTCTTTAGTGGGCATAGACATTCCTTCCCCTAGGTCTCTAGGCAAGTTGAGTTATTCCTTCTTCATTCATTTCTCTTATTGCCACACCCACATCACATGTTGTTTCCTAGGAGACAGCAAACTGTAGTCCACAGAACAAATCAGTGTGCTACCTGTGTTTGTAAATAAAGTTTTTTTTCCAAAGAAAGACGAACTTATAGATTTTGTCTAAGACTGTTTTCATAATGACAGAGTATTTTACTCTTTGTATGTGCAATAGACTAAAATATTTATTCTCTGGCTCTTTCCAGGAAATATTTGTACACCATTGCCCTTGCTCTAGACTATATTATATGCATTATTCATGTATCTTTATATAACAGACACTTAATTAATATAAATTGCTGCTTATGTGACATTGAATAGATGTTTTAATATCTCTTTGGATAAACGTTTATCTCTGTGAAATGCAGCTGATAAAATATCATGATCAAATATACAAAAAGCCCATGAGTACTACATAAGCAATACGTATCTGTCAGAATTATAATAGCTTAAAGCTGTGTTGAACACATACAGCACTTGAAAAGTAGTCTTCCTTTCACTTAACTCATCATTATGTTGAAATGAACTATTTTTATTCCTATTAAGGTTGATTGCCTACATCCAGTAGGTGTCCAGTCTTTTTTATTTTCTCTGATGCATGTCAGAAGAATAAGACTTATCTTGGGTCACACAAAAAATATGCAAATACTAATGAAAGGTAATTAGCCAAAAAAAGGCCCATACCCACTTTTCATGATATCCTACACCATCAGTTAACCTAAAATTAGTCCTCACAAAATCTGCATGAAGTCCATGGGCCACAGGTTGAAACCCCTGACTGTACACATTTAGTTTCTAGTTTTATTTTCTATTTGTAAATTGCCTTTTCACTTATCTGTTTAACACATGAGGATTGTGACTTTCCATGCAATCATATGAAATTCTTATTTGCAGTCAAAAACTAATATTCTGCCCTATTTTTTGCAAACTTTGATCTAATTTGTACCTAGCAATTTTACACATTAATGTGGCTGAATTATTATACTTATTAGGTATGAGCTACAATACAGAGATAGTAAATAATTTCCCAGGATTAATGGAGAATCTGAGCCATAGTAGTTGTTCAATCTTTATGTGAGTAATAATAAACAAACATTTTGGGGGAAAAAGAGAAACATCATATGAGGTCATTATGTAAATACTACTACTATTCAGTTGTTAAATATCTTTTTAAAATATTCATTGCTTAATTACAAATGTTTCTGAAACTATCACACATTGCAATGCTTTCCTTTAATAAACCAAAACTGTCTTATTAATACTTCAGAAATGACTGCTTATTTCCAAGCTATTAAAGTCAGTGTTTTAAAAATCCTTTGTTCTATGCTGTAAGTTGAACAATGGATATAGGTCTAAGTCCTCAGGGCAGGCTGCGGTTGCAACAACATTAATCAACCGCACAAAAGTACATCCAACTCTTGTCTGATAAATCCTGTTTCAGCAACACTTGCCACCTGCAAAAAAAGATTAACATCTTCCCTACCTTTAGGTGTTGTCACAGTGATCAAGACAAGGAATCAAATTGCTCACTGTTAAGCTGACTGCTAGGTAGGGTTATAGAGGCCACTCTCAGCTCTGTTCTGGAACAATATTTGAGGTGTGGGTGTGTTGCACCAGAATTTTCATGCATTTTTCCAGCTACCTGGTTATTATATGTTTTCTCATTCCAATTTTATTTTTCTGGTTCAAATATAAATGAAGGCTTGTCTCTAAGTTATGATCTTTCCTGGTTTTTCTATACCTGTTTCCCTGTCCAGTCACTGACTTCATGAGCTTTTGCTCAAAAATAATCTGTTTTCTTCCTGAATCTTCCACATGCTATAGCTTTTAAATTATTTCAGCTGCAAATGGGTGGGGAAAGAGGTTATACGATGAAAAACATTTTCCTCATACCAGTCACGATCCATGCAGGTGACACAATCTTGAATCATATAAATGGATTTTCCCTCACTTTTATTGGTTCATGAGTCAATTTATTTTCCACATACGCATAGATGTTTTCTCAGATATTTCTGTTTGCTGTGAGGTAAACCTAACACCCTTGTAGGAAATATCCCTGTGATTGTCTTACTGGTGATTCACTACCACTACCCTTCAATGTATCATTCGAGGTGTTTGGGGTTCCTTTCCTTTCCCCAGGGACCAGGTATCAAGTATGATTTTTAATCTGGTTTCTCAGGCTAGAAGAAACGTATGCACACAAGCATTGCAAGTTTCTTCATTTAAACGCAAGTTATTTTCCAAAAGGGAAATACATAAAACTACTTCCCACAATTCTATTTCCAGTACCTCAAGCAGAACTCTTAGATTTGCGGGTCCCCACTGCCTCAGCAAACGTACTTCATCAATTTTGGAGGAATAGGCGAGAGATTGAGGAGGAAGCCAATACACAATTTAAAATACAATTTAAATTATACTTACATCTTTTTAAATATATGTCTTTTAAAAGCATCGCCTTCAGTTTTTTGTTTTAAGTAAAGAAAAAAACAGACCTATTCTCTTTCATTATTTGATTTTTGTGTAAATGGAAGTAGGGACACTATTTGTAACATCTATGTTTTAATTTGGCAAAATAAATCTACCCCATGTGGGATTTCTTTACACTTCTGGCTAAAGCCACTTCAAATTTAAATTTAAAGCTTTGGGAGGGAAATTCAGGATTTAAGACTTTTGGATCCTCATCCTTGATGGCTCAGAACTTGAAAAGGCAATTTTCTGTATTTGTTACAAGAGATTAATCATTGCATGTGAGGCAACTTTTCAGGGGTGACAATATGAACATTTCAGAGCGTTAGTTACATTAATGTGCTGTACATGTAAAAAAGTGACAGAAATTATAAACAGACAGAATTTGCTCTGATTTACTACTGACAGGAAGTTTCAAATACTCCCATAATGGGACTTTTCAATCTGAGAAGTACAATATGTCAGATAAGAAAGTCGGGTACTGAATGAAAATTTGTAATGCTAAGGAGAGAAAAGTAGGAGAATTGAAAGTCATTCATCATTGTAACACTTCCCTGTAGACTAAGCAGAGATAAAAGATTCTGTTCACACAAGAATTTCCAGTTTTTAAAAAGCTGTATCACTCCTCTTCCCCTAGGACATTATATTGGAATGCAGGATATGTTTGCAGAGATGAGTGATTGAGTTGAGGAGTTTATGAAAAACAGTTTCAGTGATTGCCACAATTGAATTCTGCATTCTAAACATGAATAATACATGGAAATATTTTTTTAAATGGCAACAAATATTTAACTTGTAACTGATCTGTCGGAACACACCAAACTGGGTCAAGACGATGAAATAAGCTTTGTCCCATTTAGCAAATAAATGTAGTACGTATTGTTTATGTAGTAAATTATGCTATTACCTTTCTTATTTCATGAATGTTTCTTTTCATATATTTTTTATTTTCATTTTTTTTTTTTGAGACAGAGTCTCACTATGTCACTCTCAGTAGAGTGCAGTGGCATCACAGCTCACAGCTACCTCAAGTTCTTGAGCTTAAGTCATTCTCTTACCCCAGCCTCTGAAGCAGCTGGGACTACAGGCATCCACCACAACGCCCAGACATTATTTGGTTGTAGTTGACCTGGACTGGATTCAAACCCGCCAGCTCCAGTGGGTGTATATGGCTGGCACCCTAGACACTCAGCTACAGGCACCGAATAATAGAATACATAATAGGTGTATATTTTTATAGGGTACTTGTGATGTTTTGATACAGGCCTGCAGTTTGAATTAGTCAAATCACTGTCACTGGAGTATACATTACCATAGACAATTGTCATAGGTTTTGTCTTAGGAAAATTGCAGTTTACTCTCTTTTAGTTATTTTAAAGTATATCCTAACTCATTGTTGATTATACTCAGTTTGTTGTAATTCATGTTTCTGAACAGGCTTTTCTATATTAGTTTAGACTCCAAAGTCAAGAGGTCAAATTTAAAATTTTTTTCCATTCAATAAACATTTTTTTTTTGTTATGTAACTGTACTTATCACTTGCAGTTAATACTTCAGCCTAAGCAGTCCACAATATATAAATCTTAAATTTTGAGCAACCCATCTGTGCAAATATGTGTGGATTATAGATGCCTCTCATTTCCTATTACAATTCTAGTAGTTTAGAATTTTTCAGATGTTATTAATTTAGACAAGTATTTAAAATATAAATACATACAAAACATTTAGAACTCAACTAGTTTGCAAAAGGAAATACTGTAGACAACAAATATTTTTTAGCTGGATTCTGATCTTTTTATTTTTAATTGACAAATAATTATGTACCTTTATGGGATAAAATGTGATGTTTTGATGTATGTGTAAGTTATAGAAAGATTTAGTCAATCTAACACATCCCTCACCTCATCAATTTACTTGAACTTGAGCTTAATGATAATTTATAACAGTTTAAAGCTTCACAATCCCATTGCATTGAGATTTTATATACAGTATATTTAATTGATCTTGCTGACAAAGAACAATCTTAGCTTATCCTGCAGTTTTGTCCCCAAAATTAGTTGTAGCTGGTTGGCAGCATGAGACCTTAGAAAGAAAGTCTCAATTTTGAAGCTCAACTCCATCTCAGGAAAATTTTCTTTTGAACATAAATATTTATCAAAAAATGAGATATTAACAGTATTTGAAAAATATAAAAGTAAAACAAGGTAAAAGTAATGATTTATTCAGTCTTTCAATTCACATGGAAATAGGTGCCATTTGGCACTTTAAGTTCTATGGTAGCTAAAGTAAGAGGTTTTGATTTGAGGTTATTACATTTTATAGGCTACATCCTATGAGATGAAGAGATGGTTTATGAATGTGGCTGATATTCTCCTCTCCCTCTTGGGTTTTACTTTATTTTCTTCTTTAGTTTATGCTATGTGACAAGTGTAGTAAGGTTTCAACAGAGGCAATTCTAACCCTTGGCCTTTGAGCCAAGCGAACTCTAAGGAAGAGCTAGCAAAAAGACAACAGAAGCTTGGGACAACACATGCCCAGACTGTAAGTGATTGTCCTAAATTTTCCCTTTGTTTCTCTTTTGTTCTCTTGAATCTTCTTTAGATTGAGTATGAAAATGAACCTTGAAGTATTCATATCTATTAAGTAGGCAAATTCCTATACCAGTGTGGAAAGCACAGTGTTGCATGTAATCCAGTGGAAGGGACAGAAAAATAAAATCAAAAGGTTCATTTCTATTTATTTCATTCAAAGAAAAAGAGGAATAGATAGGGATTCAATCTCCATCTTTATCATCTGTCCCCATATCTGATACCTATCTGTTGAGGGAGATCAAGCATATTATATAAGAAGCAGAAAGATCCACAAAAGGACACGTACATAATATAAATCTATTTACAAAAATTGGTGATAGGGTTGTTACTGTTTACTCTTGAAGCGAACAATCAAAACTCTGTATTAATTCATGATGCCTAGGAATACCTTTGACTAAACTCAATCTACACTTAAAAATCAAACAGAACCTGAGTGAAATTTGGAGGAAGGAGTCTCGGCTTAAAGAGTTTACTCAGAGAAGGAGGAAAGGGTATGTGGAACCAAATCAGCAATTATAAGTTATATCACTGGTAATGTGCTTAGCCCAATAGAACATATCCTCCATAAAAAACGCTATCACAGGTATAATCATGATGAATAATTATGATTGTGCAGCAAAATAGTACATGTTTTCTCACAAAGTTGTTTAAAAATGAGAATAGAAGTGAAAGGTTGAGATACAAAAAGAAATAGATCTCTCAGTTTGAAACTGACTGGCACTTTTGTTACAGTGAATCAATAGATAAATTTATATTCTCCATCAAAGAAAGAAATATGTCTGTTAGCTGAGGTAATGGATGTATGTAATTCTGTAGAAAGAAGGCAAAATTGTTCATCGTACAAAGACAATAATTTACTAGTTCAAAAATATTAATTTAAATTGGATAAGGCTCAGTGTTGTATAATGAGTCTTTTTTGAAAGAGAACATCAAGGATAATCATGATTCTTCATGTAAAAAAAAATTCAAAAATCATTCTGAAGAGAGAATTGATAGAGTAAACCCAGTAAGGAAGGGAAAGAGCCCAGAGTTACTTTTCTATTTTACATTGGAAAGGATTTTTACAAAGGGGACTATGAGGACAGCATATGGAGAAAAGATTGCAGAGGAAGTCAACCAAGACAGCTGTACCGTGACATAGCGGCAATGAGAAGACAAGAACACTCAGTATTTTGAGCAGTGATTAAGCAGAGACACGCTTTAGGAAATTTAAGTCAATTCAGATGTTGAAGAATTTGTCAAAGAAACAATCTTTGAATTATCACTTAGGTTTTTCTATAATACCTCTTCTTCCAGGAAGCCCTTTCTAATTTTTTTCCACATATCCATAGGAGTTTTATACCTTTCTTTATTCTCTTCTATCACATTACATATTTTATTATATTATTACTCTCCATTTTAAAAATTATCATAGATACTGTCTCCCTCAGAAGATTTTGTATTGCTTTTGAAAATTTAATTATTCTTAAATTTCTATAACTTGCAAAGTTTGGCAAATAATTTGGGAAGTAGTAATAAATGATAGACAACATTTATACATACATCAAAGAGAATGAATCAATTGTTTCCACTCTAGCTGTTCAAAATCATTCCTTTGGTGTTTTAGGCATTCCTTGTCTCCCTATGAATGAGCAACATTCTTCAAAGATTCTTTCTCATTGCTTCTTTAACATTAGAAAGACTGTCAACTCTTACTGTGACTGATTTCAGCTCAGTGTTAAGATACAGTAGATCCTCTGTGGATTGACCACCCAAGGGACTGTAACAAACTGGTCAACATACAGAGGTGGTCAACATAAGGAATTAGGCCTACTGTACTGATAACATATATGGAGTACGTATCTGCCCTATGAAAATCAGATCAACTTGAGAAGGTGGTCAATGTAGGGATCTGGTCTGCCATGGAAGGTCTACTGTATTTTTTTTTTCAAATTCAGAATACCTGTAATTATTTGCATAGTGAACCATTGTAGGAACTGCTCGTTTATATTAAAGGAGCATTTTTAACATAAACGATCACCTACTCATAAAATCAAATGAGGAAGTATCATTTTATTTTATATTTTAAACAAGCTGTGTTTTTTAAAACCCTATAAACTCAGGTACGGTGAAATTGATAGTGAGGCATGTGGTCAAAATAGGACACTCAGTTAGGCACCTTTAATGACTAATCAGTATTTAGGTGATAAATTACAACCCAAGAAAGGAAAAATTTTTAGGCATTTAATTTGCAATATGATTTGTGGAATGTAGAGGTTTAATCTTACAATTTTTTTGCAGGTTTTTAAATGCTCAGATTTGCCTAAATGCATATAATTAATATTTAGATTACTTATTTATTGGACCCATTTTATCAAATGTTTATCACAGACTAGACACCATCCAGTGCTGCGGTAAATCGATGTACAAGACATAAAAGTCCTTTGGCTTCAGGAACCTACATACTAGCATTAGAGATGAACAAATGAATAGGTAATTTATCATAAGGCATAAGAGTTGTGGCAAAAGTAGTAAAGATTGCTCTGGAAATTCACACCAGGGAGGATAAGCTTGGTTTGAAGCTAAATTTGTAATATAAATGTAGATTAGAAATAAATCTGTTGTATGTTTTATTACTTTATTCCAAAATCTTCTGCATTAATCATGAATTTAAAGTCAGGATTAGATGTGGAAGTGCTTAACACCTCTGGTAATCTTATCTTTAAGTCCGAATGTTGGAAAAAGGAGATGTAAGGCATCCTGGCTTTGCCAAGCTATTCTCCTTCTTCAGTCAGTGCCCACGATTCATTCAGGTCTAAGAAGGGAGTCTAAGATACTCAGCACCTGCTAGTTGACTGATTTTAGGAAAAAAGACACGTAAACTGAACAATCCAGCTTTCTTCTTCCATGGAATAAGTAGATGGCTGAATCCTAAAGAGTATTAGAAATATATCTTGAATGATGCTGTATATCCCATGGACGCACATATGAGCGCTTAAGGAGTCCTATCTTGATGTGCTTGCATTGCTATAAATAATAATTTAATAAGCTTGAGACCAATATTTCATTGTTTATTGTAAGTAGTTTCGGAATTGAATTAAGAAAATGATTGCAGATGGTGGGCAAAGGGAACAGAGGAGAGAAGTGGATCAGAGAAAAGCATGGACACATTCAAGCTACAGGATCCACACTGAGAAATCTATCATCTGTTGCAAACACGCAGTCTGAAAGCCTGGCTTTTGTAGTAGACTGTCTTGCTGGAACTTCACCCAGGACGGCCCTAAAGTCTTTGAGATCTGAGAGGCCAGGCGCCTGCAGGTGGGAGTGCTCTCTCAAGAGAGTGAGCGCAGGGGATTGGGAAGATTTATCAGAGAAGGCAAAACACACTGGAAACAGCACAAGGGCTGTGATTTAGAAAGTGCCCCTCGCTCCCGTGTCTCAATGTGGCACGTCCCAGGACTGCCCACAGGCTTCAGGGGCTTAATTGCTCATCTTGGGTTTTGCGTGCATGGAGTCTGCCTTGATGTCCTGCATCTGGACTGTGTTCCTGTCCCAGGTTTTTTTTCTGTTAGGATCAAAAATGACGTAGATTGATAAATGTAAGAAGTAAATCAGTACAATTAAAGTAGTTAAGGAAATAATTTGATTAGAAAATGCAAGGCCAGCAAGAATCATGACATAAGGGTTTAGCCCCCACCCACCCACCCCCACCCCGGTGCCCTGTGTAAAGTACGTATTATAAACAGAGCTAGCCTGAGGCTTTCCATGGACCTCACGCTTGAGACATGGTCAGGCACCCTCACCCAGCTGCTCTTAAAAAACTTTCTCTTAGGGTCCTGACATTTCATTTCCCCTCATCCTCTGGTCTCCTTCAGTCACTGAGAGAAAAGTCATGGCATAGTTTGGGGCTAGCCCCAACAATATCTTACCAAAATTTGGGAGTTTCTACATGAAAAACAAGGGCCATTGATGATTTTTTTTACTTTTTTGTGGGGGTGGGTGTGGAGACAAAGTTTCACACTCTTGTCTAGGCTAAACTGCCATGGTGTCATAGCTCATAGCAACCTCAGACTCTTGGGCTCAAGCAATCTTCTTGCCTCAGCCTCCCTAGTACCTGGGACTATCGGTGCATGCCACAATGTCTAGCTAGTTTTTAAGTACAGACTGGTTCTCACTCTTGCTCAGGCTGGTCTCCACCTCTTGAGCTCAAGTGATACGCAGGCCTGGGCCTCCCAGAGTGCTGGGATTACAGGTGTGAGCCACCGTGCCCAGCCCCATCTGTGAATTTTAAGTAAACATTACAAATGGCAACACTGAAGAGGAAAGCACATATGATTTGCCAAGGAAAGGTGTATTGCAGATCAAAGGTAGCAGTGGAAATGGAAATGAAGAGGAGGGAGAGAAAGTGAAAGATATTTAGAAAAGGCGTTAACGCGAGGAGATTTCTCATTGGCTGTGATTACTGAACTGCTTTATGAAAAGAAAATAATGTGATACTGAAGTACATTTATAATTTCAAGCGATCCATGTGAAAAAGTATTCATTGCTAGTTATAAAAAATAGGTGGACTTAATCTTTCCTATAAAAATAGATATGACTTAATCGTTTTTTGACAATTAATCTTTAAAAAAAGTCAAATTACTTTCCTCAGTTCGATCATGAAAACATGATTTAAATGTTGCTTGATCTCCTTACCAGTCATCTACTTATCATCCATGATAATGTTGGAGTTATTTAATTTAAATGTTAATGATGTTCTAGGTTTGTAATTAGCAGTATAAAGAGAGCAGCACAAAGATGTTTGAATAGCAACAAATTTACAAAAGGCTAATATGTTTAACGTATTTAAAGTGAACCTCTGACCATATATTCATCATGCGAAAATTAATTCTTCATATTATGCCACAAATAACCTTACCACGATCTAAGTTTTACTTATGAAGAGGGTAACTGGTAGGGAACATATTCTGCTTTATTTCCCTTATGAAGAAAATGAATTATTTGAGTTTCAGTGGATCACTTATTTTTTAAAGTTTATTCTGTTGGAATAAATCTTTAGGATATAATTTAAATTAATTGCGCTCCTGTCATTCATAAACTACTTATGCTGAATTCATATGGTTTGTGATGTCAGCAGAAATTAAATTATAGCCTTGTGTTCTGTGGGAGATCATTTTTTAAAAATAATCTGACATCGTGAAGTAAAATTCTTCTTTTTCAAATATAGGATAATTGCAGTTCATTATGAAAATGGAACAAACTGCTGACATTCTCATGTTAGAAAAAAATCAACAGTATGTGG
The DNA here is from genome assembly GCF_000181295.1 of Otolemur garnettii. Lineage (NCBI taxonomy): Eukaryota > Metazoa > Chordata > Mammalia > Primates > Galagidae > Otolemur > Otolemur garnettii. Next base: position 603,921 of record NW_003852411.1, read on the forward strand.
GACCTCAGATGGTTTAATAAAATAATGAGTTTGAAAGGGGAAAGTTCTATAACCTTGTTATAAAATCTCCAGTAAAATTATAAATGATCAACTCAAAAAAGGTTACAAATACATAGTTTGACTATAATTATAAACATCTAAAAATCATAAAACAACCTCAAAACATTACTATATTTTCATTGAAAACAGGTATGAAGCATTCTTACATTTTTCTAGACAAAGTATTTCAAAGTTTAATTGATGTGTCAAAAATTACGTAAATTTAACCTAAGCACCTGATCATTCATTTAAAATTCAGTAGTTGCATATTTCCTTCAGTCATCCTGAAATAAAAATCAGCCAGTTGCTATTAGGCATGAATGAATTTACAGTTCCCTCTTTGAAATAGTTCAACATTTATCTTCATGTGTCTTTTTTTCCAGTCTGGATATGATCAATACTTAAGCATCACTTGCGTAGAAGATGCCATGCTGGCACTCTATAGAATAGGAATATGTACGTATTTTATCAGTAATAGGCCACAGCTTTGGAGACATAATGTTGTCCAAATACATGTATTTCTTTTTGTAAAATATAACACATACTTTGGTGGTTACAAATCAATATCTAATACATGTATTTTACCCTACTGGGAGCTTACTTGGACTAAAACTAATTTACTGAGATGTAGTATATTATCCATAACCCAAACAATGTGCCCTTAGGCTAAGTAACTCTGACAGGACACTGTATTTAATGAATTGTAGAAGATCACATAAGATAAATGCTTGGAAATCTGGATTGTTCTATATTTCTCTGCATATAGTTATTATGTTAGAATGTTTTAACATTTTTAAGATAAACCTAAATGAATCACTATTATTATTTAATCAACATAGAATTTTTTAAACATGCTTTAAATTTGAAATCTATTTACTTGTGTATTTACTTTTTTTTTTTTTTAGGCAGTTTCACTCAGTCACCCTGGGGTTGAGTACCGGCACATCCTAACTCACAGCAACTTCAAATTCTTGGGCTCAAGAGATCCTCCTGTCTCAGCCTCCCAAGTAGCTAGGACTACATCTAGCCACAACACCTGGCTAGATTCTCTGTTTTTAGTAAAGAAGGTGGTCTATGCTTTATTCAGGCTGGTCTTAAACTCCTTATCTCAGACCATCCACCTGCCTTGGCTTCCCACAGTGCTAGGATTACAGTCAGGAGACACCATGGCTGGCCTCAAATCCATTTTAAACAGTATACTTTTTTCTAGAGTTGTAGTTTTCTGTTGAATTTTTACACTCACAAAATATTTTTATGTCAATGTTTAGATGCACAAATATAATATACATTTGAAATTATTCTCCAAGAACATAGCTTAGCGTTGGTGGTAACCTCTTTTACCTTTTGTCTAAATGTGTTTTTAGCACCACATTGCTTTTTGTCTCTTATCTGTAATAACAAAAATGTGAAAACAATAAAATCCTCTAGAAACAGAGGTACCTGGGAATAGATGGGAACAGGATAATGCCTTGAAAATGAGTACATATGACATCACTCTATTGCATGAATCTTTATAATAATGAGTGAAAAAAAAGTTTTGTAAGTATGATTTTTCTTTATTTTGGGTTTAAATTGACTAACGCTAAATAAAATATACTGTAGTAATTCACCTAATATTATAAAAGTGCAGGTATGTGTCAATGAGACACACATGTTCATAGAATTAGACGCATGATAAAAAAGCTTTAGGGTAATAAAGTAATATTCTTTCAGTGGAGGAAGGCAGGGAGATAAGGGAGCAGGTATCTTCATGAATTGCCATTCTTATGAACATGAATGTGGAAAACATTTTGAGATATATTTTCTTCGATTCAGACAGGAATTTTATTCTTAAACATTTTTAGGTTAAAGTTGTCCCAACCCCGTGGACCCCCGTGGCCCTGGTCTCGATTACAACAGGAAGGAACCAGGCTTGACATGGATTAGAAGTACACGAATGTAGGAGGTGGGTCAGCCCTTCTTTGCAGGGCAGACCCGAGCAACCTCTGCACCAGCCTTTTATTGAGACCGTGCTGAAGGCTCAGGTTCTTTCTCCACAAGGAGCACTTGTGGACAAATGGCCTGAGGGTCCACCCCTCAGCTGCAGATCATCTTGCTCAGAGGTCTCCTCTGACTCTTGGCGTCCCCTATATAAAGTAGGATTCCTAAACATGTCTATTCTCTTGGGATAGTTAGAAGGCCCTCAGTAGTATACTCAGGCATAAGTATACATGCATAGAAATATAAGCTATACACAGACACACATTTCCAGAACTTCAGCTCTCCTATACTCTCCCTCCTACATGCTAGCAGTATGATAAAGAGCCAACATTATTCACCTGTGATTGCATTTTCCCCCTGCTTTTTATATCTACCTTTACCCTTGGACAATAGCTAGCTGTCTCCTTAGGAAAGAAGGGCACACTATTTATCCACGTGAAATCTTACCATAGTTCATTGCCAAGCACCAAACCAAGTGATAATGGAAAGATTGATGTCAGAGACATTTCCTTTAATGTTACTCAGGGAACCAAAAATCTCCCTCCCATCCATCTTGCCTTTTGCACATACAATGCAGCTAAAGCATTAATGCTTGGTAAAGCTGTTTTTTATTCTGGATTATATAAGTGATAAGATTTTTTAAATATACAAATGTTGTTAAGATTCACTGGATGAAATGTACAGATACAAATTTTACCCGATAATTTTCAGATCAGTGTGAATTTATATTATTAAATATTCATTTCAATATACCATTCATCAAGTGCATTTAACCTAGGTTATGGTCTTACATTAAAAAACCACAAAGATTCATCTGCTTTTTAATAGCATAGGGGGTCTCTCTTCCTCTCTCTCTTTCCCTGCAGTTGCTGCTACATGCCACATGCCTTCTTTAGTACAAACCCAAACTGAAGAATCACGTGTATTGGGGGCTGGTCATATCTATGCTAGAGGGAAAAAAATAAGATAATATATGAAACTTTCCAGTGACTCTTAACGTTTCTGATTGGCAATGGCTGATGAAATCTGATCAGTTATAGATACACCCTCCGCTGGAACAGCCTGCAGTCTGTCACAGTAACATTTATTGAGTCTATCCAGTGGAGGAGGGAACTTGAGAGGAACCAAGGGGAACTACTCAAGAATAGAAACAGAGAAGCATCCTTTATAAGATTTGGGCTCCATTGAAGGATTCTGAATAGCATTGAAAGGATACAGGGATCAGTGTGTTCAGGATTGGTTGCTATCTTTTGAGGCAGGATTAGGAGAAGCAGAAATTAAATAACGACTGTGGAGGAGAGCATAGCAGGTGCCAGCTCGTCATTACTAAGAAGCAAGTAGTCACTAGAAGAGGCATTTTTTTTTTGTCTCAGAGTCGTTATTTCCTCTTTCAGTCTATTGGAGAAATTCAGAGGAATAGTACAACACACACCTCAAAATTATCTCCCTTAAGGGTCCAGTGAACTGGAGTTATAGACCAACTCCTCTGAACCATCAGGCGAAGGATGGAGGAAGAGGGTAACATTAGCTGCCTAACCCCCAGCTAACCATCTCTATCTCCACATTTCTAAAACATTCAGACATAAGAATGTAGATACTACCAGTCTGAAGTCTGAAAGAGCACACTGAAAACGTCAGTGAAATACTGACAGTATCCGTAGAGTGCGTATATATACAAGCGTGTGTTGGGAGTATAAGTCGGTACAAGGCATTGAAAAAATGTTCCCCACATTCAAAGCTGTTAATTCTCATCCTAGTTATAGGGGTAAAGGAATGTGTGTATATGTGCATAAAATATACAAGAATGTGCCTAACAGAATATTTTTCAGTGGTAAAATTGGAAAACAATCAGAAAATTGATTTTTTAAAAATTGTACTATAGTTATACATGAGAATGCTATACTACAATTCGACTGAACTGCTGCCACATCCAACATCATGTATGAATCTTATGAAAACAATACTGGGAGAAAATAGTGAGGAAGAAAATAGCACATACTGAATGATTTCATTCTTCTGACATTCCAAAATAGGCAAAAATTATTAACAGAAAGTGAAATCAGATTGGGGAGTGACCAGGAATGACCAGGAAGAGACTCCTGGCAGAGCATGTAGGGAATCTTTTTTATCTTCTAGATCTGGTTATGCCCACTTTGTGGTAATTAATTGAGTCCTGCATCTATATTCTGTGCGTTTTCTGTATGAATGTTATACTGAAGTTTTCACCCATAAATACAACGCACTGATTTGTTCACGTTCTTCATTTGTGTAGCTCTCATTTGGTTGAAATTCATAAAACTGTAGATTAATTTTTTTAAGCTCCAACTTTTCTCGTAATAGGCACTAATGAAGGGAAAATATGTAGTCTATCTGCTCTGTGAAACAAACCATTCCCACCAAAAACCTATATTAAGAACTGCAGAGGCATACGAGGAGAGGGCATTTAATTGCACACTCAGAACTTTCTCCAACCGAGCATAAATCTGTATGAAGGTTCATTGTGAATTTCGTATATTTAGCTCCTCTCTCGAAATTTCCACTCTTTCTGAACTTAGGTGGAGAGGGTGCTTTTTAGATTCACTTCAACCTCAATGCTGCCCATGAGCTGATCTGCAGCTCACTTTGGAGGCTTCGGTTTCTTGCTAATAGGTTTGGAACGGATACAGTTCCTTTCTTTGGTATAGGCAGAAACAGCTAGCTACTTTCCAATGATCATCGTTCCTGTCTTCACCTGTACCAACAAGAACACCAATATTCCACTGAAACATTGCTACTTAGAAGAAAAATTGGGCCTTGCCATTCAGAATTAAATCCCCTTGTGATGAAATTAGGTATGAGATTAAACCCCAGACAAAACATTA
>NW_003852411.1:608893-612759 GCF_000181295.1 Otolemur garnettii
CCAGGGCTGGGTTTGAACCCACCACCTCTGGCATATGGGGCTGGCACTCTACCCAGGGCTGGGTTTGAATCCACCACCTCTGGCATATGGGGCTGGTGCCCTACCCTTTTGAGCCACAGGCGCCACCCTAGGAATGCACATTTTGAGAGGACAGGTTGGATCCTTTCTTCTCTTTCCCCTTCCTACTGCCTGGAATATTTACATAATAGTGGGGACTTGACCAGCTTTGGTTAAATATGCCACATGCTGGAAATAAAAGGAGCCTGGGTTTCTGACGATTTCACAGAGCCCCATGTTGAACAGGAACTAGTATTTTCTTGCATAAGAAAATAAACCCTTATGTGTTTAAAAAAACTTTAGTTAAATGTCTATTAGCCATAACTAAGTGCATTCCACAATTTATACTCTTATAAATGACTTACGATCCACAGACCTTTTCATATCAGTAATTTATAGAATTATTTAGGTTTGTAATAAAAATCCATTTAATTTTGACCCAAACAAAGGGCCAAAAAAAAGGGGAATCAACTATGTAAAAGACAAGACAAAATATATTATCTAACTGACAAATTTTTCTTCTTACTCATTGTTTACTTAATTATCAAACTTTCTTTCTGGTTTCAATCAAATATTACCTAATCCATCATCTCTCTCCCCACCCCCATGGAATATGGCCAATTTCTGTAATTTTGTCTGAATATCAGTAGCAAAGTTTTTTCATTTGTTCCAATTGTATGCTGGACATTTGCCTCCTATTCTTAAATTGTGAGAACCTTAAAGATAAGGATTGTTTACCATTTTTAAGTATTTATACAGTCCTGTGCATAAAGTTTTCCATTACAAAAAGATAAAAAGTAGTATGATGTATATTTAAATTTTGTAGTTCAGATAGAATAAGTCATTTTAAAGGTCAAGAAATCTGTACAGTCCAGCTATTTCCTTGTTGAATTGTTTAATTATTCTTAATCTTCCACTATTCTTAATGGAAGTTTTAAATTGAGACTCAAGGAAGGCACAATCAGAGATGTGTATCCTTGTAGACACACAAGAATTTATAAGAATGATTGAACTTCTGTGTGTCTAAAAAATTGTATAAAATTAATTAACTATATTTATGTGTGACAGCAGAAAAAAAAAGAAGTGAATGTGATGTTGGGTGTTGCTTATTTAACAAGGAAACATTTAAAGCTGGGCTTTGTGGTGGGCACCTGTAGTCCCAGTTACTGGGAGGCTGAGGCAAGAGAATAGCTTAAGCCCAAGAGTTCAAGGTTGCTGTGCGCTGCTATTCCAAGGCACTTACCAAGGATGACATAGTGAGATGCTATATCAAAAACAAATAAACAAACAAAAACAAGAAAAACAAGGGAAGTTTTAAGATGTTTAACCCTCCTGTGTATTCTTGACCAAATTAATTCCCTACCCTTTATTGCTTTTGTTCCATATTAGTTTTCAGTTTTGAAATCCTTAGTTATGTGCTTTATACTTTGGTTTTGATCCTACAACAATATAGTAATGATTCTTACCAGTTGATTTGTTCAGTGGCCTGTGGTTTTGTTATGTGATGCCAAACACTGTCTGTGGCTGTCTATTGCCTCTTTTCTCGGTATTACTATATTGAACCCTCCAAATCTGTATCCTTTTTACCCTTTACTAAGATAGCTACATTTTTCCTCCTTATGGGATCACTTTTCTCCTTATGATACATCATGGGTATGAAGATTTAACTCCTACTTTCTGAAATGGAGGATACACATTTTGTTAATTTGTCAAAAAGAGATTTTCTCATGCCAAGAACATCCTGTGCCACACCATTACGTGTCCTGAAGAAGGAGCAGCTCGGTAATAGCAGAGAGCCTTGCTGTTTACATGCTACGTGCCTGTAATTGCACAAGTTTCATGATGCATGTATTATCTCAGTTAAGGGCCTCATGATCATGATGTAAAAGCTGAGGATGATAAATTAAAGGCAATTTTTAAATGATTACTAAAAATATATGAAAGATTTTTTGTATTGTATAGAAATTGAGTCCAATTAGCTCATTGTTAGTCACGCTTATTATCTACTTTAAAAACAAGTTTAACATGATTCTGACTTACTTTCAGCAATTCGACTTACTAATTTTAGTGGCGGTAGTGGATGTGTAAAAATTCCAAGAACTGTTAACCTTGACAGCACTTTCCCAGATAAAATTTATTTGGTATTAAAACTCTAGCAAATAACCTATGACCCCATCTTTACACTGATAATTGCTATTTTAGATAATGTGTAAGTATAATAAAAATGAAAATATTATGTTTTATACCTTGCTTTACATTTCAAGTGTACATTTTTAATATTGATTTTTCAAAACCTAAAGGCATTAAGTAGCTTTCTGCATAGATAGCTGAGTATAAAAATAATAGACTTGGGGGGAAAAATGTTACAATTTAGGCAAGTAACTCACATGTTATAAACCATAATCAGATAAGGTTCTGGGTGCTAGAAATATAGTGGGACTCAATCAAAAAAATAGTATGTGAAATATATGTTAATGCTCTAAGCATAAATCACCTTGTTTAAGACAGTTATGATTTGCTTAAATCAAATCTATTCATTGTTTTTAAATGCAATATCATTTAGCAAGAAACAACAAAGGAGAATAATATCTAAGTTCCAAAATAGAATTTTCAAACCTTATTAAATCTTCATACAATAGGCATTGAAAAAATTGTTGAGGTTACGTTGCATAATTGAAATCAAACCTCATCATAATGAAGTACTGAGTAGACACCCATAGAAGTTCCCTTGAAAATTCCCATTCACGTTACACCTTTGTCCTAGTGCTGCTAATTCTTTTTGATTTCAAGGACAAATGAAAGTATTCAAATGTGTGAAAATCTCTGAGGGGATTAATTAATTCCTGAACATATTAATCAGGATAATTACTAAATTTGCGTCTTTGTGTACGCCCACAAATTACACCTAAATACAGTGCTGCAAACAGGATATAATTTGTTTCTCCCTAATGTAGCAAATCAGTATGGATAGGCAAGCTTAGATACAGAAGGTTCCAGGGGTCTGGGCGAGTGGGGCACCTCTGATTTGTGTATGTAGCAGCTAAGATTGCTTTAATCATAACCATACAGATCCAGGTTGAAGAAAAAAGAAGAGTCTGACCAGTGCAAATATTACTTAAAATATGATCCAGAAGTTGTTGAACTCAATTCTCCTATGTCCAAATGGTATCCAAATAGTAGTGCGAACACACACACACACACACCCCTGAAAGGAACACAGGCTGTGAATGTTGTGTCTAGCTAGACAACTGTGTGCAAGGAAGATCAGGGCAGATACTTATAATAGGGAGGTGGGGGAAGCTATAAAGTCAGCCACCATCTGGAGCAAATATTCTTTCCCCAGAGTCATGAAAAACTAAGGGGATCAGAAAGATATCTTTTCCTACGAAATACATTATGTTAGTTAAATAAAGATAGTTGATATTTAACAACTGAGGGTAGTGGTGCTGAAGCCTAGAGGTCAAAATTTATTTGGTGAAAACTGTTCTTAATTTTTTATTCCAGAAATATTAATTAATAGAGTGACCAACAATACTTAAGGGTTGGGAGCATGAAACCAATAACCAGACTACCAAGGATCATAACCAACCTAATAACTAACAGGATGAGTGCAGAAAAAATATCATTTCTGTGTCTCAGGGTCTTCACCTATAAATGACGATACTAGTAATATAGATCTCATGGAATTTTTTTTTTTTGGAGACAGAGCCTAAAGCTATCCCCCTGGGTAGAGTGCTGTGGCATTACAGCTCACAGCAACCTCCAACTCCTGGGCTCAAGCGAGTCTCCTGCCTCTGCCTCCCAAGTAG
>NW_003852411.1:613780-690043 GCF_000181295.1 Otolemur garnettii
GGCAGGTCTATTTTTAGTTCTCTAAGTGTTCTCCAGATGTCTTTCCAAAAGGAACGTACTAGTTTACATTCCCACCAGCAGTGCAGGAGTGTTCCCCTTTCTCCACATCCACTCCAGCATCTCTGGTTTTGGGATTTAGTGATATGGGCTAATCTTACTGGAGTTAGGTGATATCTCAAAGTAGTTTTGATTTGCATTTCTCTGATAATTAAGGATGGTGAGCATTTTTTCATATATCTGTAGGCTGTGCGCTGATCTTCTTCAGAGAAATTTCTCTCCAAGTCCCTTGCCTTAAACTTAAGACATGAAACCATAAAAATACTAGAGGAAAGTGCAGGGAAAACACTTGAAGATATCGGCCTGGGCAAACATTTTATGAAGAGGACATCCCGGGCAATTGAAGCAACATCAAAAATACACTATTGGGACCTGATCAAACCCAGCCAAGGGCACAGTAACTAAGGCAAGCAGACAGCCCTCAGAATGGGAGATTTTTGCAGGTTATATCTCCGACAAAGGTTTAATAACCAGAATCCATAGAGAACTTAAACGTATTAGCAAGAAGAAAACGAGTGATACAATTTATTGAGAAACTATCTCCACATAAACGTGCACAGAGAATTGAGTCTATAATTTCATGAGGCCTGCATTCCTCCCACCTGAAATTCACAGCTGCAAAATAACATTCTTGTTTTAACCTTTGAGCTATCAATATATCTTATTGGCATCATTTAAAATATAAATAGAAGGCTTTCTTCATATCAAAATGTAAACAGTGACAATCATTCAAACGTAATGTACAATTCCATTTATTTAGAATTTTTGGAAATGCTAATCAATCTAGCGACAAGATGCAGATCAGTGGTTGTCTAGGGATGAGTAGGAAGGGGAGATGAATATGCTGATCATGACTGTAGTAATGATTTCACAGTTGTGAAACGACATCAAACATAAATCATGCACCTTAAATATGTGCAAGTTATTGTACATCATTTACACGTCAACTCAAACAAAAGGTTAAAAATAGAGAAAAAATCACTTACAAACCACTCCCTCTTCCTTTTTACTTCAGTAATGCAAACACTCTTACTAGTCTGATTGTATATCCCACACATGTTTATGTCAAAATGATAACTTTCGTTCATTTCAATCTGATGGTTACACAATAACATTTTGTACATGAATTCCAAAGCCAATTCATGTAGATACTTCTAATATTTTTTAACAGTTTCACAATATCTCATAAGGTATTTTAATTTTCTCTTCCATTCCATAGAGTACGTATGGCTACACAGCAATGTAGCATCTTCTAATTTCTGGTCACTCAAGTGGCCCTTCCTCTAGTATATGTGGTTTTGAGAGCAATGACTAAAATTCATTGTACCTGAAATCAAACCCACACTGTACCACATATAATTATATGATTATGGTCCAATTACAAATCTCCTCTGAAACAAAATTCTCTCACTTTAAAAATGAAAATGATAGAACCTAACTACGGGGATTGTAGTGAGGATAAAGTGAGTAATTATACATAATGCCATAAGATTAACCGGTATATATTGTTACATTTACCAATCATTATTATTTTCTGGTCATTTTTTCACAGAAATGACAGGAGTCATGTTTTTAGTCATCTCTCATCTAAGAAAAACTGTTGTTGATAACCTGATTTAAATATACTTGTCTCCACAGAGGGAGAAAAGTCAAAGCTCCTTGTGATAGCATTATGCTCAATGTCAGAAAATTTGGTGTAATGTGTGGTGGTTTTTGATGTAAGGAAATCTCTGCATTTGGCCCAGATGTAGCTTTTTTTGATTCAGAATCCTGAGTTATAAAAAGAAATTATCTGTACACCCACATACACACACATCCCACAGTACGCACGCCCAATACACATTGGACGAATAAAAACATAGTCACACTAATATATAGAAACTACCATTTAAGAGGCAGAAGAAGGGATAACTATCTAAAAAAAATTACTAAAAGAATCTCACTTACAATAATAAAAATAAGAATAAAATACAAATGCTTCTAGACTTACAATGAGGTTCTCCTTCATTCAATCCATCATAGGTAAAAAATGTCACAAGTCAAACTATCATAAATCCAGATCCTCTCTGACTTGCAAGAAAGTTATATCCCAATAAACCCACCATCAAGTTGAAAAATCTTAAGTTAAACTCTAATGATTTGTGAGTCTTTATATTCAGGAATAAATTTAACCAAGGAGGTGAACGATCTGAAAGAATTAATATTGAAATGTCCCTATTACCAAAGCAATCTACGTACTCAATGTAATCCCTCTTAAAATTTCAATAGTATTTTTCACACAAATAGAAAAAGAAATGATCCTAAAATTTATATGGAACCAGAAATAACCCTAAATAGTCAAAGCAATATTGAGTAAAAGGAACAAAAACTCGAGGCTTATACTACATTATTTCTAGTTATACATGTGTATTACAAAGTTATAGTAATCAAAACCCTGTGGTATTAGCATCAAAACTGGGTTGCGTGTGGTGGCTCACTCCTGTAAGCCTAGCCCTCTGAGAGGCAGAGGAGGGAAGATTACTTGAAGTCAAGAGTTCAAGTTCAGCCTGAGAAAAGGGAAACCTCATCTTTACTAAAAAATAGAAAAATTAGTTGGACCTGGTGGCATGTGCCTGTAGTCCCAGCTACGCAGGAGGCTGAGGCAGAAAGATCCATATTTCAAGTATCTCATTTACTGTTTACTGAAAAATGGAAAAAAAAAACATATTTTAAATCGATTTTCAGTAGTAGCAATTTATTTTGCTTAATTATCCTTGCAAGTTAGTTGAAATGCTAAAAAATAAGTCATTAATGGAGAATATTTTTAATTTGTAGTCTTGGGCTAACATCAATTAATTGTAAAAACAAAATGGAAAGAACTTGTGAATTAAGAGTAAAATATCAATAGTGTTTATTTGCATGCAAATAGTTTCTTGTTTTTATTCCTTAAGTGTATGTAATATAAGGATGAATATTTAAAACAGGCCACATGCAGTGGCTCAAGCCTATAATCCTAGCACTTTGGGAGGCAGATGTGGGAGGATCTCTGAGGTCAGGATTTGGAGCCCAACCTGAGCAAGATCGAGACACCCCATCTCTACAAACACAGAAAAATTAGACAGGTGTGTGATGTATACCTGAACTCACAGCCAGTTGGGAAGTTGAGGCAGGAGGATTCTTTGAGCCCAAAGAGTTGAGGGAGTTTTAGTTTGCTGTAAACTATGATCATTCCACAGCACTCTAGCCAAAGTGACAAAGTGACCATGTCTCACACACACAAAAAAAAAAAAAAAAAATGGAAGGAAGGAAGCATGGGAGGGAATATATGTGTATATATTTAAAAATAAATAGCAAATAAAATTTTCTAATTTTTTTGATATATACCACTTTTTAACTTTAATATATCTCTCTGATTATAAATGATACATTGGAACATTGGCTCAAATTTCTTTTTTTTTCTTTTTTATTTCAGGCTCCTTTATTCCATGAATATTTACAGAACATCAACTATAGGCAAAACATTGAAGATAACATTGGGACAAATATATCAATTTTATGAGGAAACAAAAGCATTATCTACAAATCAATTATGAGATTAGTGTACTCATTACCACCACTCCCAGTAAAGTTGAAGATCCTAGCTAGTACAATTATGATAACTGAAAAATCCCAATGCTTTGTAAAAAAAATACAAATTTCATTACTTCCCAGTTACCAAATTACTTACAAGTTACCAAAAACAATAGAAAAATTCAGCAATGTAGCTAACTTCAAAATAACTATACAAAATCAATTATATTCCTATATAAAAAAGAATTACAAAATAATATTAGAAAAAGAATGATAGCATTGTATCAGCAACCACAATAGAAAGTACCTATCAATATAGCTTTAACAAGAACTGTGCAATTTTTTTAAATACATAATCATTTACTATTTGTTTGTTACAGAATACACAAGACAAAATACAAATAGCAAACCAATTTTTTTCCTTATAATGTTTTTACCAAAGTCTAAAAAAAGCGGATGACCAATATATATAAATAGAAATAAGAAATAATTTCTAATGCTCAAATTTCAACACTGTTAAATTAAGTAATATTGTCTAAATCAGTAAAAAACAAACAAACAAACAAAAAAACCTGTCTTACCAAACTTTCAGTTATTTTTATGAATGGCGTGATAAAAGCAAAAAATAGAATGCCTCAATAATTCTGCATGTTTTTCTTTTTCTCCGTAAGTCTAAATATTGTCTTACATTCAGGACTTCAGCTCAAGATACCTAAAATGTCCAAGATTAATCTTTTAAGTCATATCAATTATATGGCTGTTAATATAGTTTTCTACATTTGGTACACATATGAACAAGCATTTACTTTAACTTTTCACCATATAATTGAGGGTACACTTATAATCGTTCATAGGAATATCATTAAAAGCCATACCTCATCTCAAAGTGTTTAAATTTTGCATGCAAAGACAATTCCAAACATCTATAAAAAGGGGCTATTTGCAAATTGGCAAAGAGCAATGAAAGGGAGCTGCATTCCTTTCCTAGCTGCCATTGTGTGAGAGAGAGTTTGCACGCTTTCCAAAACACGTCTGAGCTGCCAGGCCTGTCAGACATGTTTGTTGGAGTTTGGAAAGGAAACTACTACATTTACCATTCTTGGCATGGGCATAAAGAAAGTTTTAAAGAACACAATTTGATCCGCTGCTATATATTTCAAGTTTAGGAATAGCAACTTCAAAAAAAAAAATTAGGTTAAAGTAACTAAAGTTTTACATTTATTCGATTTTCAGTATCCTAATCCAAGTTGTCCTCTTTTGAAAACATATTTGGCGGTTCATATTATTTACCAATATTTTATTATCTTGTCTTAAAGAATATACTTTATCCTATTACTCTGTTCGAACATGGCGCTTTTTTTGTTGTTGCTGCTGCAGTTTTTGGCCAGGGCTGGGCTTGAACCCGCCATCTCCAGCCTATGGGGCCAGCACATTAATTCTTTGAGCTACAGGTGCCCCCTGCAAACATGACACTTTTTAAAAGTGTATTGCATGGCACATATGACATATAAAGTAGCTCTCAAGCTGAAATTCCTAATTAACAGTATTTTTAATGAGTACAATATAAATTATTTAAATTTATAACATTGGTTTATGATTTCTATTGTGCCCCATTGATTCAAATAAATTAAGAAAATTCAAAGGGGTTCTAGTAAAATATATTCAGTAAAATTAATCACATAAAATATTTGATTAAAAGTCATAGATAACAATTATAGAGCTTAGAAGTATAGAAATAACTACATACTTTTTCATTTTCACTAATTGTGCTGAGCTCCAAAAAAATATCTGGAAGACAAAAATCCATATGATTCTTGAGAGTTAAAAATTGTCTAGCATTCTTCTCTCATTAAAGATAAGATGAATTGCATTAGAGAACTCTGAAGAAGGTCAAAATCATACATTTTGAGGAACTAAAACTAATTTCAACTTAGACTGATAATATCACCAACTTGATATTCAAATCTGTACTTCACACACACACTTACATTTTCATTGCTGCTTCAGCTTTGATATCAGTCCATTGCCTGTAGCAGGACTGGTCAAATCCATTAACTTGGCCAACTCACAGAGAATCATTCGTATGAAAACTACCAAAACAGAATTTGCCCATTTCTTAAAATTTTTAATGGACTTCCTGAATCATATAGCCCTTTAAGGAAAAACATAGGTCTTTTCATTTTATCCATAAAGATAAAATTTTAATTTATATTTTGTCCCTTAAAATAGATAGCTGGATGCAATAATAATTTATCAAATATCTATCTACCTACCTACCGATTATATGTATCTACTATTCACCGCATATCCTTATATCCCGAACTTCTGAAGGTATCGTTGGAAGATGGTCCTTTGGGAATCACCTCCACTAGAAAGAACATTCTCATCTATAGGTTTATCACTTTTTCAGGATGGCCTGCATCCAATAACCGATCTACTTGGGCGTAAAAATTTGTTGAATCTCTTTTCCAAATTGGGACAATTTTGTAAGCTCACCCATCCCTGCATCAGAGTCCCCTGTAGAGTTGGCAGAAGCTTTCATTTGCAATTGCATATCAGACTTCCCAGAGAACTCAAACTAAGATGGAAGCCAAAACTTTTCAGTGCAGACTCAGAATTAGAACATAGTAATCCCAGTGCACAATAAGTTTTCAGCGACTATCTACAAGTTGACCTATTAGAAGTTCTGCCTAACAATGTGCCTGCGAACAAACACACTAGCTCAAGACTTCTGTCTCATCACTCTTTGCTGTTGTTATTTTTGCATGTTAGAGATACATGGGGTCAGCTAAACATTTTAGGAGACCAGGTTGTTAGGTAATACTGAATACAGTAGTATTATGTTTTTTTTTTCCAGAATAGCTGTGAAACTATTGCCATAACATGAAAGATACCTTAATGTTTTGATGAATCTTCTTATAATTGGAAAGCATAATTATTTTTTTAGCACATGCTATCACAATCAGGTTACTTCTTTTAAAAAGCTCTTGAACGATGATATAATGACATTCAATCATGCTTCAGAGAAAAAGGCAAATTTTATTTTAGTAACTTTATTTTTGTAACTTTTCTCTAGGCACTCAGAATACTATTTGACTGGGTCATTACACTGGAGTCAAGTTTTTATTAAAGGAAAAAGAAGCTCTTCATGCCAGTTATGTAAGGAATTTACAAATTAAAGCACACACTCTGACAAACTCCAGAGTATTATAATAAGTATTAAGGTAGCCTCTGACTAGATAAGTTCAAGTTTTGTACTATAGATGCTGCAGATATTATTATTTACTAATTATATTATTATTTACTAATTGCTTTACTAATGTAATGTAATTACTAATGTAAAGCAATTCATTAACCCTCAATTCTCTTGGCGTTAAGTGCATATTGTGTATGAATAATAAATGTGAACTTACATCCGGGAAACATATAGAGGGCCTTAATGGTTTCCACACCTTCCTAGACGTGAGATATAAAAGTGAATGCAGTGTAGTACTTCTCTTTAAGAAGCTCATCAATCAGGAGATGAAATTCAACTATCTTTCTAAGTGGGACTTGTATGCTTTTTATTTCTTCCTTGTTTTGAGAGCTCCCAGCTAAAGTGGAGTTCCAATATGAGAGGAGCTAGCAAGCCTCCCCTAACAGGAAACAAAGAAGTGATTTAGAATTTGCCTTTCACAGGATACTTCTTTATCTTGGTAGACAAACTAATGCCTATATTCTTGACTCATGCTCGGGGCATCCCTCAAACAGGATATGTGTTCTTTCTGGCAGATGCTTTTGTGGCTCTTGTCTGACCCAGGCCAGATTATGCCTTCCTTGCTGTGGCTCTGGCCCTGGGAGCCTGCCCTTGTGTTGTCGCTGCCATCCTGGAAACACCTGTCCTAGATCATCCCTAAGTAACTCAGATGAAAGTCACAAATTCAATACATCACCACATTAAAAAAGAAGTTTAAAGATTTCTCCTTTCAGATCCTGGCAGGAAGGGCGTAATGAGTTGGCAGTTTTCCATCTCACAGTCATGCAAGGCAGACGCCGAGAGTCAGGCAGAGAGAGAGGGAGAAGCATGTGTGTATACATATAAAACATTCTGTGAGGAGGTAAGCTCCTGAATGGTCCATTTAGAGAAGTGTCTGGAAAGCAGATAGCCCCAGTATCCTAGCTGGGAGAAATGACTCTAAATTCTTATTTCTGGCCACTGGCCTGAGCCATTTGAGTGTGCTATGGAACCACACATGGTGTTATGAGTGACTGAGCCCTGATACTAGTATGAGAAAGTTAAAATTTTACTAAAAATAGATGCAAAGTCCACATAAAATTGTAAAATTTCCATAGTTCTCCTCTAGGATCAGGCACAAATACTGCTAAGGAAAGGTATAGACACTCTTTTAGCATAAAAATCATACTATGATGCTCATAGGATTGTTAAATAGGGCACTAGAAAAATACATCTGATTAAGTTAAGGTCTTGACCAAGGAGAGAAACTGGGGGAAGTGATGTTGATAAAAAGGGCAGATGAATCAATGTTCATTAATTGTGTCCTCATTGTTTTTTGAAGGGTCATAATTCACATCTCAAACTCAAACTAAATACCTGATTTTTATTCTTCCAGATCCTGTGGGTGTTTGCTAAATCTAAATAAAATCTTTTTGGGCAGAGAATGCACTGCCCTCATCCAGCTCATAATTTATTTGTAATCTTAGCAAACAATTCTATAATTTTTATCTATCTGAATATATAAAGTGATAAGACTGCATAAGAAATCCACTCAGCTAGAAGGTTTTAAGCAGGTCACTGGAAGAAATAAAATTTAGAGCTGGGTCTTCAAAGACAATTTTCCTTTTTCTAATTTAACAACTTTTTTTTTTCTCTTTCTTTGATTTTTTTTAAGTTTTATTTATTTATTTATTTATGTATTCATTTATTTATTTATTTTCGAGACAGAGTCTGTGTTGCCCTGCGTAGAGTGCCGGCATCACAGCTCACAGCAACCTCAAACTCTTGGGCTCAAGAAATTCTCTTGCATCAGCCATCCAAGCCTGGGACCACAGGCACCCAGCTATTTTTGTTTTTGATGTTGTTGCAGTTGTCATTATTGTTTTTAGCTGGCCCGGGCTGGGTTCAAACCCACCCGTGTATGTGGCTTGCATGGTAACCACGTGCTATGGGTGCTGAGCCTAATTTAATAATTTTTTAAACATATATCTCATGCAGAAAACTCTAGCATAAACAAAGAGAGATCAGAAAGTGCTTTCCAGAAATATCCTCTCTCAGGACTATAAAGAAAACATGCTATTCTAAAACTGGAGTATCTGGGAATGAAAGTGAAATGATAGTTTGGTGACAAGGCCATACATGTGTAAAGACTTGGCCATGGTCTATGCAAAAGTCCTTAAGCCTTCACCTGTTGTCATCTACAGCTCCATCCATGCTGGGAGGATGGTTTGCAATCAGGTGTGATGACAAATCATTTGAGTTATCACAAGAGTTAGGTTGGGCACCATGAGAAGGATTCATTCACTTTTCTGAAGCAATAGAGCAAAGCCAAGGAGGAGAGGAGAATTTCAGAGAGATCCACCAGCCATCATGGATATAGAGGCCGGTTGCTCCTGGAAGCAAAGCATTTGTGTTCCAGGTGCCCAAAGTACAATGACCAATATGACTTTTATTGAGGGGAAGGAAGGGAAGAGAGAGAGTTTGGGGATTTTAAAGCTTCAGGGACGGGTGTGGTGGCTCACGCCTATAATTCTAGCACTCCAGAAGGCCAAGGTGGGTGCATTGCCTGAGCCCAGGAGTTTAAGACCAGCCTGAGCAAAGAGTGAGACCCCCATTTCTGAAAAAAAAAATGTCTCGGCAGCATAGCACAGTATTTACAGCACCAGCCACATACACTCAGGCTCGGGGGGGTCTGAACCCGGCCAGGCCAGCCGAACAATAATGACAATTGCAACCAAAAAATAGCTGGGTATTGTGGCGGGTGCCTGTATTCCCAGCTATTTGGGAGGCTGAGGCAAGAGAATCACTTGAGCCCAAGAGTTTGAGGTTGCTGTGAGCTGTAACCTCACAGCACTTTACCAAGGGCAACATAGTGAGACTCTGTCTCAAAAAAAAAAAAAAAAAAAAGTCAGGCATTGTAGTAGGAACCTGTACTCCCAGCTACTTGAAGGCTGAGTCAAGACAATCACTTGAGCCTAAGAGAGTGATGTTGCTGTGATCTATGACACCATAGCACTCTACCAAGGGCAACAAAGTGAGACTCTGTCACCAAAAAAAAAGTTCACAAACCATTGAACCATTGATAAGCCTATGAATAAAACAGGTAATCTATTAAAAAAGAAAAAAAAAAAAAGCTTTAGGGACATCCCTGGTTCTCTGGCTGCATATACTCGGTAGGTCCTTTTGCAAGATCCTTATTATGTTCATCCTGTTATCTACACTCCGGAGACTCTTTTAAATTTTAAAAGGTTTGTTGTTGTTTGCATTTTCATCTACTAGGTGAAAAGAATATTTTAGAAATAAATTTTGCCACTCATCCTCCTTCACGTTCTCTTCCTTCCCCTCCTTCTGTTTCTTTAGCATCTTTTAACTAATGCGTCCACAGGTCTCTATTCATTCTCGATCATGAGAAAGCTACATTTTTAGTAAATAACCATTTTCCCCAATGTGTGTGAGGCTAGAAAAGTGAGAGAGAATTTCCAGGTTTTTATACCTCAAGGGTCCTCTCCTTTTTTGCTGCCATTGGGGCAGAATGCTCTGTGTGAACATGGCTCCCTGTGAACATTGTTTCCTGTGAACATGACTCCCTGTGAACATGGTTCCCTGTGAATGTGATTCCCTGTGAACATGGTTCCCTATGAACATGGCTGCCTATGAACATGGCTCCCTGTGAACATGATTCCCTGTAAACATGGTTCCCTATGAACATGACTCCCTGTGAACATGGCTCCCTGTGAACATGATTCCCTGTGAACATGGCTCCCTATGAACATGACTCCCTGTGAACATGGCTCCTTGTGAACATGATTCCCTGTGAACATGGCTCCCTGTGAACATGGTTCCCTGTAAACATGATTCCCTGTGAACATGGCTCCCTGTGAACATTGTTCCCTGTGAACATTGTTTCCTTTGAACATGTTTCCCTGTGAACATGACTCCCTATGAACATAGTTCCCTGTGAACACGGCTCCCTGTGAACATGACTCCCTTTGAATATATCTCCCTATGAATACGGCTCCCTGTGAACATGGCTCCCTATGAACATGGCTCCCTGTGAACATGGCTCCCTGTGAACATGGCTCCCTTTGAATATGTCTCCCTATGAATATGGCTCTCTGTGTGAGTCCCGATGTAGCTGTCCCCATGCATCTTGCACTGTGTACAGAAGAGCTTTTGCCACCTGTCTATTGACCCCAAGTCCTACTTATACTGTAAAGAATATAGACCACTTCTTTTTATTTAAAATGAGGTCTTCACTTTTAGGAATTACATTTTTGTGAGCACTTATCAAAGTTTGCTGTTTGGGGGCCCACTCACCACTCTCCATGTTTTCTCTTTTCCTTCTTTGTCTCCTGTGTCCACTCTGATTTAGTTAAACCCCTATATTAAAGTAATGTTAGGCCATGGGCAAGAACTGTAGTAGAAGTCTGATTTCCACAGATGTACAGGCAGAGCTAAAAGCTAGCCAGACATTGTTCCATTTCTTGCCTTTTCACAATTGCTTGCTGCTCAGGAGTCATGGATCCCTGACTGTCAGATTTGTGACTTCCCTCATCACTCATAACATTATCACTGTAAACCTAAAACTGGTCGCTGAGATACTGTCCATGCTCTGCCTTGGGCAGGGGCATGGGGGCGGGCTTAACTGATACCAACCAGACAAGAATCAAACATGGAAACTGACTCAATGGCTCCTACAATCTTCTGCATAGAAACTACCTTAGTGCAAGAAACAAAATTTCTGCTTCTCAAACTTTGAGTTCATCTCCATTTAATTAAAAGACCCAATTGCTTTTTTTTTTTTTCCACCAAACTACTTTTAAATACCGTGGCCCCCAAATTCTTGGGGTGACAGATTAGAGGAATTGTTTTCATCTGCTTTTTCTGTGCCCTGCAGTATTAAACTCCTTCTTTTCTGCAACACTTGCTTCCATCTGTGTAACAAAGGATCCACTCGGATGGTAACATCACCTTCTATTTTCTACCCTCAGATTTATTTTGTAATTGATGGATTATATATTTTTCTTAGTCCCAATAAAAATTTATTCTACTTTTAATTTTTATTTTCTTTTAATTTTAAGGTGGTTTTCAGGACAAAAATAGGAAAAGTATTATTTTTATTGTCATGCTGTCTCTGGAAATTCCTACTTTAAAATGTCATTGGTTTAATCTATTCTTAGAATTATCAGTTTAAGTTTTTCGCTATGATTGTAAATTTGCTTATGTGTTCTAATGCCTTTTAAAATTATTTTGCTTATAGTTTGAGGTTACACTGTTTAGTACCTAGAGATTTATGACTTTCTTGTCTTTTTGGATAATTTAAAACCCATTAACTTTTATTGTTATCTATATGCTGAATCATTAAGGATTGCTTTTCTCAAAACTTTCATATATGTTCGACTAAATCTCCTTTATGGAAGATTACTATTGTTACACCAGTATGCCTTTATCCATTTCTTCATTGTCAAACTTCTGACTTTATTATATTTTAACTGGTAAATTTAATCATTTTATTTTTATAAAAGAATTGAAATGTTTGAGTTTACATTGACATATTTTTCTGTTTTGTCTTATATCATATTTTCTTTTTCTACAATTCTTCTTTTTTTTTTTTTTTTTTTGGCCAGGGCTGCATTTGAACTCACCACCTCCAGTATATGGGGTTGGCACCTTACTTCTTTGAGCCACAGGCGCCACCCTCTAGACTTCCTTTTTGCCGTCTTTTTTCACTTTATCCCTACAGGGCTTATTAAACAAGTCAGTAGACACTGAGGTTTATATCTACTTCTACTTCTCCCCAAGATACTATAATTTTAACTTTCTTGTTTACCATTGTATGTTCGTGTCTTTCTTTTTACTTGGTATGGGAACGTACCCTATTTCATTTGAACTTACCAATATATATCAACATATAACTTCATTGTTATATTTGTGTAGAACTTGAGGCATTTTTAGTGGACGAGAATTGGACCCAGGAGCTCCTCAATAGAAGAATGATGCTGCATACATACTGACAGACAGATGAGCATATAGAGAAAGCATACAGAGTATGATAGAGAAGATACAATGTTAGTTTATATTTTTAAGTGCTTTAAATATAAGTCTAACATATTTTACTGATTTTTATAGAATTTTGAAACTTATGGGATAGTACCAGAAATCTTAAACATTAATTCATGGTGAAAATGAAATGTTTCACAATCCTACAAACACTGTTACCACAAATATATAGTCAATCTTCTAGAGGTTTAAGCTGTTTTTTATATTATAATGCTGAGCAGATTGCTTTCTGTGACCAATAGGGTCTAAAGTTCTACCCATCCTTTTAAAGGTAGTCAGACACAATGGAGCGAGTGACCTCATCCAAATGTTTCAGTGTCATTAATCACCAGTTTCCTACTTATGCCACTTTCGTATCAAGAAGAATGCAAGGGGAAATGTAGAGAAGGCCAGAGTCGGAGTGTAATGTGTGGGGAGAAGGGCTGTGGCCCTTCGGGACGAGGCCAATAATGAGCAAGTAGGCTTAACTCAATCGTAATCACTACCAAGTTTATTTGGGGAAAATCTTTTATTAGATACATGCATGCTTATACTAGTATCATCAACATTCTACCTCAATTCTGGGAGCACTTACCATCGTCCTATAATCTCATATTGTTTACTTTCACAGACACATATGGTTCCTGAAATTAAAAAACTGATGTTTTATATGAAGGCTATGTTGATTAGTAGGATGTAAGCACTCTGATTTGTACAAATAATCAACATATTGAATCCCATAATGGCATAAATTTATTCATGATCTATGTACAAATGACTTAATTTAAAAAAAGGAAATTATAACCTTTAACTTAGCATTTTCTAAGATCAAGAATTTCAAAGGTGATGCCTGTGATTCAATTGACAAATTAATTCAATTCTCTGACAATGTAATACATTTATTATTTCACTTTTTCCTAGCTTTCTTAAGGTATAATTGACAAATAAAAATTGTATAAACTTAAAAAAATATTTTAAAAGAATCTTACTTTAACTCATCAGCTAGGTGCTTAAAGGGTAACAGGTATATTAGCTTCCTTAGTTGTTTCCTAGTGCCACCATACATTATTATAAATTTGAAAATAAGAGCTTTGGAAAAGAATGTTTTCTGACACCAGAAATGGATAAAAATAGGAGACTTCTGGTAATGCAATTTGCAACAGAATTAAAACCCAATACGGACAAATTTAGAATAAGTCCAAATAGCTAAATATGCATGAGGAATTTAAACTGATAATATATATTTTTGCTGCATAAATAAATCACCTGGAGTTGGACCAAAGTAGAATCTCATTTTTCCTTCGTATGATTCATTCATAAAATACGAGCACATCTGCTGTACATCAGACCACTTAATTACATGTAACTAAATGACTATTCTGCCTGAGGCCAGGTGTTGGAGTTGGGGTGAGGAAACTGGTGTAACTAGGACTACCAGATCATGAAGAAATAAAAAGGAAGAAGTTCAGAAGGGCAGAGGCTTTTGCACACTGTAGACACACAAGTCAGTGAGGCCATGTAGTATGCTACAACAATGTAGCTGCTTCAACACTGAATTGTTTGACATGAGTTGAGGAAAAGAAGGAAGTCCCTCTGAAATGCATACCCTGAGACCAACTGGGTTGAGCTAGAAAACCAGAAAGAACTATTTACATACTCTGATCAGAGTATAAACATTTGTAGTTTTGTAATGGACTCTACACTCCCTCCACAATTAAAGAAGCAGCATTTGCACATAGAAACCAGCTCTTATTTTCTTATTACAATGCAATCACTATTAATGCAGGTAGAATTTTACTTAGAAGGTCTAAATAATAGGACAGCTCCCTCTGTAAGAAGATTGACTGCTAGAGTGGATTAAAAGCTTTCGGAGAAATCCTCTGCTCATTTATATTAGAGTAGGAGAATTTGCTTTTCCTACCAACAGAAATTGCTGTTTTATCCGGTTTGCTTTTCTAAAGGGCATCCTAAAATAGCATTGACTTTAGGCCATTCAAATGTTATGAAACATTTATTCAGCTTAATTTTATAGCTTACTTTCTGATATTCTCAAATATTATATTCCATTTTAAATTATAACAAAATTCTTTGACCAAAATCATATTATTAAGTAATACTCTGTAAACCTCAGTATTTAAACATACTATACATCTAACAGTTTCTTTTTTTCTTTCAAAAATAGTTCTATTTGGAAACTGGTTCCATAAGACTACAAGTCACTATATGTGACTTTCTCTTCAGAATTCATATATTGGCATTATTCAAAAATCATCAGCATACCAAAGCCAAGTAATCTTCTTGCTTGTGTATCATGATCATATTCACATTTTCTTCTCCACATCTTCCTATTTTACAAAGAAATGAAAGTTTGGATGTAGGACCAGGGCGCAGACCTCCATACAATAATTTCACATGAAAAGAAATAATAAGTAAATTGAGAAGCTACCAAATAACTCTAAAATAGACATGACAATAAAGAAAGTTCCATTTTCTGCCTTCCTTCTGTATGCAACAATGGCATAATGCAATACTGTATCTTGTAATAATAACTACACTTATTTTTTCCTATTTTTTAGTTGGGGAAGGGGATGGAGTTTGAGCACTAAAGAGTATATAAAGCGTACGCAATTGCAGTTGACCCATGCTTGCTGCACTGGGGAAGAATCATACAGCAATGGGGAGCCCAGGAAATTCAAGCTTGAAAATAAAGCTTATCAATGTCCTTTGTTTCTTCAGAAATTTACCATTTTTGGAGGTTACTCTTGCAGTCCCTATTGTTGGTACATAGTACAGTCTCAATAAATATCTATTAACTGGATGAATAATGTTTTAGACATTATTTAAGACACCATTATTTTAGACAATATTTTAGACAATATTTAAGACACTATTAAAGAGATTGGGTGTTGATAGGTTACTAATGTAAGCAGACATTGACCACCACAATTTAAACACTAGCTTTTGTTTCCTTACTGGAATACGTGAGAGGCGCCGGCAGTGTGCATGCAATCCTTGATAAGCGCATGGTGTTAGAAATCTGCCTGGACGGGAGAGTGGGCAGCAGAGACAGCAGTAACACAGCAGCATATTGCTTCAGATTGGTATCAGTTCTTCAACTTGGACGGTAATTTAGTCTGGGAACACTGACTATCTCATCCTCCCACAGATACTGGGACTTAATGATATCATCCCCAAAGAACCCTTGGAAAAGGGAATGACTCACAGTTGGTGAGTATCTTAATAAGATGCATTTGCTAGAGATGGAAAGTTACTCTTGGCAGGCTGCCAGATACTAATGGAGACTCTATGCCTGAACAGGAGGTGACATGTGACAATCGGACCAAGATGCACAAAGCCATAAAGCAAAACAGTCTTAGCCTCATTTCCTCATCAAATAGTTCTTGTCTATATACTCCTGAAAGTAAGGATATCCTACAATCCAAGAAAGTTAAATGAACAATTTGTCCCTATTTCTAAATGCCTAGACATGCCCTACCACTACCCTTGTCTCAAATCTCAGAGACAGTCTCTTGAAAGGGCGTGTTCACTAGGACGGGTTAAGATGCGATGTGAACATTTTATTTTTCTATTTCATGCTATAGTATATTCAACAGTATTCAGAGTCTCTGTGAAAGGTCATGATTTCTGCTGGGTTTGTAAATCCCAAAAAAAAAAAAAAAAAAAAAAAAATTCATAGAGGAAACCAGCACAGCTCCGAAGCAAAGCCGTGTCCTTTCAACAGCTCACATGTAGCAAGTAGCCTTGCTTAGCAGGAATTTCTCCCTCACAGATGCTGACCTGTCTACAATCACCAATGAACGCCCAAGATGTTAGAAGCAACAGCTAAAAATAGTACTCACCTTAGGTAAAGTAAGAAGGAAACAGTCATTGCCATGGGTTATAGTAGATTAGATGCATCATTAGCAGCATGGCTGGATCTTAAGAAAGTTCTTTCTGCAAGAAGTATGAAATATGTAACAAAATAAAGTTTACAGAAAATAACTATTCACCTGTTGTTAAGAGTATACTCAAATAAAGACACATATTAAGCCCGTGAGAATAGTTAATTTTATATAATCATAGGAGAGGGGCTGCAAAACTGACCGGAATGAATGAATGATTTAGTTAAATACCAAAAATCAAACACACACCTTGCACAGACTCCAGTGATTAAAAGGTGCTATGAACTGAGAAGGGTGTTTGTCTAAATTTGAGCTCTGATGCTGAAGGAAAAAAAATCAATAAGTTACAATTTGTTTTAATGAAGAAAAAGGGCCAGCATTACAATGAAATAGTAAATAAGAAAGGAGGAGGCCGGATGTGGCCTCAGGGGGGTAGGGAGTATTCCGCTCATGTAGGTCAGAGTAACAAATTTAAATTTTGTTTTCTAACTCTAATTTCATTGTGTTCTAAATTGTGGGAGAAATATTTTCAGACTCAGTCTAGAGTGAAACACTAGGACTACTTTGTGAAAACTCCTAAGTTTAGACAATTAAGCTTGTGAACTAATCTCAGAAAAAGTGCTACATACCTCACTGCTGAATATCACCCCAGTCACCTTCAACGTCCTCCCCTTGGGAAGTGATGCGCTGATGCCAGTGCCTAGTTCCCTCTTCAAAGCACTTTTTCTAGGGTGAGTTGGTGAACATAATTGTCAGGCTGCTTATGCTTCAGGGGAATGAAAGTAAAAAAGAGACAACAGCTAGGAAAAGTTTGCTGCCTCTGGTGAGAGAGCCGTGGTTAGCACTGGAGTTGTAGGACGCAGTGAGAAGATAGCTAAATTGATCTGCCACAGACCAGACAAAGATATGTCAGGTATGTTCAATATTTTTCCCACTGAAGTCCAGAAACCCTGTAATGACCAACTCAGCACTTCAGACTGTGTCTACCACAACTGGCCCCTGAACTCCTCTGAAACATTTCAGAATAGGAGCTACTTTCTCTTCCTAGCTGTTTGCTTTTTCACATGCTGAATTTTAGCCTGGGAAAACCATCCTCTTCTCGAGGCCATAATCTCCAAGATTCAGCACTCTGAGCATCGCTAAGATTCTCACTTCCTCTGAGAATTCCTTTGAAGAGATCATCACACCACCGATGCTTTAATTTCCGACCCTAGTACTCCATTGTTTGTATGCGATTTTCTTTGTAGTAGCCCTTTCTTATGAAAGCCATTTTCATGGTGTGTAATTTTTACTTGCATGATTTTCAAACTAGTTTATACAATTAGCAAATTCAATATGGCTGTTTTTATGTAATCACACTGTCACCAGAGCACCTTAAATACGGAAGATGTTTAAGAAATGCATAATTTTGATGATTCCAGGAATAAATCATGAGCAAAGAGTATTGCCCCCTTCCCTCTCTCTCTCTCTCTCAATTTAAACCTAGAAATTTCTTTTGGAGATTTCCTGTAAAGGAAAACTGAATGTGCAAATATGTTCAGATAGTCATGTGATACTTGATATAAAAATAAAATGTATTCACCTGGTTGAATAAATAACATACTGATTTATTTACTCATTTATTTAATTTATTCATTAAGAATAATATTTATTTACCAACAACTATACATATGATTCTAGTAAGCATCATAGAAAATACAAAGAAAATTTCTATCCAAATGCAATAGCATTTTTCTGGGTTGAATAGATACACAGCTATTTTTTTTTTTTTCTTTTGAGACAGAGTCTCACTTTATTGCCCTTGGTAGAGTTCTGTGGAGTCATACTTCACAGCAACCCCCAACTCATAGGCTTAGGCAATTGTCTTGCCTCAGCCTCCTGAGTAGGTGGGACTATAGGCACCTGCCACAACTCCCAGCTATCTTTTCGTTGCACTCTGGCAGGGCCGGTTTGAACCCGCCACGCTCGGTATATGGGGCCGACAACCTACCCACTGAGCCACAGGTGCTGCCCCCACAGCTATTTCCACAACCACAAGCAAATCCTATTCACATACCCATGAAAAAATGTATGAGGGAAAAGATAAAATACATCTATGTTAAAGAAATCTGATTATGCTTCTTTCTATATTCAACAGTTTAGAAAACTATGGTTTAATATGTTTCCTTCTCTATACTTTTATTGTAGGGCAGACACTCTTTTTGATACTCAACCCCAAATTTAAAGGATAGTGCAAATTGTTACTCTTTTTTCAAATGTCAATTTCATTATCTCTATAGCTCCACTTCATCCATATGATGATATCACAGTATTATATAAAAACATAACACAAAGAAGTGAAATGATAAATTCTGTATTAAATTATAAGACCACTTCAGTGGAGGCGCTTACACGTTAACCTATTTGATATGCAAACCTCATGCTCTGCTCAGTGTTTTCCATCTTTCTTTCTACTCATATTCATTTTGAAGAATGTTTATCTTTTCTTCTAGTTTACTGGTTCCTTCCTCCTCTGTGCCCAGTCGGCTTTTTGGCACACCAAATGCTTCATTTCTATTACCATATATTTTCTAGAATTTCTGGTGTTTTTTAAAATAATGTTAAGTTCTTCTAACATACCTATTTATTCATGGATGCTCTCTACATCTTCCTTTGCCTTCTTAACAATTCAACAATTATTTTAAAATCCTTTAAAATAATTCCAAATTCTCAGGTGTCTCAGTATGGGTTTCTACTGACAATTTCCACTTTTATCCACGGGTACGCTAACTTCCCTGTGTTTCTTATGCATTATTTCTATGGTATATCACACATAGTGTGTTGAAGAACCATACACATAGAAGTAAATGACATTTATGCCCAGAATGTTGCACAGTGAGTCACTTTAGCTGGTGAATCTAGTCTGTCGTTTATAAAGTGTTTAAAATGTGTTATAGTTTTGAGTAGATTCTACTCATCATCTGCTTCCAATATTTGAAGGGTAAGATCACTTTTCCTTCAGGAGAGCTTGGGATCTGACGACTGATGAGGTTTTGGAGATTCTTTTGACTTAACCTAACTCCCAGCTCTTTAACCCTTGGGACACATATTTCTATTTTATAATTTGATGGCCCTATTTTTGATGTCCCTGTGTGTTCTCTTCCGCTACTTTAGGGAAAGTTCAGAGAGTCTTATAGGGATTTATTATTTGAACAATCTGTCCCTTCCCTGGCAGTTGAAGGATCATGTCAGTGTACAGTGTACAAGGGTTAGTCCTGTGTTAGAGACTTCTCTGGGCTTCTCAGAGATATGCTGCTTGCCCTTGGAGAAAACTCTGTGCAAACCTGGAGTGTCCAGCTTTACCCTTCTGCCTACTCCTGGCCTTTTATTTGCTTCCATGAGCACCTGGCTTAAGCTTGTGGGAAAGTGTTGGTGAGTGAAGATCCCTCTGGAGCTGAGGCTATACAGGACACTTATTTGACATTTTAGTATATATGTTACTATTAAAATTTCACTGACAATTTTTTTTCTTATTTTTCTTTGTGATGTTTTATTCTCCAATCATTCTATTAGAGATGAAGAGCCATGGCTGGGCAGCACCTGTGGCTCAAAGGAGTAGGGGGCAGGCCCCATATGCCAGAGGTAGCGGGTTTAGACCCAGCCTTGGCCCAAAACTGCAAAACAAAACAAAACAAAAGAGCCATGGTCTCTTCCTTCTTAGGAAGGTATTATGAAGAGATCTTTGAATCCTTAACTCTCTGATAGATTTAAAATCCTCTGATTTTGCTCCTTACCCTCTTTGTTGTACACCTTAACTGGAAGTGGAATACATATAATAAGACTTTCAAAGTTTATTTTTTCACTATCCACTCCTATTTTAAACAAATTGAAGAACACTATGGACACTTAAGAAATATTCCAGAGGCATTTGGCTTAATCAAGTGACCTCAAGGTATAGAGTTAGCTAACTGGGCCATAAGAATAAAAATTAGTCCTTTTGTAAGCAGATCTAACTACATGAGTTTTTATATGTTACTATTTTTGCCCATTTATATATAACTTAGAAAACTGAACATGCATTTTATTTATCTCTTCATAATCTATTTCAAAGTGACCATTAGATCGTCTTATTTTGTGAAACATTTGAAAATAAGATCAGTTATAGTTATAAAAAATGCTATTTACATTAGATCACTGGATTTGAAACCTCTATCACCGTGCCAGTTATGATTGCATCATAAATTAAATATTTAAAGTTCAAACTACTGAAGTCTATGTATCTAAATAACCAGTTTTCTATTTTTGGATTGGTACCTATATCCCCATAGGTAAGATTAAAATAAATTTTATTAACATAGCCTTCATGTCTTTTTCTTAGCTATTGTGTTAAGACATTTATATTCTGCATTTAGAGAGATTCACATGTACCCTTAGAGGATGAACCACAGGCATGATCCCACCAATCACCAAACAGTACACTGTTTGGTACAGTACACAGCAGTATTAATGTACACTGCTATAATTTAATAAAAAAAAAAGAGAGAGAAACAAAAAAAACTTAATAGTGGCCACATGAAAACAAAATAAAATAAAATAAATTTTATTTATATTAATTTATGTGCCAAGAATGACATCCATTGTATTATTCTATACTAATCCATTTTATAAACTAGAGCATACACTATAATTTAAAGGAAATGGTGATAAATATTTTAAGTCCTTAGGGTCCAACAGCTTTTAATAGCAACCTTTAAGTTTTCCATAGAATACTGGCTTTAGATTTATAAAAATATATATAGTAATCTATATTATCCCTCTCCAGAATAGACATAAAGAGAAGACCCCTCACTGAGGGCCTAGTTTAAATGAGGCTTAAATCAAACAGTTGACTTCAATATTCCCCAGAACATTTTATCTATTTATATACATAATCAGATAGATTCAGTGAAAGTGTCAGGTGACTCTTGAAAGTGATTTTAGCCTAGTTTTTAAATTTAGTAAAGAGTATATCAAGGACATGAATCTACTTTTGTGTCACTATGTCATTTAAGTAAAATAAATCTGCTTAGGTAGAACTGATTTTTACCCCCATGATACATCACAAGACTCTTCAGTCCATGTTCAACCATCTGATTAGAGGCAAATTCCCTTAAAAATACAGCTGCCAAGATTTTTTTTTAAAAAGAGAAGAAAAGTGTCCCAGTTAATCAATATCTTCAATAACACTTAGAATCAGGGCTTCTGTTTAGAATTCACGGTTTCAAGCTTTTCTTTGTTTTTTTGTAAGTGAGGAATACCAAAGTTGGAATGAGCTCTCTAAGCATTAATCTCAAAACCTAAAATCTAAAAAGAGAAAGTGAAGAATTATGTATAAAATACTTGTCTCATAATTCTTATAAAAATGACATCGAATGAGAGATAATATTTATAAAAATTTTAAAAGGTCATACTGGAAATGTGGAAAATAACAGAGAAAAGCATTCAGATTAAAAATTAAAAGGTCCTTAGCCTCATTTCCAAGACAATATCGTTATTTATAATTTGTGCTATTTTTCTTTCAGTTGTTTTCTGTGTAAATGTTAAATAAATGTGAGCATCCCTAGGTGGGTGGATTGCTTGAGCTCACGAGTTCAAGACCAGCCTGAGCAAGAGCAATATCCTATCTCTAAAGAAAAAGCAGAGCATTGTGGTGGGCACCTTGTAGTCCTAGCTATCTGGGAGGCTGAGGAAGGAGAATTGTTGAGCCCAAGAGCATGAGGTTGCTCAGCGATGCCATGGCACTCTATCCTGGGCAACCAAGAGAGAGTCGTCTTAAAAAAATTAATTAAAA
Organism: Otolemur garnettii; assembly: GCF_000181295.1. Taxonomy (NCBI): domain Eukaryota; kingdom Metazoa; phylum Chordata; class Mammalia; order Primates; family Galagidae; genus Otolemur; species Otolemur garnettii. The sequence continues at coordinate 636,351 of NW_003852411.1, forward strand.
AATAAATGTGGTCCTCCCTTTGCACCTCTCTTTCTGAGTGATACCTACATATGTACATTACCTGTGTATAATTCCTCTTCCGTTTACATTTTCCTATGAGCACATTTCTATGTCATCATTTCTTCCCACAAAGGGCTTTTATGGCTACATAATATTTCTTATTGATCACACATTGTCCAATTTCCAATTTGCTTCATTTAAAACAAATGATAAAATATATAAGTATGGTTCATTTATGAAAATAACTGGTCTATAAAAGGTATGGTTCTATCTCCCCTTGCCCCGGGAAGTATTACTGTAATTAAAGTTGCCAAGTCAAAACCAAAGACGTGGATTTTTTACACAATCTTATGCACCATGAGTGTGCCAAACTCATTACACTCTTACCATTTTTGTCATCAACTTTTAGTACTTCACTAGTTTGTTCAAAAATTATTACAGGGTTTTCTTTTATAATTAAGATGTTTAAGAATGGTTTCATTTCATTTCTTCATACCACTTACCTTTTTTGTTTTCTTCCATGGAGTCATAGGCCCCTGCACTGCTCAAACAAAGAGCACTATGTTCTTCAATTCCAAGTTCTTCCTCCTGAAACGTCATTAAAAGTTGTATCTGCTTAGTTATTTTTAATTTTCTCATGACCTTAGAATGATAGATTATAGCTGGTTCATGTGATAAATGAATATGTGCTAGCGGGATAAACGATTTCGAGTGAACTCTTGCCATCCAAAAGAAGAGGCTGGGCACAAGAAAGCAGGAATCCATCTGTTAGAAGAGCAAGATGAGTCTTTCATCTGTCCCTGAATGCTTCTGAGCTTCCTGCTTCACCTACTATCTTGAGACTCGGTTTCCTATGGTTACAAAATCTGATATATCAAAAGAAAATTATAACATCTCAGTAAGTCTCAAATATAATGGTAACATAAAAAATAGCATATTGCACTTAGTTAAGAGAATTTCTGCATACTATGTTCCTGTACATCCCTGCAGTATACAGAAAAGTGATTCCAATAGTGGTTAATTGAGGCCTCTAGAGAAACTGTTTTTGAAGAGCTACAACCCTCAAATAATGGCAATGAAACAATTGTTAAAGACAGAACCAGTTTTGAGATTGAGACAACATAGAAATAGAAATAAAAATTAGCCATTTATTTCTCAAGAGGTATATGATGCTAGAGCAGGGCACTTGGAGAACTAAGTAGATGACTTTACAGAGATTTTTTTTTTTTTTAATGTTGAATCTGTTTTTCTAAATCTATTAATTTAACAGTCTTTTATCCTAGAAAACAACTATAATCTGTATGCATGTTTCTGAAAGCTGTAGATTAAGGTTAAATTTTTATTTTGCTCTGACAGTGAACATGAACAGCAAAATAAAAACAAACCATTAAAAGCCCAGCGTTGTTGAATAAATCACTGTAATATAAAATTATCACTCTAATATAAGACAACAAAACTTATGGAGAAAAAAATCAGATTCATTGATATACAAAATGGTATAAATTAGAAAATATGGTGTGCGTGTATATTTCCACAAAGTGAAACATAGTCATCTGTCCTTGTTTCTGTGTTGTAATTTATTTATTATTGATTGATTGATTGATTGATTTCAGTTACATCATGCAAGGTTCTCTTTATGTTAATATTGTCATTGGACAACTAAGTCTTTTAATTATTTCCTACCATGTTCATCTAATTTTTTTATTGTGAAAGGAAGCTAGAGAATTTTCATAATGCCCCAACTCAGAAGCACAGTCAGTGAAGATTAATTTTAGATGTTTTAATTGTGTACACTGAGACCCGAGATCATTTTATTTTATTTCTTTATTTGTCAGAATTTAAATTTATTAATGATGGAAAGTAATCTATACATTTTTTTCATTTTTTACTTCAAAATATTTACTGGTTACATTTTTTTTTTCAGATACACTGTACAAGGGGCTGAAGGTCAAGGCTTTCAGTAAGCTTGTCATGAGAATAGTGTTCACTGTACCTGCCAGTGAAGTTTTTATCCCTGACCTTCTTACCACTCTCTTCCCTCTTGATTTCCAATGTTCTTTACAACTCTTTGTGCCTGTGTGTACCTATCAGTTAGCAACCAGTTATTAGTGAGAACATATCGTGTTTGTTTTTACATACCTAAGATAAGGATAATAGACTCCAGTTCTATCAAAGTGACTGCAAATGACATTATTTCATTTCTTTCTGCAGCTGAGTAATACTGCATGGTGTGTGTATGTATGTGTGTGTGTGTGTGTGTGTTCTCACACACACACACACATTTTCTTTATCCACTCACAAATTCTCTCTGTATTTATTTTTCCAGTTTCGGCCAGGACCGGGCTTGAACCTGCTACCCCTGGTATATGGGGCCAGTGCCCTAGTCCTTGATCCACAGGCACCACCCTATCCTCTCACAAGTTGATGGGCACTGATGTTTAGTCCTTATCTTTCCAATTGTGAATTATCTAGGATAAACATCCAAGTACAGATGTCTGTCTTTTTCATGAAATGACTTCTTTTCTCTTGAGTAGGTACCCAGCAGAAGGATTGCTGGATCAACTCATAGGTCTATTTATATTTCTTTGAGAAATCTTCATACTATATTCTACAAAGGTCGTACTAATTCACAGTTCCACCCAAGTGTATAAACATTCCTTTTTCTCTGCATCCACAGCAGCATCTATTGCTTTTAGACTTTTTAATAATGGCTACTCTTCCAGGGGTGAGGTGGTATCCCATGGAGGCTTTAATTTGCATGTTGGTGATGATTACTGAAGTAAAGCATATTTTTATATGTTCATTGGTCATTTGTCTATCCTCTTCCAAAATATTTCTGTTCATGTCATTTATCCACTTTTTCATGGGCTTGTTCCCTTTTTCTTGCTAATGTAAGAAGTCCTTTTTGATAGCCTTTTCCTTTTCCCATCACCTCACTCTCCTCCTCCTTTTCCCAGTAGAGAGAGTAGAATATTACTTTTGGTTTCCCCAGAGATTTATGCTACTGTCTTGCATCCTTTTAAAAAACAAAAAAGGTTTCTTTAATTCTTCCCTGATTTTACATTCTGGAAGGTCTCATGAGGTAAAAAGGGAATATCAAACTTGAACAAGTGTAACAATGGGACTGGTTCTCTTTAATCATCCTATAGGTGATCAGGTGCTTATCATCATTCAAAGATTGAACTGTAACCGTAGACCTTGCTATGTATTTGGTACCAGGGAGCTAGCCCAACTAGTTTCCTGACAGAATTACTTTTTGATTTTTTTAACTTACCTTATCATTTATAAAAAAATGAGATGCTAAAAATATTGAATAAAGCCAACTCATATTTCAAGGAAACTGAGTTTTATTTAAGTCTATACCCTATTTATTCTGAAACTAAGCTTTATTACTAAAACATTTATGTATAATATGTGAAAGTACGTGTAATGCAAAAATTGAAGATTAAGCCATCTTTTGTACTAATGTTATCTGTGATACAATAATATAACACTATTTTACCTCGATATGTTTTCAATGAATAAATTGTTAGAATCAGCTTTCATTAAGATCTTACATTTATAATTCCTGCATAATGCCATAAAAATTGCAGAATCATTGTTTAAAAACTGCTTTTTATGATCATGTAATAATGAAAAAACAAATCATTATTACTATTGGAGATACCAAGTGAGCAAAAATAAACACAATTTTTAAATCATGAGAATTTGAATGTCCTTTTATAAAGAATTAATGGTGGACATAGTTTTGAAGCTAAACCATAATTAAAATTTGACAATTTTTCATTTATCTCATTCACTACTCATCTAAATATAACATTAAATAGGCTCTCATTTCAATTGTACTTGCATAGTTTACTTAGGGTACTCAAGAATATTAGAAATTTGATTATTCCTTACAGGAGCCCCTTTATGAACAAAATTCCTAAAATGTATCAATAGATTTGAAGCAGGGGAATGTATGTGCAATACCAGAATGAAAATAGAAAATATGAAGCATCTTAGAGAAATAAAAACCCTTAGATAAAATGCTATTAAAAAATAACATGCTCAGATCTCACTCAGAATAGGTCTGTTGTAGAAGTTGAATGTAACTACAAAGTACTCCCCTCCCAAATGCCCAGAAGGGAGGGGGTCTCGGGCAGCAGTACCATGTCTCCAGAGAAGAGCCCTGTGAAGGTCTAAAGCAGTGATAAGTTAAGCTACTGACAATATCCAAGACAAATGGAGAGTACAAACATAAAACTGTCTACCAAAGGCTTTTGCATGACACGTCCAATCTTAAGAAAAATAGGCTTTAAAATGCAAGTGGTAGAATTCCTGGCTTTTCCTCTTTTAAGTAGGAAGATGTTTCACAGATACCTCCAACTGTGAAATTATCGTAAATAATAAAACAAAATTGATATAACCTCTTTGGGAAAAAAATCAAACACATACGAAAAACAAATACTACAATTTGAAGGCAACTTTAGATAATGATGATTATTTTCCAAGGATGGTGAAACTTTATCACATCAATAAAACACAAATGGATAGAAAATATCTAATACTATATATATATACAAATAATATATAATACAAATAGATGGAAAAATCAATTAAAGATCAATATAATGAATACATACTTACTAAGAATAAATTTGTCTAATATATGTTTGTTAATGATTAGAACTGACAAAAACGCAGGGACATTACTAAACTGTTATCAAGATTGAAATATCAGGCCAACAGTTTCCCCCAAGATGTGTTATAAAAAGGTAATGAGATGGGAAGATGGAATGTTTACAATGTCAAAGATTAGATGTATAAGCTATAAGATCTACCTGACAAACATACCCAAGGAGAGAACAAAGAGAATTCACAGAGACATCATTTAAATGCATTCATAAAATTGAACAAACTTCTTATTTAGCTTTTGTAGAATTAAAGTTAAACAGAGATCAAATGAATGCACAGTAAGCTAACCATTGTTTTTAACTAATAAAAGTATAGGAGTAAAAAATCTTTTTAAGGGTGGCACCTATGGCTCAGTGAGAAGGGCACCAGCCGCATATACCAAGGGTGGTGGGTTCAAAACTGACCCCGGCCAAACTGCAACAAAAAAATAGTCGGGCATCGTGGCGGGCGCCTGTAGTCCCAGCTACTTGGGAGGCTAAGGCAAGAGTATCACGTAAGCCCAAGAGCTGGAGGTTGCTGTGAGGTGTGATACCACAGTACTCTACCAAGGGCAACAAGGTGAAACTCTGTCTCTAAAAAAAAAAAAAAAAAAACTTTTTAAAACTAAGTAAGTTAAAATTAAATTGTTAAAGTTTAAAATGATAACAGTAAGGAAACATATCTCAAATTCTAGGCAAAAAGAGCAAATAAAATGATATAAATAAGAATAGGAATCAACTGATATCAGAAGCTTCATTTGCACACAGGATACAAAATGGATCAACATATTCAATATATTCACATTTTTTTAAAAAGTAAACAAGGAATATTAAGCTTATAATGCTTTTTACCAGAAGACTAACGTTCTGGTGGTAAGTGGAAATAAGTGTGTAGGTGGAAATGTGATATTCAGACTCAAAAGATTTATGACTTTTATACACTTACTGAAATAATATATTCCAACAAGTAAAAAGGAATTTCAAAGTGAAATCAATATTAGAATAGCAAAATTATACCTATCTATATTTATTATAAAATTAGAATGTTAAGTTCAAATTTCTGTTTTGTTAAAAATACAATAGAGCTAATGAAACTTGTGGGGCAGGAAAAAAAACTTGGTAGTTAATGTTTCAACAGGCACAGAGGAAGAAATGAAAGACATCTAAGAATGTCATGTCCTTTAAATTTAAAATGTACATATACGGAGTAGTTCTAATCACCATAAGAGTGAAAACCTTTAGGTTAGTTACCAAAATGATAGACATCAAATACATATTTTCTAAAATATCAGAGAAAAAAATAAGACATGGAAAACATGACCAATCCTACAAATAAAAAGAAATGATAAATAATCAGCAATAGAGCATTATGAAGAAAAATACTAAATGAAATTACAAGAATGTGTGAAAGTTTATTGATAAGTACAATAAACATGAAATTGCCTAAACAACTAATAAAATCAGAAATTCTTAAGTTGGCATCAAAAAAATTGAGGAGCAAGTATTCAATGTACTCTGTTTTAATGTAAAGGCAGCAGTTGATCTAATAAAAAGTCAGGGGGGTAGGAGAATGAGTAAACGGAGAGAGGGGGTCACCATGTATGGCATACGTCTTGGAGGCAAGATGAAAGACAAACTTTACTTAATAACTGCAATTGGTGTAACCTAATTCTTTGCACCCTCAATGAATCCTAAACCAAATTAAAAAAAAAAAAAGACTTATTTAAAAAAAATAAAGAAAGAAATTCTTAAGTTGGATGTAACACATTTTAGCTCTATGCCAATTTCAAAAAAAAAAATCTTAAAACCGTGCCACAGGTTGAGAAAAATAACATAAATTGGAGGAAGTCCAGAGAAGAAAAGTTATATACAATTCATCTTAGAAGGAATTAAAGAGGAAAAATATGTGAATTATACATTGGAAAAGTGGAATGAATAAAACTGTGAAATAATTGCACAAACTGATAGATTTTGAAGGAGATACATACAAGTCAATAATAATATTAAGTAACATTAGCATGATTCTTTCAGACATTAACAAATATAGCACAACATATGAGAATATAGGCTATCAGAATGGGTATAAGTTTGATCTGGGATGCTTGATAGACATGCACACTCACACACGCACACACATATTATACATACAGAGAGACATGGGATGGTCTCTTTTAAAAATTTTAAATGTATAGTACAATTTTCCCTAAAGTGACTGTTCCCATTTACATTCCTACTAGTAGTTGATGGATGTGTTAATTTTCTCACGTATTCAGCAAAATCCAAATTATCCCTCTTTAAAAATGATTTCTAGTCTCAAGTTTAAAAATACTGTCTCATTGTTTTTTAAATACTTATTTCTTTTGATTAGTGGTAAAGCTAAGAAATATTTTAAATGTGTATCATATATCTAAATTTCTATAATATAAATCACTATCTCATACTTTTTGTCCCTTTAACATTAATATGATAATACTGAAGAATAATTTCTGCATTACTTTGATGATAGAATTGGTATCTGAATCAAAGTCAAGGAGTGAATCAATTATAGTCTCTCTATCTCCACTCCTCCCGGTTGCCTTCATGGCATCATTGTCTTTGTCCTGTCCTAACTTGTCTTTCTGTTGAATAAACAAGATCAAATATCTATGCATTTTTTCAGAGAATCATTTTATGATTAACACACACCTGAGCAGTAGCAAATGCTTAGCCCCTGAGCCCCTTGTTTCCCAATATATTCTGAAGCATTTAAGGAAACTAAACAGAGTTTAACACAGAAATGAACCACAGTCTTTGAGCTGTGTGCTCATGAATTTCCCAGTTGGAGAATTATACCACCCACCCTCCCACTCACTCAAGTATGCAAAGGGCTGGAGATCTAATTTATGATTATAACCATATAATGTGGTAAAAACAATTCTCATCCCTGCTATGAAACTTTATCTCTTGAGAGTACACTGGATCCTCCTCTACTGCAGTTTTAGGGATACAATATTGGGTCATTGCAACAGCATGCCACAGATCTGGGAGCTTCCAAGTGTACTCTATCTCCCCAGCTGAGTTACTTTAAGCTTTTAGCTATGACATCCTTACGTGAGCCTCTGTAAAGAGTCCTGGCATGCTCTCTCAGGGGGACCAACCTGCAGGAGTCAGTCTTGGAGAAGTTAATCATCATCCTTCGTAAATGATGTCTCAATGATATATACCACTATATAATAGACAGTTCTAAAATACACTGTCTTCAATTGTTCTTCCCCTTCCTAGGAAGATCATTCATTAAAGTCCTGCCCAGTAGGCAGACAAGAGGTCCGGGAGGAAAAGTCTTCAAAATATTGAAATACTCAGTTTCCCAACTTGGGTTCAAGTAATGTTTCCTCAGTATACAAAAGAAGTCTTTTTGTCTTCATAGATAGGAGAGTCCGGTAGGGGCAAGTAATTCAGTTTAGAAATTTACACATATCATCTTGAAAGACAGAAGTGTTATATGAAATTAAACAATGGTAGCCTTTATTCTATTTTTATAGTATAGGTGTTATAATTAGAATGTGTCCTCTCCAAAATTCAGGTATTGCCCATGTGATAGGATTTAAAATTGGTGAGAAGGGCACAAGGGCTCCTATTTCATGAAAGGGAATTGGTGCCCTTATAAAAATGCTTGATGGAATGAGCTCCCACCCACTCTGTCATATCACCCTCCACCCCATGAAAATGTAGTATTCCTCCTTTTTGAAGGACATATCATTCCAGGTGCCATCTTAGATATTGGACCCTCACCAGATAATAAACCTGCCAGGACCTTGATCTTAAACTTCTCACTGTCTAGAGTTGAGAGAAAATGAATTTATATTATTTATAAATTAGTCTGTGAATTTATTATAGTAGCACAAAATGGATTAAGATAAAAAGGATCAATAAAAAGCAGATCAGGACAAAATTCAGTCTTCCCAAGCAATTCCCATGTCTGTAGAGTCTGCATAATATTGAAGAAAGAATCAGCCTGAATATCTTTGTCAGACTAGGGTCCTCGGACTCAATCTATTGATAGTTGTCTATTTTGTTATCAAATACTGGTTGGTAGTAAAAACAGGGTTTTGCCTTTAGCAGAAACTGGCATGGCTGATAGTTCTTATTTGTGACATGGTAGGACACCGAGCATCTCAACAGATTAGCAGATGTAGTCACTATCTGAAGAGTTGCATTAAATTAAGGGTGGTCTATATTATAAGATTCTTGAAAGGATCCAATTGGATGACTATTGGCAGACAGCCTATGCTCTGCCTTTGGTACTTTCTCGTATTTCTTGTTCTTGTTTGTTTGTTTCTTTTGGTAGATGAGAAGTATCTTCTTCCAGAATTATTTTATGTGGTCTGCCATATACCATAGTGGTTCCCCTTGGGAAATACTTAGTTGTTTCCTGGTTGCCAATAACCTTTTGTTTTTATTAAGGTCTTATGGCAGTCAAATTGTACCCAACTGCACACATATCGGATATCATGAGACATCACAATGCCCATACAACTAGATGTTTAGGCCTTGAAGCAAAAGATCACACAGAGCAAGGTAATGGTCATGAGCAAGGTAATGGTCATGAGCAAAGTAATGGACATGAGCATGGTTGGAACTAAATGCCAACCACACAATAGCAATTCTTCTGGCTGTGAAAGCACTCCTCCTTGGTTCATGCTACACGCCAGGATTCACAAGCACTTGAGCGTCTTGATGGGGAAGAATAGCAAGGATATGTACAGCAACACAAAAATATGTAGACTTGTTTCCCACATTTCAATTTTAACCCTCCGTCTGGAGGGTTAGGAGGGTCTCCTAACTTCTGTCTCCTAACTTCTGAGATTAGAGAGAAGTGGAAACAGATGAACCATTGAGAGAAAGTTGTATTCAGGATATGTTCAGCATTATGCAAGTCTTCTAGACAGACTGTTGATAGGAAGTGATGGGAGCCTGGTGCAATTTGTTTTTGAGTCATCCATTTCAAAACTTTATTTCTCCTTCTCTGTGTAAAATGATAAATGCTAAGTAGCCACTGTATTCTATACTAGGTTATGTTGTCTGAGCCCCCAAAACGTCCTGTTGTTCAATAATGACACTTATATATCACAATAGCATGCAGAATTTTCTCTCCAATGTTTAAATTGTATATTGGAGTACAGGTGAACATGCAGAGAGTATGTAGGTAGATGGATAGCTAATGTATTCATTTTAGTCATCCAGGGGAGGTAGATGAGAGACAAATTATAGACCACCGCATCACACTGATGGTATTAATAAACTTACGTAAAGGTACAATTTGGGGGTTGTCTTTATTCCCATTTTCTATATAATTAATATCATTCTCTCCACTATGTCATTAGCACAATAAACCCAACCCTTCCTCTATTGTGTGTAGATCTTTTCATATTATAGTATTTTCTCAATAGCCATCATTAGAAAAATTATCAATCTTATCACATTTGAGCCTTTAAATTACAAAGCTAAGATAATTGTATATGTTTTCAAAAGGAAGTCCTCTTAGAAACACTTTTCCAGCAGTTCTCTTTATTCCATTTACTGCTTTAGGTGGATCTTCTATGTACTGTAAATAATTACGAGTTTCATGTAGTTATACCTCTTTCCTCTTTGCTCCAATTTTAAAGGGGCTATTTCAGCAAAAACTACACTAGGTCTGATCAACTCTCTTTTTTGTAGAAGGGATATGAAAGAAGCAGCCTGTTTATTCAGTCCTGCTGAATGTGGAATAAATCACCCAAACTTCTTTTCATAGATCACCCAGGACTACAGACCACCAATCAGGTTTCTCACATCATAATTGCATAGGATACTGATTTAGATTTATCTTTTTAGAATCTAGCTCTGCTTGGATATCACATTTTACAACCATTAGTAACAACATAAATTTCTATGGCGGCACTCAGGAAATCCTTTTCAGTGTTTCCATTACTTGAGTTCCTTGAGAAGTCAAGGATCCAGGTTCTGCAGACATTTGTTGAATAGCATCCAAGTCCTTGATGGCAAACAGCCACATAGACTTAAGCCTTCATGTTTTGCTTTTCAGAGTGATTATTTGACCTTTGGGTTTTTGGTTTACTTTATAAGATCATTGTGGTTGTCAGCTCAGACCTGTTTGATGCAACAATTGCAATAGTTAGAGAAACAATGACTAGGTAGTCCAAACTGGGCGTTCTGGACAAAAAAAAAACATTTAAGGAAAACTCTGGGCATTCTGGACAAAAACATTTAGGGGAAGACATAGCAATTTTAGGTACCTAGGTTTTCTAAATTTTAAACAAGGTAAATAGCAGTTTTAGGTATGACATTGGACGCTGAAAGTCACATTTATGGAATGGGGCTTTAAGATATACATAATTGAGAAATAAGCATTTGTTCCTCTTCAAATAAAAATTTTGTGGTTAAAGGGATGTTAAATAGATAATATTTATTTTTCATCAGTACTTTCAATCTTGATATTTTTCTCTTGATATAGCTCTAATTCTTCTCCTTGCATAAAAAGACACTGAGGTCCAATCTTGAGGTTGTAGACAGACAATAGCCGAGAGTCTTCCAGCCCTGATATTCTAGGGTTTATTTATTTAAGAGATTTATTCTTAGTTACAGAGGAATTTCATGAAACACCAAGGAGGCTAACTCCATTTCTGAAATCCAGCATGGAGGGACTCTGTCCTGAACAGAGGTGCTAAGACAATCCCCAATTTTGAGAATGCCTCATATTATTTATTAACTCACCACCTTCCAATTTTACCTTGGCAAATCTCCTTGAAAACTTTTTTCCTAAAATATCCTGAGTTAGCCACACTGTCTGGACTCATAGCATGGTTCTCTTTCAAACACTGGCATCTATTGCTCTCCTAGATTCATGTCAAAATTTCTATAACACATTAAGTCTAAGAGACTAAAGTCAATCCCCAAATTTGTATGTGTTGTTTGACCTTTAAGCCAAATATTTACAGCCATGCACATGTGTATTCACACAAAAATATTATGCTCAAGGTATTTTTATGAAGATTTAATAAATAGCACAGGTTGGCTCCCAGTGTAACTATTGCCACATAATAGATATTAGATAAATGAATGGGAAATTATTATTAATGATTATTAGCCAAAAGATTACAGGTAATTTATATTCTATTTGAATGCACAGTTTATGATCACTTCATTTCTAAAGTGGGTTTTAAAGAATCATAAAAATAAATAACAAAAATTAAATTTTTAGAAATAAAAATACAATGTATAAAACCCGATCACAATTATTAGCACTTTATCAATTCCAAAACATATTCAACAAATCTTCTCTCTACCTTTAAATTCATGTTGCATTATTTTCCTTTTAGAGAAATACTAACTTTTCTCCTCTCAGGTTATTCATCAATCTACTCTTTGACTATGGTATTTTATCTATTGGAAATATTTTTTCTCCCAATTTATAACTTGCTACTCCTAAAACTTCAAGTATCAATATTAGCCTGCCTTCTCCATCATGTTGCCTCATCTATTTCTTCATAAAAATTGATAATATTTGTAAAGAAATTAAATATTTGTGTTTTTGACCATCTTAACTATATAAAATAAGAAAAATTTTAGCATATAAAATATTCATAATAATACTAACCATATGAAAGTTTCCTTTATGGATTATTTAAAGATATGTAGACAATATAAAGAAGGAGTAATCTGTGAAATAAAAAGAAAATTCTTTATATGCTCTGGTAAATAATTTATAGAAAGTGATACTTTAAGAGAAATAGGTGATCAATTATCTTAACTATTGCATAATTTAAGTAGAGAAAGAGTTAGAAAGTCATTTGCTACTGAGAAACGGACAGTAGAAGTCAAGAAGTCACAACAAAAAGTGTATATTTTCTTAAAAGTAGTGATAAAGGAAAGCATAAACATAGAAAACTAAGTAGAAACTGATGATTATGAAAATTTTCTTTTGTCATACGGTAAAGTCTCAATCATAGTAATCAAGAGAACAGAATGTGAAAATGGAATGACATGTGAGTAGTACCCAACATACTATTGAGTACTTATATGCTCACAGCATAAAAGTTTTATATATATGTCCCATGTATTTATTTCTCCTAATAGTTCTGGGAGATATGCAATATCTTCATGCCCAATCTCAGTCGGAAAAATAGAAGTACATGTTGATAAAAAAATCCGTGCCCAAGGTCACAAAGTTAATAAGAGATAAAGTTAGACATGGGACACATGTAGGCCATCATAGCAGCTTTACCTCTATTCCATGTTATTTCTCAAAAATTATTAGGCTAATGGACCACAATGAATGGAAAACCTAGCTGAGATGAGAAGAGAATGAGATGAAAAGAGAGATTAAAAAATGACTGACCTTGGGTGGTGCCTGTGGCTCAAAGGAGTAGGGTGCTGGCCTCATATGCCAGAGGTGGCGGGTTCAAACCCAGCCCGGGCCAAAAACTACAAAAAATTTTTTTAAAAAGTGATGACTGGTCTTACAAAATATATTTATTTTTGAGCTTTGGGGGAAGGAGACATATACAAAACATTTATTTAACTCTAATCATATATTTGACAATAAGTTAAGGCTTGGAAATACACTAATAGCAAAAATAGAAATGTCTGCAACAAAATTCTTTTTCTTTGGCTCAGGAGAGGAGATTTATTAAAAATATGGAGAAATGTTTCTGTGTACCAAAGTATTGTTAGGTTTACAACAACTAGTTTCAAGTGTATGAGCAAAAGAGAGACAAAAGACACTGTGCTTATGAGCAGTGTAGGTGAGCTTTGGGAGAGGTAGGATTGACTTAGTACTAATTAGTTTCTTATTAGTTATTAGTTTACTCCATATTAGTTTGCAGTTTGTGGCTAAGGAACAGCAGAAATATAAGTGATAACCTGAAAAAGGCAGGTTAAACCAATAACAGGTCTTCATTAACACCTTCTATGAAACGGATTAATTAACAAACCAGAAGATAAAGGTTAACACTACCACATTTTCTGTTTTGCTTATTTTGCTTCAATGTGTTAAAAGAAGCATGTATGTCTTGGTTTCAATGGAAATTCTCCAAATTAGAAGGAAAACATTCACTTTATTATTTTTTTAAACCATCCAATTAAGTAGATAAATGGCTGCATCAAATGTCACCTTGGGTGTATTACACAAGTCAGAATTTAAATTCTGGCTCATGGTTTTAAGATCTCCTGGATCATTAAGGATGCTCCAAATTTCTAAGTGAGGGAATTGAACCCTAAAGACACTCTTAATAGTTTCATTGTAATATTGAGGATGAAGACAATTTTGGTTTGATCTGCTAGTCACTTGCCCTCCAAGTAATTAAAATAGCAGTAGGTCTATTAAATATTGACTTTATGGTCACAACAATAGCCACTATATAGTGTTGTATAACTATAAGCTGATGTTTTTGACCCAGGAAGCTTGTACTAAATTTTTAAAACCATTACTTTCTGGGAAATTTAATTAAGAAAACAATTCATAATTGGGAATATGAATTACAAACAGCTGAATTTTTTATAAAATATTAACATTTAATTTTATCAGGATGTATTTTCTTCCTAGTTAAACAGAGAATTACCATTTCTACCCATGGAAAGCTAATTTTCTTAGGCTAAGAATAGATTTGAGCACATAGAGAAAATTAACACATTAAGTAATTAATAAAATAAATTTCATACAAAAGAATTATGTCATGTCATTACATCAGTGAGCCCATTTTCTTACTCTCAACTATAATGTAAAATTATATGAGAAGATGCTGGTTGGAAGATATGAAGAAAATCCACAGTTTCATCAAGGACCACATAAGGGATGGCTCATGTGATGGGGAGAAGGTTGTTAGGATTTTAGTTATTTCTAAAAAGAAGCATTAGACAAGTGCTGATGAAAGGAAAATATTGACCAAAGATTCTGGAAAGATGGCCAACTGGTAGCAACCCTCTGGAGAGGCTTCTGGGCAGAGGAAGAAAAAAGGACGGAATCGGACTCTGTGAAGCCAAAGGTGGGGAACTCAGCCAAGAAAAAAGTTAAGCAAGCTATTAACTCCAAAGAGCATTCAAGAAAACAAATTACAGGTACAAAACCTAACAATTAGAGGACAGGAGCCCTCCCCCAAGCAGGAGGCCTGCTATAGGCTACCTGCACGAATGAGCAGAGAACAAAAGACCTCTCATTTTACCTTGCTGGAGAGAGCCACTAAACTCCACGTCTCTTTCTCCAGGGAGGTCCCACTTATGAACCTAGACACCACTCTGCCAGGCATAAAATTGAAGAGATATTTTTCCCTACAAATCCAAACTTTCCCCCTCACATGGTGGTCTAAAGTTCTGCCCCCTGCACAGCACAGAGTATTTGGTCTTATCCTGAGAGATCTGGGCATAGTGTGGACCACCAACCATCAGGACACAATCTGTGACTAATGGGAAAGAAAGAGGGTCTGGGAAGAAAGAGGGTCTGGGAAGAAAGGGACACTCAGAGGGAGGAAGAGCAGTCCCCTTGTTATGACTATGCCCAGCCAGTGGTGGTGTTGACTCTTGGTTTGAGCTGTGTCTGGAGGGATGGGATGCAGAACCCCCATTTCTGATGGGAGAGTGGTTGCCCCATGTGGACTGAGTTCAGCAGACAGGGTTGGTCCCTAGCCCCTGATGGGCCTGCAAGCAGAGGCTTACTAGGTGTGAACTGAGACCTGAGAGGTGTGGCCCCTGATTCCAACAGAACCCTCAACTGGTAGCTTACTGGGTATGAACCAAGACCTGAGGGCTAGGGTGTGGTGCCCTGTCTCCAGTGGGGCTGGTGAGCAGAGGCTTACCGGGTGAACACTGAGACTTGTGAGCAGAGTGCAGTGCCCTGACTCTAATAGAAACTGCAAACAGAGGCTTGCCAGGCAATGGACTGAGACTGGCAAGTGAGGGCATGGTCCCCTGACTCCAATTGGTCTGGAAGCAGAAGATAGCTGGGTGTGGCCTGAGACAGGTGGGCAGGGGCATGGCTCCTGGCTGCAGCTGGACCTGTGAGTAGAGAAGCTGACAACAACATGGACTGAGTCTGGCAGGCAGGTATGTGGATCCCTGGCTCCATTTGTGCTGTTGGAGACCCTTGAATCCTCTGGTGAGCAGGGTTTGCACTGCCTGAGACAATTTAATTGGAACCCATATCTGGGGCTATCCACTCTGGGACATTCTTAGGTTGACCTTTGAAGTTCTGAAGCAGAAAAGAACTGAAGGGTGGGGGCTGGGAGCTGCAGCTGCTTGCATCTCTTCACAGTTGAGATTTAAACCTAATACTGTGGTTTCTTAAGATAGGGTAGAAGTCAGCTGGTATCTAAACAGAGCTAGCTTGTGCTATCTCATCAAGTAGGTCCTCAGAGTCTCTGGCCAAAACTCTGAAAGGGCCTTCGTAAGGTTATAGGAGATAAGCCACAATTACAAAGCCTAGCATGTTGGTAAGGGGCTATCTCTACTACCAGTGAACCTCAATTCAATCTCACCCTACCAGTTCTAACAACCAAATGGTGCAAAATAAACCTGGTATGGATGCAGCAGAAAACTCTGGCAACGTGAATAACCAGAGTAGATCAATCCCCCATCCCCAAGAAATGACAAAGGAGATACAACTGAAGATGCCATGCATAGACAAATGGCAACAATGTCAGAAATCGAACTCAGAATATGGATGGCAAATAAGATAAATAGAATGGAAGAAAAGATAGAAATCGAATTCCAAAGAGTAGTTCTATACAGTTGTCTCAAGAAATTAATGAATTCAAAGCCAATGTCACCAAAGATATGGACACGATGAGAAAAGAGATAGTAGAGCTCAAGGAAATGAAAAAGTTAGTTGAGGAGCTCCAAAATACAGTAGAATCCCTCAGTAATAGAGTTGACCAGGCAGAAAAAGGATCTCTGAAACTGAAGACAAAGCTTTTGAACATTTCAAAACACTCAAAGAGGCAGACAAATGGAGAGCAAAAACTAATCATTCCCTGGAAGCAGGGGGTGTTGGATCACTCCAAAAGATCAAACATTCATCTTATAGGAATTCCCAAAGGAGAAGTGGGTGGCCCTAAAGGTACAGATGCTCTGCTCCAAGAAATTTTGGAGAATTTCCCAAGCATTGCAAGAGATACAGAACTTTAGATGGAAGACAGTTTCAGAACCCTAGCAAGACTCGATCCAAATAAAGCATCTCCTAGACACATTGTGATTAACTTTGCCAAAGTTAAGATGAAGGAGAAAATTCTGCAAGCAGCCAGATGTAAGAAAAGCATCACCTTCAAAAGGAGAAGTATCAGAATGACTGCAAATCTCTCAGCCAAAATGTTTCAAGCCAGAAGAAATGGTCATCAACTTTCAATCTCCTAAAACAGAACAACTTCCACTCCAGGAATTTCTATTCAGCTAAACTGAGTTTCATTTGTGATGGAGAAATAAAATACTTTAATGACATACACATGATGAAGAAATTTGCCATAACTAAACCAGCTCTCCAGCATATTCTCAGACCCATCCTCCACAATGACCAGCACAATGATAAAATTCCAAAGTAAACTCAATCAGAACTTTTTGCACAAAACCCAACTTCCACAGTGGTGAAAGGATTAAAAATGTCTACTGGACATCTGAAAATCATGACACCCAAAAGGCTTATCAATTCTCTCAATTAATGTGAATGTTTTAAATTATCCTCTAAAGAGGCACAGGCTGGCTGGCTGGATACATAAACTCAGACCAGATATCTACTGTATACAAGAATCTTACCTTAAAGGATAAAAATAGACTCACGGTGAAGGGATAGAGTTGTATATTACAGGCAAATGGAAACCAGAAAAAAAACAAGAGTTGTAATTTTAGGAGCAGATACAATTGACTTTAAACCAACAAAGTTAAAGAAAGATAAGGAAGGTCACTACATATTTGACAAGGGAAACACCCAACATGAAGAGATTTCACACACACAGTAATAGAACATTCTACCCACAAACCACAGAATATTCTCATTTGTACATGAAACATTTTCCACAGTAAGTCATATGTTTGGCTCAAAACAAGTCTCAGCAAATATAGAAAAGTAAAACTCATACCATAGAATACAATTAGAAATCAATGTCGAGATGAGATCTCAGAAGTACACAAATACATGCATAGTAAACCTGCTACTGAATTATCCTTGAGTATAATAGACATTGAAAACAAAGAAGGTGAAGGATGGGAGGGGTGAGAAATAAAACCCTACTGTCAGCATTACACAATTCATCCATGAAACAAAAGACACTTGGACCCTCAAATTCATTGACATAAGAATAAAAATATAGACCATCATAGCTTTTCCTGACATGTTATAGAATGATGTAACAAATGCACTCTCTTTCAAAACTAACATTGTGTAGATTAATCATTCATACATAACTAATAATCTTTAAAATCTTTAGCAGTTTATACACCCACAAGAAAATCGTAACTTGTTAAAATGTGAAATTTTTATTGGTAAATAGAAAGTTCAGAGATCTAATATTGCCAAATTTATATCAGTATCTAACACAGCCTCAGAGAAAGCACAGAAGCTAAACATAATTTGTTTTTCCACCCATTAGTTTTGACTATGCGATGAGAGAGAAATAATCTTCTATCTAATGTCAAAATAAATATTCCACTAGGCTTGGACTTAGTAGAATGGAAATTGATCCAAGGCATCCCGCTGGCCACCATGAGACTGGCTGTGCTGTACTTTAACCCTTCAACTATTGATTTGTTTAAATTCTATTACTAATATATTCAGATGAGAAAGTTTATGTGTTTTTCTCCTGCTTTCTTCAGCAGAGCAAATTTTTCTTATCACTTAACACAAAAACAACTCAAATGGCATGATATCACAAAGTGCAAATTATTGCAAAAAAATAACTGATGAAGTAGGTCCTTTTGCATTTAACTTTCAGAATGCGGTCGTTGGCATGCTTCTCACTTTGTCGTGTGGGGCACATATGCTGTTCCCACATGATTAGTCATAAGTATGATTGTGCCAACTCTGGCATCACAATTCCCTTTTATATAGGTTTCCCAGGTTATTGCAGATTTGCTTAAGGCCTTTTACATTGAAGGGATAATGTTTGTCAAAAGAGAGGCCCGCCACGGCCTTTTGCACATTGCCAATGACAGCAGTGGGCTTCTGATTTCTAAAGTGCCACATTTTGCTCTGATACTGTGGTAACATGAAACTACCACACACACACACAAGGAGAGATCTGAAGCCTTGTATACTGGTCAATGTTGTTTCAGTGAGCAAAAGCTAATTACACACGCCCCATTGGCAAATGGAACTAGGGCATGAATATAAATTGTATTTTAGAGTCTTATCTCCTACCCTAACTACTTTGGGATTCTTAGAAAACAGAAATTCTACTTTCACTTTTACATATCATGACATATTCCATATAAGTTAACAGTTTAACATATAGACTTGAGAATTCATGAATGTCTCACAACCGAATGAAATCACCAAACTAGTGAAGCTCTTCTCCGTGAATATACATACGCTTGGCAATTAGAAGTACTTAAAGACAAAAAGTGAATGCAATGTTTAAAGTACCACTCTGCATCTATAATAAAGTGAATATATTTAATTTGGTAACAAGTCCTTGGCAAATATAATGGTTAAGACTTATTTTTCATTAAAAAAATAGTAAATTCTCTTCGAACTATATGTTCGCTGATAAAATGAAATGCATATGTAATTCCATTATCGGAATAACAAGCCACATAAAAACTAGAGAAAAGTTGTCTGAATTACTCAGTTGGTTCTCTCTTTTTATGTCTATCTCTACCTCTCCATACATGTTTATATCTATCTACGCTCATATAGATATAAAATAAACATGCATACATGTGTATGATATACTACATATATTTATGCATAACAATGATATGGATTCTGCATATACAATTTTATATAATATAAATTACATATACTATTTAATGAAATGAATTATTAGCTATTTTATTTACAAGCATTTATTGCAGTCATTGGAGGATGTCTTCTTCATTTCATTTCGTCTATATAGACCAAAAACTTTTACAGATGGCCTCAAAAAGACATTAAAGAACCTAGAATAATATACCAAGCATTCCTTGTACATATATTCACTTTGTTTTCTCATTTAGATTCTATATATTTCATCAGATTCCCAAAGATTCTTTCACACAAAACATATTGAGTACTGAGGCATAACTTTAGTCTACAGGATTGCTAAAAATAATATTGTATTTTTGTTTAAAAGCATATGCTGAACAAAGCATTTGCAAAGGAATTATACTTCCCTGGATGCAAGTCTATGCAGGTGGTAAAGAAGATGCTAGTCAGATATTTTAATGTTATTTTGCTCTAGTACTATCTTTATGTGTGTTAAACCTAAGTATACATTCAGGCAAGTTGTTTCACCATGAATTTATTTACTACTAGCCAAAAATCATTAGTAGTGAAAACATATCTTACCTTGCCCCCAGAAACAATTAATTTTAGACCCCACTATTTCACAATTTTACTTATGTATTTAGTATATATGGTAAAGAAAATTTATGTGAGGTGAAGGGATGCAGAGGGCACAAATGAGAAAGAGAATCTCCAAAATATCAAATGAATACAAGTCAGTACATTAAAACCTTGATGCTAATGATTCTTAGACTATTTGGTTTTCATAAAGAAAACATTTTAAAATAACTAAATAAACATTCTGGTGCAAATATCTTTGTTATAAAGTGATTTTTGGTCTTCTGGATATATATACCTAGCAGAGGAATTGAAGGATCGAATGGCAGGTCTATTTTTAGATCCCTAAGTGATCTCCAAACATCTTTCCAAAAGGAACATATTAGTTTGCATTCCTACCAGCAGTGCAGAAGTGTTCCCTTTTCTCCATATCCACACCAACATCTATGGTTTGGGGATTTTGTGATGTGGGATAATCTTACCAGAGTCAGATGATATCTCAAAGAGGTTTTGATTTGGATTTCTCTGATGATTAAGGATGATGAGCATTTTTTTCATATGCCTGTAGGCTATGCACCTGTCTTCTTCAGAGAAGTTTCGCTTCAAATCTCTTGTCCACACTGAGATGGGATCATTTGTTCTTTTCTTGCTGATACGTTTGAGTTTTCTGTGGATTCTGGTTATTAAACCTTTGTCAGAGACATAACCTGTGAATATCTTTTCCCATTCTGAGGGCTAGCTGCTTGCTCTATGTACTGTGGCTGCCCAATTCATAATTGCTAAATCATGGAAGAAGCCTAAGTGCCCATCGACCCATGACTGGATTAACAAATTGTGGTATATGTACACCATGGAATATTATGCAGCCTTAAAAAGATGGAGACTTTACCTCTTTTATGTTTACATGGATGGAGCTGGAACATATTCTTCTTAGCAAAGTATCTCAAGAATGGAAGAAAAAGTATCCAATGTACTCAGCTCTACTATGAAACCAATTTATAAACACCCACACTTCCATATAAATACTATAACCCAACTACAGCCCAAGATGAAGGGGAAAGAGGAGAGGGAAGGCAGAAGAGGGGGAAGGATGGGTGGAGGGAGGGGAATTGGTAGGACCACACCTATGGTGGATTTTACAAGGATACATGTTAAATCTCCTAAATGTAGAATATAAGTGTCTTAACAAAACAACTAAGAAAATGTGGTGAAGGCTATGTTAACCAGTTTCATGAAAGTATTTGAAACTGTATATAAACCAGCACATTGTACCCCATAAAATTCCATTAATGTACAGCTATAATTTAATAAATATAAATAAATAAATAAATAATATCTAGTAATGCTTATTAATTATCAATTATTTTTATAAAGTTAATACATATGTATATATTTAACCTTATCTATATTTGTACCATAAATTAATTTATTCCTAATAATAATCTAATGGGCTAAGTACTAGTAGCATTTTTATTTTGAAGACGAAGACAGTGATTTGCTCAAGACCATATGATACTGACTGGGCTTTCCTCTCAGGCTATCTGGGTAAAGTATTTCCACTTTTAACATTTGCTATTATTGTTTCTCAATATTAAACTACCTTAAATAAAAATACTGCACCAGAGGACACGTATACTCAGTTCCAGTAGACTGGAACGAATACCATTCTGTTTTAGAGATAATTTTAAAAAACATTAAGCGCTTGCTGATTTCATCTCCTCCAAAGAAGTCCAAATTGCCCCATGGCTGGCTTGGAACTCTTAGGCCACACATTAAATACACAAACACTAAGGAAAGGTGATGAGCTAAAAAAAAGGCCCGTGCATGACTTTTGTGGCATCTGCCACTGAAGATAAGCATTGATACCACCGCGGGCCGTGGTTGGGTGCCTGTAATACTCTTATTATTGTTGTAGTAAGGGTTTTCATTGGTCTTTTACATCCCACAGACTGAATTAATGTCTGCACATAAGTGTGAACTTAAGCATTATCCTGTCCTTATTCCAATGGAGTCGAAGTTAATTAATGACCATGAACTTAATCAAAGGAAAATTGTTAAATACCTGATTGGCTACAGCCTTCAGTCAGTCGTATGAATGGTGTTTTCACTTGAAGATAATATTTGAACAGTCACTCCACCTTCTAAGAGGTTTTTCAGAACATCTTCAAGTTGATGATCTGGTTAAACTATCTGAAGCCTGCTAATTCTATCATGGATGTGTTTCCTAAGCCAACTCTGTTCTTGTTGGTCAGGTTCTCTGTTCAACAACTTGGAAAATACTTGTAATACAATCTTAGATTTAACATCAAGGATCCAGTAATTTTACATTACTTTTATGTGTCAATTGTCACATACCAAAAATTATAGATGAGCTGTAAAATAGTAATGCATTTCTCTTTGATAAGAACATTTCATTTCACTTATTTTATTTTATTTTATTTTCATTTTGAGACAGAGTTTCACTGTGTCACCCTTGGAAGACTGCCGTAGAGTCACAGCTCACAGCAACCTCAAACTCCTGGGTTCAAGCATCCTCTTGTCTCAGCCTCCCAAGTACCTGGACATACTGGTGCCTGCCACAATGTCCAGCTATTTTGGGTGACAGGATTTCACTCTTGCTCAAGTTGGTTTTAAATCCTGAGCTCAAGCCATCTACCTCTCTCAGCCTCCAAGAATGCTAGGATTACAGACATGATTACCAGGCCACTACACCTGGCCTGCTTATTAATATTTTACTAAACAACTTGCTTGAATTTTTAAACCTTAAGCAAAGGAACTTTTCAAGGGTAGCTCTGAAATCAATACAGATTGTAAATTTTTTGAAGTTTGGTGGAAGTTACAGCCAGAATAAGGAAAATTCATTACTATCTATGCCAATTTGTCAATATTCAGACTCCTGTATTCACTTTTGATCTTTTTTCTTCTGTATTTGCCATAATCAGGTGAATAAGATCTGGAATTTTGCTTGATTTCTATAATTCCATTACTATTACCTCTATTTGAAGTCACTTTTTAATCTTAATTTCTATGGTAAAATCCACTCAACGAACTTCCCTTTAAACAGGTTTCAGTTCGTCTTTCAGTCCATTCAAATCATGGCATTTTCCAGCCTAAGAAAATATAACACTATAAAATCATCTTTAAACTTTCCATTCCACTGTTTTGTTACCTCAGAAGTCTCTGTACCATATACCACCAGTTCCCTACCCTCTTCTTAAAACATGAGCCATTCATTTAAATAAATGCCTTAGATAAGCATTTTCAGTGAGATGAACTTTGGCCCTGCTTACTGTTATCCTCACTAGTTTTTACTCTTGCTTTGTTCCTGTTTAACCTTTCTTAATTATTCTGCTTATTTAAATCCTTACATTCCAAACACTTTTTTCTTTCAGAATCCCTAAAAACTTCTGTGATAGGAGTTTTATATGATAATGTTTATAATTTTAGCAGTTAAAACTAAAATACCTGTATAAATACGTTTACATGGAGAAAAATTAGCCTACCTTGTGTTTTATAAATAAAAAAAAATTATAAAAATAAATAAATTCAAGCCAAAAGATAATTACTAAAAAGTGTGTCATTGTTTACTATTTTCAGATCATAAGGTCTGACTTTGTAGCAGAAATAGTAGATAGTAGACTGTTCCATCTACTTCTGCATCTCATCAGCTATACTCTGTTGTTTTGTTGAGAATATGAATAAAATTCAGGCTCAAGTGTACATGCAGTAGTAAAAGGGAGAAATTTGCAGACCCTACTATAGTCTTGGCACCATGAGGGGTCTTTAGATTACACTTAGAATCTACACTTGAAAGGCTTTGTGAAGACTCACATTCTGTGTTTTGGTATATTTTTTCTGTCATTGAAAGTATTAAATTGTGCACGGCATGCAATGACATTGAAAAAGTATTTATTTTTAATGTCTTTATACGTTTTTATTTTCTAAATTATAGAGTATATATATCATTTATATTTCCATGTGAAACAGTAAAATATGCTGTTTCAGTACCAAATTTCTATAGCAAGATTTCCCAAGTTCTATTCATTTCTTGCTCAGCCATTAATTAGCTATAGGGAAAGTTTCCTCATGTATTTTTGCCTTGAATTATTCATCCATAAAGGAGAAATGAAGACAGTGCTCATGTTATAGTATTGTTTTGAGATTTAAACTACTATGAGTGTATACACACAGACACACACACACACCCCCCACATAAACACAAAACTTAATTGCTCTTTTCAACTGTTTTCTTCCTTTTCCTCCAACATGGTAAGGGCATTGTAGTAGATATTTCAACAGTAAAGTAACAACCATATTATGTTCTAACTAATAGTTGTAGTAATATTTTTAAATTACAAAAAATCAGAAACTTATATTCATAGCATGGAATATTTAGAAGAGAGTCAGAATTTAAAAAATACCTTGTAAAAATGTAAAAACAAAATTGAGTCATTTCTGCACAATTAAACACAATTAAGTGATTATGCCTTTTAACTAAATCACAGTCAAACAGGTTATTTTAATGGAACTTTTATTAGTGGGTCTACCCTTGCTATTCTCTCTGTCCTAGCACCCATATGTCACATGTGCCAAGTTGTTAGTATAATTAATAAGTTGCCTGCAAAAGGAAAAATAATATTTAGACTAATTATGTACAAGTTAGAAAATATGTTATTACACTATACAGTGATAATTAAACTGGGAAAACAGCAACTAGTCCATCCAAATATCCGAAATATTAAGGTGACTTCAAAAATATTGTTTAAGAGCCAGAAGTTGTGGCTCAGTGCCTGTAATCTCAGCACTCTGGGAGGCTGAAGCAGGAAGGTGGCTTTAGTCCAGGACTTTGAAGCTTTAGCCAAATATAATTGTGCCTCCACGCTATAGCTCAGGTGACAGAGAGAGACCTTATCTCTAAAACAAACAAAAAAAGGTTGTTTTGATAATGAAAAGTTCAGAAAATGAAACTATTCCTATATTAACAAGGTATGCTGAAACGATGCTGTAAGCGTCTTCTGTTTCCTCCAACACGTGTGCATGTAGACACTCACGCACACACACACATAAACACACAGATTGAGGGAGAAAGTTTTTGACAGAAAGTAGATTATAAATGTTTGTGAGTTAGTCATCAGGTAAAAATTTTCAACAGAGTCTAAAAAACTAGTAATTAAGTTTATTCATCACGTTTATGCTATTTACTATCATGTTATGTGGATATATCTCATTTTTATAGTGAGGAACAATTAGATTGTGTTTTGTTTTGTTTTATATCAGAGGACTATTTGAGACAGTCTTTACACTTATATTTTTCCAGGCATGAAAAATCATACTTAAGCATATGTTCCTAGAATTTAATAGTTAGATTATTGAATGTGCTTGTTTTCAAACTTCAAAAATATTTAAAAAAAAAATCTGTATTATGAGCAGCGCCTATGGCTCAAAGGAGTAGGGTGCCGGCCCCACATACCAGAGGTGGCCCCTGGCCAAAACCTACAAAAACAAACAAACAAACAAAAACTGTATTAAGATGTTATCAAAGTGCTTCCTGCTAATAGTATTCATGTGTACTGATTTGTATTATATATAACCTTCCTTATGCCAGAGTGAAGATTGTTTTATCATTTATGAGGCTGATTACATTCCACTTATAAAACAGAGCTTTTGGACATTTGAATGCGTTCCTAATTCCTTTGCTTCCTTTCTACTGAACTGCTCATTTTTCCATTTTTATTTATTTTCAGGGTTAAGAAAGGAAGTGATTGGAATTTAGAGACTATAATAGTTAAGATCTTTTCAAAAGATTTATCTCTTTAACATGTCCACTTGACAGATGAGAGAGAGAGGCATTTATATTTATTGGAATCTAAATGAGAACTTCCTGAAGAGCTTGTTGCTAAGTAGACATTGGTGTATTGGAAACAAAGAAGCTCGTACTCTCTCTCATTCTGGAAAACTACTAGTGACAGGGTGTGATTATGCAGTCACTGGGGACAAGGAAAATAAAAGGGAGGAATGTGATAGAAATGGTATATATTTTTCAATATAAACTAGTAATAGGTCTTTTATAAATGGTATAAAATTTTAATAGGCCTTTGTATGTGTGTATGCGTTTGTCATGAGCAAGGTAAAAACATCAAGAAGAATCTCAGAAGTAATTTATCTTTAGAAACACTTGCTTAAGGAAGCTGCTCAAATGAGGCAAGCTCATCTCAAAAAAAAAGGTAGAAAAAAGTCACATTTTGTTCAGGACCAAATGACAGTCTTCTATATTCATGACATTTACTTAGCTTCCAGCACTATTATAAAGATTTAAAGACAACATTGAGATGGCTGCAAGCTTTTTTATTTCCATATATCCATAACAAATTTAATATATCATGGATAAGTGAGGTTTTATTGAAAAAAAATCTATGTTTTTAAATGAATTTTTTTATTAAATCACAACTGTGTACATTACTGCATGTATGGGGTACAATGTGCTGATTTTATATACAATTTGGAATACATATTTCTTATCTAAAGCCTCAGTATTGGATTCCATTATTTTACACTCAAAACTTGATAACATCCTTTAATAGATTATAGTCTATAAAATATATTTAATAAAATATTAACATTTTAAGTATATTCACTAGTATCAATTGTTATTGTGTCATTATTTGATAATACAAAAGTTACAAAAGAGTTTATAGTTTTAGATGCGAACTTCCTCCATTAAAGAAATTTTTATACTAAAATATTAACTTCCTAAATTTTATTATATTGTGCATTTACTACCTCTTAATTTCGTCAAATTTGCAATCATGTTTTAAGGCTCCACATAGAAAAATCCTATCTGATATTGTCAACTTTAAAAAAGTTCTCAGGAAAGGGGAAGAACTTCTGAAGTTAGCTTCAAGCCAGGTATTAGGCTCACCAACAAAAGGAGAAAAAATTCATAATTTTCAGTGTTAGGGACAGCTATTTATTTTTGGCTGATTGTCGCAAAAAGAAAATCTCTTCATCATATCTGATAGTTTTCATGTATCAAATCACTTTCTGACTTATGTTTATTGCATATCATGTGATGGTTCATATTTCCAACTCTCATTGAAATTTAGAAGAAATGGAAAGGAGTATCGAAACATAGAGTTTAACTTTAAATATACATTCAAATGAAATTTTAAACAATACACACATCTGATACCACCACCATCCAGACCAAGAAAGAACTTTGATGAAGTCTCACAAGTCTCCCTCCTGCCTTTCCTCAGTCATTCCCTCCCAAGTGTTACAATCTTTGCCCTCAATAACTGTACATTAATTTTATCTACTTTTGAACCTCATGTGAACAGAATTGTATTGTAATTATTCATTTATAACTGGCTTCTCTTCCTTACCATTACATCTAAACTATCACTGCTTTTAGTGATAGTTCATTAGTTTTCTTTGTTGCATAGCACCATGTTGTATGAACACGCAATGAGGCATTTATCCATTCTACTCTTGATGGACATCTGCCTTGCTGCCACTTTAAGGAATTATGAATAATTTCATAATGAAAAATTGATGCATGGTTCTTGGTGGAAATTTTATTCCCTTTTATTAGATATAATATGTTACTAAGAATGGAATTTCTGCATTTATGTTTGATAAATTCAGCTTAATTAATGACTTCCCCATAATTTTCCAAAGTGGTTGTTCTATTTAAAACTCCTACCCACTAGGAATGTTTCTGAGTCCCTGATCTTCTATGTCTCCTCCAATGCATTTTAAAATGTGTTTTTAATTTTAGCCATTATAGAAAGTATGTAAGTTTATTTTGTATTTCGTTTAATTAGAATTTCCCTATTGAGTAATGATGTTCACACACTTACCATATGCTTGTTATAATTTGTATATCCTCCTTTGTAAAATATTCTTTCAAGGTTGTTATATACTTAAAAATAATTTATGGTATCTCTCTCTTATTAATATACAGTTTTAATTTGTTTATTTGTTCCTTGTCATATATGTGATTTTTATATACAAGTTCAGATAATTAAGTTCATGAATTCTTTTTAGAAGAGTGCTACATACCTCATTGTTGAATATCACTACAGGACCTTTCAAATTACTTCCCCCCAGGAGCCTATGCACTAACGCCAGCATTAGTCCACCCTTCAAAGCACTTCATTAACCATTTTATAAGGTATACTTCAACATGCAAGTCATACATCTAAGTTGTAAATTCAGTGGTTACTAATATATTAAAAAACTGTGCAAATATGACCACAACCAATATATTCATTATGCCCCCAGACACAATACTCTTTCCCCCTAGACAATCACTAATTTACTTTCTTTCTCAACAGATATGCCTATTCTAGACAGTTCATGTACGTGCACTTGTATGTGTTTTTTTCTGAATGGCTTCATTTACTTATTTACCACCAGGAGTGTATGAAAGTTGTGTGCATTCATGTCTTTGGTAACACTTGTCTCACCTTTCTTTTTAATTTATAGACATCTAAGTGCTATGAGTGCTGTCTCATATTAGTTTTGATTTAAAGTACCCTAATGGCTACCCTGATGGCTAATAACAGTGATCATACTTACGTGTGCATGTTAGACATTTGCATGCCTTCTTGAAACAGTATTCTGTTAGATCATTTGCTTATTTTCTTTTTTTTATTGAGTAGTAAGAAATCTTTACATACGTCAGAAAAATTTTCTTATAATTTAATTGTAAAATATTTTTATCGAGTATATATTTAGATTTATATTTATTAAACAGATGCATTAATTACTTACATAGAGGTACTATGTATATATATTCATGTTAAATAATTAAATATGTAAAATATTTTATCCTGTCTGGGGGGTTTCTTTTTCACTTTCTTGATGGTGTTCATTGAAATACAATTTTTTTTTCTTTTTTGCAGTTTTTGGCCAGTGCTGGGTTTGAATCCTTCACCTCTGGCATATGGGGCCGGCGCCCTACTCCTTTGAGCCACAGGCGCTGCCCCAAATACAAATGTTTTTAATTTTGACAAAGAACAGTCTATTTTTAACTTCTAGGTTTTTGCTCTAGATCAAAGCTACAATGATTTAACTTATTTTCTGAAAAGAGTTGAAAAATTAACTTATAAGTATATGGTTCCTTTTGCATTAATATTTGTTTAAGACATAAGAAAGAAATTGAACTTCATTTCTTTGTTTCTGGATATCAAGTTTTTCCAACAGTCGTGTTCAAAAGACTATTTTTACCTACTTACAGTCTTGGCTCCCTTGTCAAAAATGAACTGATCTCTATGTCAATCATTATACTAGCACTATACTGTCTTATTTCTATAGTTTCATAATGAATCTTTAAATTGAGAGTTATTTAATGCTTTTGATGTTACTGTAAGTGAAACATTCTTAATTTTTTTTAATTATCTTTGCTTGCATGAATATATACAATTAATTTCTATCATAAGCTTGTACTCTTTAAGCTTGTTGAATTCATTTATTGGTTCTAATAAGTTTTTAGTGGGATTCTTAGGACATGTGAACAGCAGGAGCTGTTCATATGTAGGAGTACGTGAACAGCAAATAAAGTAATTTAACTTCTTCTTTTCCAACTGAAATGACTTCTATTTCCTTTTCCTCCCTAATTGTCCTAGTTAGAATCTTCTGTATTCAATGACTATAACATTGAATAGAAGCGGTGAGAGCAGACATCCATGTAATGTCTTACAGAAAAGCACTGATCCTTTCATCAATGACTCTGATATTAAATGTAAGGTTATTTTATTATATTTTATTGTTTAATTTCAGTACATTATAAGGGTACAACCATTTTGGTTACATAATTTGCTTTTATACATTATATTTCAAAGTTATGAATATTCTGTACCTGGAATATGTTCATTGCGCTAATTAGGTGTGAATGTACCTTGCCCTTCCTCCTCCTCTCCACCTACTTGATTTCCATTGAGTTTTACTTCTATATGTGCACAGAAGTGTTGATAGACTAGTTCCAATTTAGTATTGAGTATCTGTGGTATTTGTTTTGTCATTCTTACTACACTTCACTTAAAAGAATGGTGTTCAGTTCTATCCCAGATGCTAGAAAAGATATTAGATCATTATGGTTTATGGATGAGTAGTACTCCATGGTGTACATATACCACATTTTATTTAGGTATTATGTATTGATGGGCATATGGGTTGTTTTGACTTATTTGCAATGGCAAATTGTGCTGCTATAAATATTAAAGTGAAAGTGTCTTTTTGATGAAAGGTTTTTTTTTTTTTTCTCATCTTTATGTAAATATCTAGTAGTGAATTTCTGGATCAAGGGGTCTATCTACTTTTAGTTCTTTGAGGTAGCTCCATAGTACTCTCTTTAGATGTACTAGTTTGCAGCCCCACAACAATGAATGAATGTTCCTTTCTCTCTGCATCCATGCCACCATCTGCTACTTTGGGACTTCTTGATATGAGCCATTCTCTCTGATGCTGGGTAATATCTCATTGAGATTTTTATTTGCATTTACCTCATAATTAGGGATGTTAAGCATTTTTTCATGTTTGTTTGACATTAGACTATATTCATAGGAAAAGTTACTGTTCATGTTTTTTGCCCACTTTTTGATGGGGTTGGTGGGGTTGGATGAAATGTCTATACTCCCCAAAGTGATTTACAGATTCAACACAATCCAGATTAAAATGCCAACATCCTTTTGCTGCAGATCTAGGAAAAAAGTTCTATGCTTCCTGTGGAACTACAAAAGACCTCAAACAGCCAATGAAACTTTATGTAATAAGAAGAAATTAGGGGACATCCCTTTACCAGACTTCAAGATACTCTGTAAGTCTATAGTAACCAAAACAGAATGATACTGGCACAAACACACAAACATAGATCTAAAGATGTAAAGAAGCCAAAACCATCCTTATACGTAGAAAGAATTTTTATGTTTTGCATAAGGTTAATCCAGATGGCCTGTATATTCTTTCTCAGGAATAAGGATGTTACAAAAGTAATAGTAAAAATATTTCAAGACATTTATTTAAAGCAGGAAGTTTGAGTTCTCAAACTTTTTAAACAGGGGGCCAGTTCACTGTCCCTCAGACCATTGGAGGGCCGGACTGCAGACCCTGGGACAAGTCGGCTACTAAGCAGGACACGCAGGGGTGGCAAAAACACCCGGCAGGCCGGATAAATGTCCTAGGCAGGCTGCATGTGGCCCACGGGCCTTAATTTAAGGATGCCTGATTTTAAGGATACATGGATCAGCTAAATTTGAAATACCAAATTCTCTTGTTTTATTCAAAATTAACAAAAAGTAATTGCCAGTGTTATAATAGAAGAAAAAAATCTGTTCTTGATGTTCTTTATATTTCCATAAATTCTTTTCATTATTTCGAATGGACTTTGGGGTAAATAGTTCTCCTTTAACATATTTAATAAACATTAATCATAACAAAATATACAAAATTTTATTTTATATTAAAAATATTATGGAAAAAATTAGTTTTGAAATGCTTTTCTTGCAGTATTTTGGAATGGTAATTATTACACATAACAAAATATATTCTATATTTGCCAATTACAAGCCATTTATTAGGTATAGTGTTCCGACCTGAGTTGGGGTTTGTAACACAGCTGTTTATATGGGGAGAAAAGAATGGTTCTATGTGACTTTGAACAATTACATTTCTCTTACTCTTAGATCATATTTTCAAGTACAGTTCTTGAGTTTCTCTGTGTGTAGCTGATTTGTGAATCTGTAAGTTCTTTACTTCACTCCTACAGCTATAACCTACGAGTGTCAGAGCTCTCTTTCTTGTTTCCAGTTCTGTTCACCTCTCCCATTTCATCACTAACCCTACAGACTCTTCCTGACACTTTTTTACTATCCCTTTCTGCTTCCTCTGATAGTCACAGATAGATGACTGTAGAGTCCTTTCTATATTATTGAGGCATGTTCAGTTTCTGTATATATTTGAAAAATTAAATTCTCAATCATTGTGATACGAAGCTTGAACTTCTCCACCAACTTAATATTTAATCTGTTTTTCTTTACCTGTTAGAGAAATATGTTTCATACCTAGTATGTAAATATTCTTTTAAAATAATAATGGCAGACACTAGAGATTCCTCCCACTCTTATCAGTTGTCACTGTAGAGCTGTACAATACCAATGAAATATTTCTGCTCTTGCAACATCTGAGAAATTTAAGTAGCAAAATTTCTTTCTAGTCTCAGATCACTCAGCAGTAATTTTAAAATTCCAAAGAACAATCGTGGTGTTTGCTTTGGAACTGCGTAATTTTATTCAAATAAACAGAACTCCAAATGATCTCTCACGTATAACATTTATATTGACAGGTGAAATAAACAGCTATCCTATTATCTGTTAAAGAGTAATTACTGAAAGTCCAAATGGTCCATTCCAATTTTGTTTCATGTTTTTTTTCAACTGCCCCATTTTGTTCCAGCTGTTCTGGATTGAATTCCATAGCTTTAAATATATCCTATGAAACAAAGGCAAGGGGGGAAAAAGTCAAAATCAGAATCAGGTATTTCTGGGTCAAGCCAAATCGGAGGAATCTGACACATCAAAACAGGATTAAATGAATCATCAGAAACCTGCAGGGTTGATTGAGGGAAATGTTGAGAGATGCACATTAATGTGAATTCAAAAGATAATTCTAAACAGAAGACCAGGCAGCAAGGATGGAGGCTGTATAGGAAAAATCTAAGTCATCAAGTATATGATACCAAGAGGAGATGAAGGAATTCAAAGAGCTGCAGATCCTGATCTTCTAAGTAACCTAAGAGGCATGAACATCTGCTGCCTGTAACATGGCTGAAAGAAGATGAAAGGTTTGAGAGGAGTTAAAAAAATAACTGGCACTGTAGAAAATGTGAAAAGAAGCCAATTAAGGATAAATAAAAAGATTGCTGAGTAGGGCTGACTACCCAGCCAATGTTAGAAATCATAAATTTTGGTGAGGCAATTAACACTGTTATGTCATTTCTTTCTATTAAGCCTTGACTGCCCAGGAGTGGAGACACTAACCTGATAAAGGGGCATTCCATGGTAATGAGACAATGCAAAAAGGAAAACACAAGAAGTTGGGTTAAAGTAGGTTGTTTTCAGTGTCTTAAGTTATTCATCAGGAGATTTGGAGGCTCTTTAGGCCAGTACTATTAACCATGACATTTTTTAAAGTGTCTATTGTATGTTAAGCTCATGTTCCACATTTTATGATTTTTCTTTTATCTCTTAAGGAAATCTGTGGAGGGATAACATTCCCCTACACACACTTTTAGAAATAACTACCCTGCACCCTGCAAAGTTAATTAAGATTCCAATGTGACATAGTCACTAAGTGTCATGTTCTGATTCAAGTGCAAGTTTGCTTAATGCCACAGCCCACAATCAGACAATTATGTTCTCCTCCTCTTCTCAAAGCTTTTTTGTAAATAGAAATATCAAGACTTGACTTTAAAATTCAGGGCATGCAAGGGAAGGAGGGAGTGATTTTACACAGGTGTTTTCAGTTAGTGAAAACTCAACTATCTGTGCAATTCTGGTATGCAGACTTATCTGAATTTATTTTATATTTCAGTATGAAACTTCAAAGCATAAATGAGAGCTTGAGGTTGAGTGAATCTGCCTAAGTAGTTCTGAAAGAAGCCACAGGTCATTTTTAGTGGCAGAGATGATATCTAAAAAAAAAAAAAATTGCCGATGCTATCAGTCTTCTCCAAGATTTCACTTCTTACTAGATACATTATTTGGGGTGAAATACTTCACCTCTATACTCTCATATTACCTCATCTTTAATTTGTTTTTTTCTGCTGTAGTAGAATATCACAGACTAAGCAATTTATTTTTTAAAAATGCCTTTGGCTCACAATTCTGGAGATTCTGAAGGCACCTGTTAAGGGCCTTCTAGGTGGGCCTTTAAGGACCATTCAATGGTGGAAGGCAAAAGGGTGAGAAAGGGAGAGAAAGGGGGTCAAACTAATTATTTTAATAGGAAGTAACCCACTCCCACAATAATGGCATTACATATGAGGGCAAAACATTCATGACAATCACCTCTTAAGAGTCCCACCTCAACACTGTTGCATTTGGGGTTTAAGTTTCCAACACATAATATTTGGGGGACATATTTAACCCATACCTATCTCTCTACTCTCAGATTATGTTACCTGTCAAATGAATTTAGACTCAGTTCTAAGGAGTCTTTGAGTAGGATAGTCCTATGCATCTTTGAGTTTTGGGTTCCTCTTTTTCTTTTCAAATTTGATTTTTGGGTTTGGAGAGTTTAGATCAGAGAATACTGGAGCTCTATGAAATCTGTAAGAAGTAATCGAAGTTCATTACCTGTATTAGTCCTTGAAATGTATAATGATTCTATCACACATATTATCAAATAGTTATCTAAACCTTTAAAAATAGAGTTTGCATTTTAAGAAAGCTTAAAGATATAATTTATCCATTTGCATGAACTGAAACAATGAACATACTGTCAGACAAAAAACAAATCTAGAGATAAAAAGGAAGACACTATTCAAAAGGATTTTGCAGTGTGGGGAGAGGAACAGTTACCATAGGGGAGATTCACTGAACACCAAATCATGAAGAGCCACAAAGATCAAGGGTTTTCTTGTATGGAAATTAATAAACAAGTAAAAAGAACTGTTTGGGGGGAAGTAGGATAAAAGACTAGTGGGATAGGATGGTAGATTGAAAAGTGTTTTACTCTAAAGCAAGCTTATTTTCCAGAAGGGCTGTTGAGGACATGTCCTATAATGGCTCAGAATTGAGGGTGGGCCAGAAGTCAGGGGTTTAGAAGAAGGGGAATATCTTAACAAGAGTTTGGCTTATATGTGTGCATTTCAATTGATCAACAGGGATTAATGATTCAGACTATCTTTTATGAAGCAAAGAATGGAGCAATAGGGAGTGTTTGTCCCAGCTTTATCATAAGTAACCAAAGGACACATCCATGAAATCTTATCTCAGTCACAGGAGGAAGAGTGCCTGTCAGAGTAGAAGAGTTGGGAGATTAATTTTTGTTGTGTTTCCGTATTATAATTATCAGGTATTTTCAGGTTAATGTGAGGGTACAAACATCCAGGTCAAAATATTTTAATTTTGTAGGTAAAGTCACTCTTATAGTCATGTCCCTCACCTAAAAGGTGTGCCACATACCCCTTCATTGTGCCCATTAAGTAGGAGCACCCCAAACATCCTCTCATCTCTCATTCCTACCCCCACAAAGGAATTGAATGAGTTTTGAATTAGATCATATACTGGCTTCGTATTAGTACTGAATACATTAGATATTTGCTTTTCCATTTTTTTGGTACTTTACTAAGAATGTGTTCCAGCTCCATCTGGGTTAATACAAATGATGCAAAATCTCCATAATTTTTAATGGGTGGATAGTATTCCATGGTATACATATGCCACAGTTTGTTAATCAATGCCTGATTTGATAGGCATTAAGGTTGTTTCTACATCTTTGAGATTATAAATTGATCTGTGCTTAAACATTCTAGTGCAAATGTCTTTATGATAAAATGATTCTTTTTCCTTCTGGTTACATGCCTAGTAGCGGGATTGTAGGGTTGAATGGGAGGTCTAATTTGAGTTCTTTGAGGATTCTTCATACCTCTTACTCAGTGATAGATGGACTGTTAGCTCTTTTTCTGTTGATTAATTTCAATTCTCTATAGATCCTAGTTATCAAACCTTTATCAGATTGATAACATGCAAATATCTTTCCCATTATGAAGGTTACCTTCTGGCATTGATTGTCATGTCATTAACTGTGCAGAAGCTTTTCAGCTTAATTAATTTCCATTTGTTTATTTTTGTTGTTATTGTGACTATCACTGAAGTCTTTTTCATAAAATCTTTCCCTAAGCAAATATCCTTAAGAGTATTTCCACACTTTCTCATAGGATTTTTAAAGTTTCATGCCACAGATTTAAATCTTTAATCTATCTTGAATCAATTTTTGTAAGTGGTGAAAAGTGCATGTCCACTTTCAGTCTTTTACATTTGGTTATCCTGTGATTTCCATTTGCCTGAAATAATGTTTTAAATCCCTCTACCCTGACTTTTGTTTCATCGTTTAAAGTTAGATGTGTTTCCTGTAAGCAGTATATGAATGACTTTTGCTTTTTTATCCGATCAGTCAGCCTGTGCCTCTTTAGTGGGGAATTCAAGCCATTAATATTTATTGAGAGAATTGAAAAGTGTGATGGTATTCAATTAATCTTATTTTGTGAGAGTCTATAGCTTAGTTTTATCCTTTACACCATTGTGGAAGCTAAGTTTTGTCTTTTAGTTTGTGGGTGTTTATTTTGCTGGTAATCCTTTATGATGTTCAGTGTGGAGAATAGGCCTAAGTATTTCCTGTATATCTGGTCTCATTATAGTGAATTTACTCAATGTTTACATATTTTATTTATCCATAGATTTTGAAGCTTAGTTTAGCAGGATCCTGAAATCTGGGCTATAAAATGTTTTGTTTAAGATAGTTAAGGTAGACAAACATTTTCTTCTGGCTTGGAAAGCTTTCAGCTGAAAACCTCTCTGTCACCCTTGTGGATGTGCCTCTGTAAGTCAGCTGGCACTTATTCCTGGCTGCTTTCAGACTTATTCATTTTGCCTTGACTTCAGATAGGTTCATTACAATGTGTATTGGAGATGCTCTGTTTGTATAAAGATGACCTGGGATTTGATATTCCCCTAAAAGGAGTTTTTCAGAGTCTTTAATAAAACTTGGAAAATATCATTTATGATATCCTACAGAAGGGCTTCCATTTCTTTGAGCTTTACTTTTTCCGCAGCACAAATACCTATAATTCATAGCTCTGAGCAATTTATGAAGTCCTATAATTCTGAGGGTTCTGCTTTCCCTCTCTACTTTTCTGCCCCTTTAACTACCTAGGTTAGCTTAAGAGCATTATCTTCTATCTATGACAGTCTTTCTTCTCTGTGGTTGAATCTGTTATTGATACTTTCCACTGCATCTCTAAGTTCCCTGATTGAGTCCTTTAAGTCCCACCATATCTGGTCTTTCATTCAATTTTTGGCTTTGTTTTTCCATTTTCTTGTCAATTCTCTTTAGTGCTTTTGCTATTCATATTTTAAATTCCTTTTCTGTCATTTATGTTAATTCTTTATAGGTGAAAACCTCTGTGGTAGCTGCCTTATGATGCCTTGGTGAGGCTGGTTTGCTCTGCTCTGGTTTTCCACACTGCCAAAATTTTCTGGTTGTTCCTCCTCATGTATGTTTTCTTCTTGTTCATTTCCTTCCCTACTTTGTCCTTCTCACTAACTTCTTCATTTTAAAGTACCTTGACTCAGAGCTTTGGTTTTTATGTGGCTTTTTGGTATAAGGCCAAAAGAAAGAGAAGGGTAAAGAGTCAAAAAGGACAAAAGAGAGAAAAAAAAAAGGAAAAGAAAAGGACAGAAAGGGATGAAAGAAGAGCAAGAAGTTGACAGGAGAAAAGGTTTGTTCAACAGGATAATATGGCCACACCCACAACTCTAGGACTTTGGGGTTTTGGGTTGGGTGGTTCCCTCAAAGTCAGGAGCTCCTTACTAGTCTGAGCAAAAGCAAGACCTCACATTTGCCAAATAAAGAAAGAGGATAAACAAAACAAAAAAAAAATTAAAGTTAGAAATTCAGCAATATGTCACAGGGGGACCTGCCAATACTTTCCTTTCAAAGGCCAAAGTAGTAAGGACACCCTGAAAATATTGAGCTATTGACTTCCTTGACCTAGACCAATGCTATGAACCCCAGCCAGACAAATGACATGACCCTCCCCAACACTCAGAGAAATGAAAAAAACATAAAAATAGATAAAGAAAATTCAAAATTAAATTATGTAATATAAAGAAAAAGGGATATATTAGCTGTTATATGTGAAATTTATGTTAGAAAGATGAGAAAAGTAGAAAAATCTCCACCAAAGAGAGAAAAAAGAAGATAAATTTAAAGGGAGAGAATAAAAGGGGCTAAAAAACCATAACAAAAATGGCAGAGCCCTTGCTACTGAGAAAGTAGAAATGAAAAAATAAAAATACAACCAAATGAAAAAAAAATTATATAGGTGAATAACATCTATCTATCTATCTATCTATCTATCTATCTATATCTATCCATTGATAGATGGCAATATATTTCCTGGACACCATGTAGGTGGTGTGAGGAGGCAGAGAACATACAGTTTTTCTGTGAAAAATTAGGGTTAGAAGCCACCCTCTATTTGCAGGAGAGATCAGGTCCTGTTTTCCTTACTTAGTTGCCCTCAGTCAGGGCCCAGGTGCTTCATCAGCACTCAGTCCCCATGAGATTGGAGCCATAAAGCTCTCTCCAGATTCCTTAGGAGGCACATCATACAGTGTCCCCTGACAACAATTCTCTGCTTACCTCGAGTGTAGATGCCTGAGCTCAGCAGGCACACCAGAACCAGCTATGTGCTAGGACATCATAGACCATTTTTCCCACATAGCCTTCCAACAATGATCGTGCCCAGCTAGCAGCCAAGCTGATGAGAGATCAACCCCACCCAGTAATCAGTTCTGGCTGCTGAACAGTTTGAGTCTACCCACTCATTTAAGCCTTCCAAGCCATCTCCAATGAGCAGTTTAGCAACCCCCTCCAAAAAAAAAAAAAAAAACCAAACTGCAGAATAGCCCTTTTCTGTCCCCCTGGGCAGGCTGGTCCACTGGTCCAGCTCTCCATGGGCAGAGTAGCCAGCCTTCCTCACCCATTACCAAACACTCACCTTCTGTGCTGGCTTTCCTCAGCTCCAGACTTCCTCATTGGCTCCTATAGTCCACCACTGCTTCATCTTGTCCTTGGAGTGATGTCCCTGGGTAGGTTCCCACCACCAGAAGTAGTTGGAGTTTTCTTTCCCCGGCAAGTGGCTAATAAGGAGATGTTTCTAGTCTACCATCTTGTTCATTGCCTGAGAAACAGCATCAGTCAGGTAAATTTCAATATTGTCAGTGGTGTATTATATGTAGTACATAGACTTAGCAAGTTCTATTTTTTTTAACACAAAAACTACAGTGATATAAAATGGAGCAATGCCTGAGTGTATCTAAGTAAAAGCTGATATGTACATATGTACTAGAATTGTATATTAAGTATAAAATGAGCTCAATAGTTAGCAAAAAAATGAAATACAACTAATATAATAGTACTTTTTCCAAATATAATCCAATTTTTATTTATATATGTTAAGAAGAAAAGATTTATATTGATGAATAATAAGGAAAAAATTAGCATTGCATAGCCTGAAAAGAATTTTTATCTCTATATAAAGTAAAAATAATCCAGGAGAGATTTGTACACATACTTTTTAAAAAGAAGTGTTT
The DNA here is from genome assembly GCF_000181295.1 of Otolemur garnettii. Lineage (NCBI taxonomy): Eukaryota > Metazoa > Chordata > Mammalia > Primates > Galagidae > Otolemur > Otolemur garnettii. The sequence goes on from NW_003852411.1 coordinate 675,884, forward strand.
ACATTTTTATTATTTATTCATATGATTATATTGCAAAATGTCAATCTACATATCCTTTTTATGCCTATTTCCCAAAGAAGGTAGATTAAAAAATTTTATCTAGATATTCTTTGCAGTTATTATCAAAGTGAATCAAGACACAAAAGACCAAGTAATATCAGAAACTTTATCCTTACTCATATTTTATAGTTTTCAGGCCAAATGTCTTTTTTCATTTTTCTTTGCCAGTTTTCTTAATACATTAACATTTAACTTCTGCATTTATAAAGTAGTTTCTGGTTCTTTTCATTCTGTCAAATATAGCCAGTATATTAATGACCTGTTCATCAATGTTATATTTACAGCTCTTCCTTGAGAAATCTGATCCTGTGATATTTCTTTGTCTCTCTCCTCAAGATTATCAAAATGCCATGGAATACAAATTATTAGCAAAAAGGATATCCTGAGTAAGTATATGCATTCTGTGTATTATCTTCTTGAATCCGACTTGACATCATCAACTTTTGTAGCAAAATAAAATATATCAGAATATATCTAATACCCATGAAGGGAAATACCAAAGGGAGACAAATATTTTGGAATTACATTTATTAAGTTCCTATATTGCTACATTGTGTTTTTCAGTGTAATAACAGCAAGTTTGCAATTTTCAATTTTCAATATTTATACATTGCCGTTTATATGACCTTAGCATTCCTTACAATAACACCTGTAGTGTTGCATACTCTGAAAAGCAGAGCAGAAACTCGACTCTGAAGCTTTTCCATGTGGGATACATGTTCTTTTACCATTTCTTGTGTTATGCATCTTAGCGTTAAATAGACATTTATTTTGTATTTTCCAATAAAGTTGATAATAACCATAATAATATGGAGGCATACATTATTTTGTGCTTCACAAATTTTATGTGTTTTTTACAAGTTGAAGTTTTGTTGCAATCTTGTACCAAGTAAGTCTATTAGTATTATTTTACCAATGACATGTGCTCACTTTGTGTCTTATCAAGTGATGGCAATTCACGCAGTATTTCAGACTCTTTCATTATTACTGTTGTGGTGATTTATGTCCAGTGTTCCCACTATAATTGTTTTGAGACACCAAGAATGGCACCTATATTAGACAGAGAAGTTAGTTGTGAAATGTTGGTGTTTTGACTGCTCATCAACCTGCCAATGTCCTCCCTCCTTGTCTGTCGGGCTTCCTATTCCCAGACACAAAAATACCCACATAGTAGAATTAGGCCAAATAATAAACTTATAATGATCTTTAAATTTTCAAGTGAAAGTAAGAGTGGCATATCTCAAAGTCAAAAGCTAGATATGACTCAACTTAGTAAAGAAAAGCATATTGAAAGCTAAGATAAGCCAAAATCTCAGCCTTTTGTGATGAATAGTCAAGTAGTAAAATCAAAGGAAAAATTATTGAGGAAAATTAAAAGTGGTACTCCAATGAACCCACAGTGGTAAGAAAGCAAAATATTCTTATTAGTGATGGGGAGGAAGTTTTACTGGACTGGATAGATCAAACCAACTACAACATTCCCTTAAGCCAAAGTCCAATTCAGAGCAAAGTCCAAACTTTCTTTAATTCTATAAAGGCTGAGAAATGTGTAAAAACTGCATAAGAAATATTTGAGGACAAAGACATTGATTCATGATGTTTGGAAAAAGAAGCCATCTTCATATCATGAAAGTTCAAGGTGAAGCAACAAGTACTCATGTTGAAGCTATAGCAGGTTATCCAGAAGATCTAGCTAAGATAAATGAATTGGGTGGCTGTGTTAAACATATTTGCAAAGTAGACACTCTGATGGAAGAAAATGAAATTTAGGACTTTAACAGCTAGAGAGAAGAAGTCAATACCTGACTTCAGAACTTCAATGGACAAACTGACTCTCTTATTAGTGAGTTATGAAGCTGATGACTTAAAGCCCACACTCATTTACCATTCTGAAAATTCTTGGGCCCCTAAGAATTATCAGGAATTTTCTCTGCCTGTGCTCTATAAATAGAACAATACAGCCTGTGTGATAGCACAATGGTTTACTTACTGAACATTCTAAGCCCCTCATTGAGATTTATGGTCAGGAATAAAGGTTCTTTTCAAGGTATTACTACTCATTGAGAATGTACCCAGTCATCCAAGAGTTCTAACAGAGATGTACAGGAAGACCAGTGTTTTCATGCCTGGTAATATACTATCCACTCTACAGCCCTGGATTGTGTAGTGATTTTGACTTTTAACTATGGTTATTTAAGAAATACATTTCACAAGATTATAGCTATATATAGATAGCGATTCCTCTGATGGATCTGGGGATAGTAAGTTGAAACCCTTCCAGAAATGATTCACCATTCTAGATGCCATAAGAACATTAATGATTTATGATGGGAGGTAAAAATATAAATATCAATAGATTTGGACAGAAATTGATACCATGCATCATGGATGGCTTAGAGGGATTCAAGACATCAGTAGAGGAAATAACTGCAGATGTTAAGTAGAAAAGAGAACTAGAAGTGAAGCCTGAAGATTTCACTGAATTGCTACAACTTCATGATAAAACTTGAACAAATGAGGAATTACTTCTTTTGCATGAGCAAAGAAAGTGGTTTCTTGAGATTTAATCTTCTTTTGGTGAAGATTCTGTGAACATTATTGAAATAACAACAAATGATTTTGAATTTTGCATAAACATAGTTGATAAAGCACCAGCAGGGTTTGAGATGACTGCCTTCAATTTTGAAACAATTTCTACTGTGGGTAAAATTCTATAAAACAGCATTGCGTGCTATTGAGAAATATTTTATGAAAGAAAAACTTAATCAATATGGCAAACTTCATTTTTTGTCTTATTTTAAGAAGTGGTCACAGCCACCCCAACCTTCAGGAATCACTACCCAGATCAGTCAGCAACCATCAACATTTATGCAACACCATTCACCAGCTAAAGATTATGAGTCATTGACGTCTCCAATGAGCATTAGCACTTTTAACAATAAAATATTTTTACTTAAGTTAGGTATGTTTTTAGAGATAATGTCATTGTACACTTAATAGATTACAGTGTACAGTACAATCTGGTTGTGTACAACACACTCTGGTTTCTCTGCAGATGGCATAAATCTTTCGCCTTGTACAGTGTACTGTATAAACATAACATTCACATTCCCTGGGATACCAAAAAAATTGTGTGACTGGCTTTATTGCAGTATTCACTTTACTGAAGGGTTCTGGAGCCAAACCCACAATGTCTCTTACATGTTCCTGTATATTGTATTGAGCCCTGACTACAGGCAGTATTGTTCATCTCATTCACCTTTCATAGGAATTCTAGGTTTGAGGTACTATAATTCTCGCTCATTTTGCATATGAAAAGCATAAGGCACAGATGTTAAATTTAAATAGCTGGTAAGCACTGTAGCTCACTAGATGAAATTTAAACCTAAGAAATTTGACCTCAGATTCTATCCTTAATCACTCTTTGATAAAATTATGCTGTATATGATGTAAATTATGATCAGGCTAAATTGTACAAGAACAAATATATGTTGAAGCCAGTAAATAATTAAGGAAAGAAAGCACACAGAACCATGACAACAGAAGGAGTCATCTTTGTCTAGGCTGAACGAGAATGTGTTCTCCTATTCTCCTATTCTAGTCAAGCTTTCATAAATCTTTTGCTATGAAATTCATGTACACATTTTTTGGTACACTATGTATAGAGTTTTGCTTTGCAATACCCAAGAGTGATATTGCTAATGCATGGCTATCCATATATTTAGTTTTCATGTATTTATAGAATTATGCAACATTATAAATTATTTGACAGACTGAATTTGCTTAGCTTTTCTGATCCACATATTTTCAATGAGCTACATATTAATATTTACCATTTTATGATGATGATCTGAGCGTACTAGGATGCTAAAGTCATCAACATTCAAATAGCAACTGAAACGTGGTCCTCAAGTTATCATATTTGTTGAGATCCTGTTGATAATATAAAACTCACTTTTAAATAGTGTAAATAAATATAGCACTCTCCCATCATAAGTAAAAATTTATATGATAATTGAAGTTTATAGATTTTATCACTATGAAATTTAGGTTTAACATAAGATAGCACTGCATTAACAAAATTTATAAGTGTGATCTATATCTTCCACACTATGCCAGGAGCAGAGGCAACAGTAGTAATTTAAGTGTACCTATGGCTCTTCTCCAGGAACTTGAAGTTTGGTGATATAAATAAGAATTTATATTAAGTATAGTATTAATATCCCTACAGGTAATTACATTGGTTATTAAAAGAATACAAAGAATCTGTGGCCCAGGAGAACTTATTGGGGGTAGGGCATGGGAACTGACTTGGATGAAGAATTCTCTGCAAATTTTTTCTCTCAGTTTTCACAAAATATCCCTTTCATTTTTTCATTTTGAAAAAGAGCTTATAAGAAACATCTGTAGATATAATTCAATAAATTCCTCATATAAACAGAAATAAGGGAACTTATAATAAAACCTACCATGTAACACAGTTCTTGTATTTGAGACCTTATTTGGATGGTGGAATTAAACCTGAAGATTTGAAACCTGAAAGTTCTCCATGAATTTAACCATGTTCAACCCCATATCATGTTTATGTCAGAGGTATCCATACGGCCAATTGAGGTTTATTGGAACATTTTCCCCTGGACTATCTGGTCCCAGAGATCTGTTGTAGTAAACTCCTGGGAGTCTTTTCCCGGTGCTTTCCCCTCTTCCTTGCTGTCGGTTCTTATATGACCCCTTTCTCTTATTTGACACATTTCTGTAGAAAACTATAATGCCATTCTGATTTTCTGATTTTAAATTTATGAAATTCTAGACTCCATATCAAAACTCTATTTGTGTCTTATTTTTTTCTTGTTTAAATATTTATGTTTCTGCATTTAAAAACAGATATTGAGTTACTTTTCTCTGATAAACACTATGCTAAATGCTGCTGAATCAGAAGTAAAGATACTTTGTCACCCCTGAGGAAATTCAGGGAATTCAAGCTACAATTACTGACACAAGGGATGGGGAATTTTTAATAGGTGGATAGGCTTGCATCATTGAATATCATAATAATTTTAATCCATATGCCATTGTTACTAACATGTACATAAAATACCACAAATAATATTTATATTAATAAATTTCACACAGTAAACAGAGCCATGTAACCTAATGCCAGATGCTTTTATATATATGCATATGTATACATACATACATATATATGTATTATATTAAAAACATTAATTGGAGTTCCAGCAGTTCCCCTCAAGCCTTCTCACAATCACCATTTCCTCTTTACACACTTTAAATTAATATCATATCTTTTTGACTTGTATATCAATGGAATTTTATAATCCGCATTCTTTTACTTCTGTTCCATGTAATAATAGCTTTGTTGTTGCTATGAATATTTTTCATGTACATATTTTTGGTGTACACAGCCCTTATATTTCATTGAGACAGGGGTATGTGTAATTTTACTCTTGATATATTTATAGAAAGATGTTACACCATCACAAATCATTTGGTGGACTGAAAATGGCTAAGGTTTTCAAATTCACTATTATCTGCTTTCAAAAAAAATCACGTCCGTGAATTACAGGGTTTCCCCAGACTTACAGTTAAGCAGCTTCTGTGTGCTGAAGACTTAATATGTTGTCTAACAAGCATTTATAAGAACATCTTATAATTTATTTAATTATTTCCTTGCCTGACAGTTTATAGAATTACATATGTATATGCATTGGATAATTTTATTGAAGATGTTTGGCATTATATTATATCCTTCTACCAGAGCTAAAGTCTGCAGACCAAAAGTGACCAATTTGGTACCAAGTTAGTTTTAATGATATCTTCACCTACATAGGGAAAATGACATTGCACATACAATAGAACTTTTGGTTGTTTATAAATTATGTCATGACTGAATCATACAGTGTGCACAGAATCAAAGAAGGAAAGTAAAAAGTCCTTCCCCTCCTCGCCTCACCTCTCTCTGGAGTTTAAAACTAATTGCTGCCTCACCTTATGCTTATGGACTCTGCACTGTAGTTTAAAAGGAGACTAGAGAAAAAAAAAAACAGCTACGATTGAAGTTAAAAAGAAACAATAAAAAAGCAAAATGTAATTACTCACTTTGAAGTCAGATCAGGAGGATGGAAGTAATAGTTTTCCACTTAATTTGTAGGCATTGTTAATGAACAAATTCTCTTTGTAGTCTAGTTTTTCTCTTCTTGAGCAAACAAAACAAAGAACACAACCAATACTTTTCTGATTTAGTTCTCCAAAACAATATACCTTTGATTTACAATTGAGAGTTGCTGTATGTACAAAAAGGACTCTGGCATGTTTTGAAGAGTAATGTACTGAGTGATTGCATATTTTCTAGAACAAATACAAAAAAAACAAATTTCAAATTAAAATGATTCACACAATTTTCCCACATGGTCTCAAAATCAGTTAAATTGAATTGAGCTCCTGAGAGTAGGTACCTCATTCTTGGGTTATAATCTGTTCTAGTTTTTCATCATTTATTTTAACTAAGAAACAATTTATGAATTAGAAACCCATAGGAACATGAAACAATCTAAAACATATTTTTATTAAGTAGACGTTAAATGATAGAACAGTCTAGCTATATTTCGTGTGTGTGTGTGTGTGTGTCTGTGTGAGGTCCTCAAGCTTTTATGTATTATTGTTTCTTTTTTTTGGTTGTTGTAATGTCTGTGTTTTAAAAAATATTTGATTTGGTGCCAAGTTAGTTTTAATGATATCTTCACCTACAATGTCACTATGTTTAAAATAAAATTAAAAAATAATAATTTGAATATTGTTGGTGACATTGTAGTATATTGAGGCAAGGGAATTCTGGTGTGAATGTAGCTCAGCTACTTTTGGGTTGAGCCACCTTAAAGAAGCTTGCTTTGCAGATGCTAAAATTACCTTACAAATTCACTTGGAGAATGAAATTGATTTTCTAACTAATATTATTGTAAGCAGAATGTCATGTCTAAGAAGAAATGTCTTAGACGTCACTATTTCACTCATTTATTGGCATTGACTTTGACCAAACAAATCAGAAAGATGCTCAAATTTTTCCTTTTGTCTTCTCATCCCTTTGTCACAAATCATTACCCACCCCCTCTTCACATACTCTCGTGAGGTATCAGGCAGAAATGCTAGCATTTCGTTTGCAATGTTTCTTGCTCATCATGAAATCATTACAAGTCTACAGGCTCCATGCCTGAGAACCCATACTGGCCCATACTCAATTAAGTCTCTTTAGTCAAACATTAACTGGGTACCTATCTCCTATCCCTAGTGGCCAAAATAACATAAGCAATGCAGGCTTAGGCCAACATTGTTTCTCCCCTCCCCATCTATTAACTACTCTTTTGCAGCTACTAGCTCACCTGGATATTTTTCTCTTTACAGAAATAACAGAATCCCCTTGCATATGCTACTTCAGGTGCCCACTCCACAGACTGCAGGTGAAAAGAAAATTTTGTTTGCTACAATGACACATCTTAGACCATGTGGGAAATAAAGTATACAGTTATCTAGTAGTTATCCGTCCCCCTTTTGTGATAAAACATTTTTACAACCTTCATAAATATCTGCTAAAGCCAGATACTTGGTTGGTATCTTCTCCTCTTTACTTCTTCATTGCAGTTATCAAGTACCAGCTCAACCTCTTCACTATTTCTCACAGCTGTCCAGTTTATACCAATCCTCTTGTCGATTTCCTCATCTAAATTAAAATCACATCCTGCCTAAATTACTACAACAGACATCTTTTAGGTCTTCTCACATCCTTTCCCATCATACATTGCACAATCATTCCCCTTAGATTCTGTTCTAAATGTGACCCTGCACTGATTTAGATGGTATATATTCCCTCATATATACCATGGGAAGAGCTGTCAGTTAATCTTTTAGTCATGATATGTCTCTTACAGTATCCTACAGTCTGACATCCTTTCTCATGCTCCTTTACTGTAATAGCAATTAAACATGTTTTGTTTATATTTACTTCTGTACACTTTTTTGCTGCATGATAGCAGACGTAATCCTTTCATGATCATTGCTGCTACTTCTTTGTCAACTATTGTGGCTATTACTTAATACAGGGTGGCGATAAAGTTGGCATACAGTTTAAAATGCGTATGAACTTTATGGCCACCCTGTATTTAAGAAATATCTTTTTAATATCTAAATGTGTGTATATGAGTATATATGTATATATATAAATGCAAAATCAAATACTTTTATTAATCCAAATTCTTATGAGTTTGGTGGGCTCCAACTCTACAAAAATTTAGTTAACAGCTGAAAACCCTAATCAATTGTCTAGGCAAATGGATTAGTCAAACAAAATACCTATTCATCTAAATACACTAGTTCAGTGGAAATGTATGGGCATGTTTCCCAAGATAGAATACAAAATATTGAGAATAATTTTATGATTACTGACACAACAGTACAATTATATTTAAAGATAAGAACTTGGAGAAGAACAAGATTTTCACTACTTGAATATTTGCTAATACTTGCTAAAAGATTTTCACTACTTGAACGCCTCTTATTTTGTATCTGAAGTACCTTGGACAATCTCTCTGAATTGTAGTCTTAACTGAAGTCTGACATCAGCTTTATTGTTATAATTTAATATATATAAATATGCTATGTTAGCTGTAAAGTGCTATCTGTGCATTTCGTTGCCACCATTCTCATCTAAATTTTAAACAGAGGGTACAGAAAACTGAATTGAAAACTCTATATTATAGATCATATAAAATATAACGGAAACTAATATTATAAATTTAAATCAATACGTACTATTGTATACTATTGAAATAGTTATATATGTTCTGTATGTTGTATGTTTATGGAAGTTTTAATGTCATCAGAATTTTCACTTGTGAATGATATGCTTTCCTCCTCATTTTTGAACAAAGTAATAGATGTCATTTTGAAGATGCCATTATTTTGCCACGGATCTTTAAGGTCGATACAATGCCAAAATCACAAATCATTTACAGCCATCAGTCCTTCTTCACCCAGTAGAGCTACTGTGTAACTTTATCCTTCTTTGACCTGCATGCAATAAAAAGGGCAGAAAGAGCTCTTGTGTTTCTAGCATATACTATTATAGCAACACAGTTCAGTAATTGATTTGGCTTTAGCCTTTACATACTGTCTGTAGTTGCAGCCTTTCAGATTTTATGCTTTCAGTTTGAAAAAGCATTTTTTTTTTTGAAAGCAGCTAGCTGTTAACAGTAAGAAGAGAAAAAAAAACAAGATTTATCTTATCCAGCTCCATCCGAAACAAGGTGCTATGCTTTCTGTGACTCCAGTTTGACAAGTAAAGCCCTGGGCAGGCGTGGAGCATCACTGCTTGTCACTAAAAGGCAACAGAGTGGAAAAGACACAAGATAGTGTAGAACTAAGCAAGTGTAGCCAGTAACTAATTAAGATTAGGAATGAGCCAGTGAAAGATTTTCTAAATCCAAGACACCCAATCCTTCCTTATCTACCACAATACAAAACATACAGGACTGCCATGCCACAAGCTCATCTTAGAAAATAAACTTTTTTCCTAAAAATGTGAAAGTAAAAGTGGTAGATGCAATAAAAATCTAAAGTCAAAGGTAAAAGTATGTAATAACCCTGCATTTGTAGTACAAGTCTATCTCCCTCAGAAATCAACATTGATTTATTCCAAATTAGGAGATCAAATATTATTGTTTCCAATCTTTAAATAATTTTCTCCCTTTCTCTCCTTCTCCCTTTCTTCTAGTATATAATATGCACGTGCACATACATATATTAAGCTGAATATAAACAATATATCAAAGATTAGATATTATATAGTCTAGCTCTTTCACTGGTAATTTTTTCCACATTTCATTCTCTATAGAATTTTTCTCATTTCTAAGCGTCATTTATATCACCTTACATCCTTATTTTCATTCTTTATTTTCTTCTTCTGTCTGTTCATTGGCCTTCAATTATTTGGAAATTTCCTTTTTTGTATCAGGCTTTTTTTTTCTTTTTCAACACAAAACATGTGGGAAATTGGCATGCAATAGTAAGTATATGCAAGGTAATTCTTTAAATCAATTATGAAAATTGTTCCAGGAAATAAAGACACTGAAGCAACCAGTAAAGCTTGCTTCTCTTTTTCTGTCCCTTCATGCATTGTTTTCCATGTCTGAATGTATTCCTAAATTCAGTCAGTTCCTGACTTTGAGTTACAATTTTATATTATGGAAATTGATCAATCTTGAACAAGCAAGTCTTCTATACTATGCATTGCACTTTCCATTTTTTCTGTAATGTATAAAATAATTACTGTAATCCAGCGTATATATGCTCAGAAATGAAGACAATATAAGGAAACAATACAATCCTTGGTCTTTGGGAAATTATAACAGTAGGAAAGACTCACAGCTATTTTACCACCTTCTTCCTTTACAAATGTTAGTGATCAGTGTTCTCATTAACGTCCTGGACAGATCCAAGCTAGAGCTGTAGTCATAGAATGCAGTCATTCATTTAAAACAATTGAAGCTCAGGGCAAATATGCCAGAATTGGAAAAGAAATCACTTGAGCAACAGCAGTTATGAGTAGGAATTACTGACCTCCCCAAAAAAGAAGGGCAATTTTGAGATGAATGATCATACTGATTTCCTCGTTCCTGAAATCATGTTTCCAAATGAATGATACAAACTGACTTACTCTAGGTGAGGTAATCTTCCCGATATTCCCCTATAAAGTTGCCTTAAACTTGTAGAATTATCCTGTTGCAATTTTGAAGTCATTTTCAGCTTTTGGAACAGAAAGTTACAGAAATTTTAGTCACTTGAAAAGACTTTTCAAATCTTGGACTTCATTATAGCATTACAATTTCAATTTGTGTCTATTTTTTACAGGAATTCCATTACATTGAATGGATTTTCACTGGTGGTGACCTGTGAACTAGCTGGTGACCATTAGTCACCACAGTTTTATAATATCTTTCAGTTCCATTATTTTTGTAATTTTTTTTCTGTGAACTAAATGATAAAGGTATTACCACTAGAAAACTTCTTAGAAAGGGTAAAAAACTGGAAGTAGATAGATCTCAGAATTTTCAAATATTACACTACCCAGTAAGAGAAAACTACCATTAAAAGTGAGCCAACTCCCAAGTTTTCACAGTGCCAGTAATCTTATTATTTCCCTACTTCATTACGACCTCCACGCTTCTATTGCCTTTTCCCAGATTTTTATCTATTTCAATTCCCTGTATCTAGTGGTGAAAATGTATCTCCATCTTTATAATTTCCTAGCCATCCATTATATATGTATATAACACTCATGGATAAAGACACAGCATAATGAGCAAATGGAGCCTGTTGCTCTCTACACATAAATCCAACGAGCTCAAAATATCACATAGCTCTGTTTTCTTACTATTCCTCTAATGACTTAAGAAGTCTGAAATATCCAGATGATAGTATCTTGCTATCAGACATAAAACCTCTAGGTCATCAGAGTGCATGATTCCAGAAGAGCATGTCACCTATTTTTTAAATTTTATTTTTAAATTGACATAATAATTGTACTTATTTTGGGGGGGCACATGGTGATGTTTTGATATATATAATGCATAATGATCAGACTGGGGTAGTTAGCATATCCAGCATCACAAATACTTATCATTTACCTGTGTTGGGAACATTCACCTTTTGCCTTCTAGCTGTTTGAATCTATATATTAACAATATAGTATTGTTAACTATAGTTAGCCAAGTAACCTTTTTTACAAATGGGTCATTATGTGTGATCATTACTAAATTGAACCTTTCATACGCTCATGTGTGTTTGTATTAAGACAGTCTAAATGTGAGAGAGTAATTAATTGTTTGAGCAGTAGTTGTCCAAGAAAATGCTTGTGATTACCAAGCAAATTAATAAAATAAAGTGAATCCTTCACCACACAGCAACCTCTGAATATGTATAGTAGATGGCAGGATATATCACTTCAATAATAATCTTTATACTAGCATCATTTTTATCCCCCTGACCTTTCAGCATATTCATCAAGTCAAAGCAGTTCAATTCCAACCTATACCACCATATCATGTAAAACCACACATACAGTGAAGTCAAGTATTTTTATCCAGTTAATTAGCTGAGAGAATAAAAGATATACTTAAATACATTTGAGATTACTAGAAAGATGAAAAATCTGCTTTTAGTAAAATGGCTAAGCACAGTAAAATGGCTAAGAGCAGAGTAAAATGGCTTTTACTGATGCTCTCTGAGACTCTGATAGCTGTTTTTGCTGGCCCGTAAGTTATGTTTAATGATGCTTGAGTTTTCCTTTTTTCTCCAGAAAACAGGAGAAATACATTTCCACTACTGGGACTGAACTGTTGATATAATTCTTCTGTTGGTCTATGCTATAATTCCACACAACCTGTAGTCTATTATACACATTTTAATAATGTTCACTTGTGAGGAAGATGGATTGAGTCATTGAGGAACTGGATTTGCTAAAATGATGCACTCAACTTAGATTCCTTTAAAAGTGAGAAATTTTTTAGGAACATGATAAATGGGTCAAATTAATACACCGCCTCTGTAATTAAGAGCACCATGGAACATGTATGTCTTTCTTACTGATATAAGTCAGTTAGCAAGTCAGCTAGTAGAGAGCTAGAGTGTCAGGCCTCTATTCCGCCATAATTGCTTCCCAGTGTCCTGCACACATGTGTCTTTCAGTAGGTCTCAAGGACTCCCTAGAAAATGTTGGTAGTAAAGGATCTGTTGATTATCATTACTTTTTTTTTCTAATATGGTCTGTAATAATTTTATATATAATAAACATGAATTACTGAGAGAATGCCAGAAACACACAAAATATGAACCGTGATTTTTGTCTAAAGATTCTGCAACTCTTAACATTCCACAATTGTAACTGGAGTTTATTAGTAAAACAATTCTCCCTATCAAGTGTCTGAATGAACACAGGAAACAGAAATATGATTGCTAATGCTTAGCATCGGTCATTTTTATTTCAGCCATTCTAGCAGGTGGGGGTGTAGTGGCCCCTCACACTAGTTTTAACTTCTCATTTATCTCATGCCATTGTTGTAGCATATGCTCCAACTCAGTAGTGGACATATAAGGAAATTTATTAATAAAATAGATGTAGATAGACTTTCTAATATTAAATTATTTTTCTGTTCAATGGCGTTCTAATATAACTTATTTTCAAAAGTAGCATTAGCTGTTTCATTTGTATGAATGGGAGAGTTGTTAAAGTATATCCATATGTAATTCCTGAATAAATATGCAAATTACAGTAAGTAAATTATGGGCCTAGCTCAAAGAATTTTATAATTAAATTAAATTATAAATTAATTCATACAATCTAATAAAGATATCCAATCCAATTTTATGCCATTACTAAGCATATCCAGTGCATTTTGAGAAATACAATATGTAATTGACCTTTGAACAAAGTGAAGGTTGGATCCTCTGACCTGCCCATGCAGTCAAAATATGCCTATAACTTTTAACTCCCTCAAAGCTTAACTACTGATACGGTACTGTTGACCAAAGCTTGACTACTGATATGCTACTGATATTCGTAACATAAACGCTTAACACATATTCTGTATGTTTATACTTATTACATACTGTATTCTTACAATTAAGTAAGCTAGAGAAAAGATAATGTAATTATGAAAATAATAAGATGAAATATTTTTTACCATTTATTATGAAAATATGAGAGAGAGGGAGGACTTCATGATGGGGGGAGATAGAGCGATATGTGGAGTGTTTACATAAGAGAAGAAAGGTGATGCAAATCAGTCTTTTGTGGAAAGAACTACTATCAACCAACTACATGTTAGGTTAATATTGAGAGATACTAAAGGAAGGATTAATTAGTAGACTCCTTTCAAAGCCTAACAGGACTTAAACGAATGTGATAAATGTGAAAAGAAAGAAGAAAATGACCATACAATAGAGACAATACAATGTGATTATAACCTGTTGTTTAAAGAGAATCTGGCGTGAATATATTTAGACTTGCTGTGCTCATAACAGATGTGAGGAGAT
>NW_003852411.1:690453-695598 GCF_000181295.1 Otolemur garnettii
TATAGGTATACAATGTGTAATCGAATCAGGGTAATTAGGGTATCCATCACCTTACAGACTTATCATTTCTTTTTATTAGGAGTGTTTTAATTTCACTCTTTTAGTTATTTTAAAGTATAGGGTAACTTATGTTGACGATAGTCACTTTATTGTGCTATCAAATACTATTCATTCTATCCATCTAACTATGGTTCAGTGATTATTATGTCCAATTTATAGAGGAGTCTACTGAGAAACAGAGATATTCCTTGAGTAATGAAACTCAGATTGCATTCAAATCAGATGATAGAAAAGTAAAGATAAGGTAATAATGTATAATAGGCATATTACTTAAGCAAATATGAACTAAATTATAATGTACTAACAAATTAAACTTACAGTCTTAATAGCTTAATACATGGATCGTTGTGAAAAGGTTTGAGATACACAAAAATCAAGAAATGTAAAATCCATATAAATGGAAACAAATGAAGCCCTCCTAGCGACAACATAAGCTGAGCAAGTTGAAAACTGCACAGGTGAATCAGAAAGGAGAGACAGTTGATTGTTTCTTGGAAGTAAGGTAGTAGACCTTAATGATGTCTGAGCCCTTATGCACCTGAAACACGTTTGCATCTCTACTTGTATGCCTTGCGTCTGTCAGTGATAGGATTCGGAATGGTGGGCTCGGATCCACATAGGCATCCTCACATCAGTTAAAGACTGTACCTTATGGAGTGCTAACATGGTTGGCATGGAAAAATATAGTTGTGGACTTCTTCACTGCCATTGGCCCAGAAGTGACACATGTTGCTTGGGTACACAGTGGATTCTATGGAACCCACTGGCAAGTCCTGATGAAAGGAAAGAGAGTTGGGTAATGTGGGAGAGCATATACAATGTATCCGGAGGTCCACCACTCACCTAGACTGCAAAGAAATGAAAAGGCAGTGGGTGAGTAGTAAAAATCAATGGATAAGTGATAGTTACTATGTCTACAGACTCAGGGAGAATAATCAAAAGGGAAAAGATGTGGAAGACACAATAAGGTCAAGGATGTATTACTGAAACGAATACCCCAATAAGACTCATTTGAAAATAAAATACATGAGTGTTTTAAATAATAATGTTCAGTTTCAATAAATTGTCTTTTAGTCTAAATTTTCAGCTACTAAAAGCATCTCTAGCTCATACCTGATAATCAGTAGTTACTTTTAAATAAGTGAATGAAACATCCAATTAAATTACAAAGGGATTTAATTAGCTATTTCATATATACCCCCAAAATAAAAATTTTATATTCTTCAAAGTGTACCCAAAAGAAAGTCTAACAGGAATTGTTACTTATTACAATGTGTATTAATCATGTTTTCTAGAAACAAGCTAAACCGTCTACTGAAATAGGGATCTCTATAACTACACGTGGAATATTAGACATAATAAAATTTTATACTGTCTTGATAAATAAAAGGGAATATTTGTAATTCCTTTCTTAAAACATTAGCCAACTTTATTAGACTTCTAAATAACAATGTTCTTCATTATTTTACTAATTTAAAATTATTTTCTGAAAAGTAACATCTTACCCCATCCTGAATACTCTTCCTAAAGGTACTATTAATAATTTTTTGTATAATTTTAGAAAATATATAACATGTATTCAGATAGATAGATTGTGGATATTACCTAGATAGATTTATAGTATTTTTACTTTAGAAGGTAAAATACCTAGTATCTTACCTTCTATGTTTTTGTTTTCAAAAGAGGTAAAAATATGTAGATGCTTTTGTTTTCAAAGAAGTAAAAATATGTGATAAAAATAACAAATAAGATGTTTTTCAAATGTAAGTATACTATATGAAGTCTAGTTAATGTCAATTATCAATAGAAGCTCATTGTCCAACACCTTAATGTCATCATTTAAACAATAAGTAGCTCTGGTCAGTATTTTTATGATACACTCTTTTTATTGGACAATTAATGCCAAATTTTAATAAAATGCATTCTTACTGATTTATCTCACTATTTCATTATAGAGTCATAATCGCAGTATTAAGCCACAAGAATAAAACTAAAGTAAATTTATTCATTTGAAATTTTCAAGCTATTTTCATTTCAGAAAATTTGAAGAGCAATAAATAAAGTTGTTTTTGAGGAACTTATATAAAGTAAGACATTTGAATATTTTATGCAGGAGAAAACATATATTCATCACTGTACTCTATTTGTCAACCTTGGTCGTATTTCATATCCCTTGTCTTAAGAGTCAGTATCTAATGTATTCTTTATATGTTACTAAATCACATCTATCCAATAAAATTCTATATGAATATAGTAAACAAAAAATAAAGGATGTATGGAAAGCATCAGTGACTAAAAATTCACTTTAAATTCTAAGGAAAAAAGCCCTTTCCCCAGACTGTGAGCATCATGAGAAAATACACCTCATTCCTACTTGTAGTCACAGTCCCCAGAATAGTATCTAAAATCTATTTGCTTCTTAAAATTTTACTGAAAATTTGATGAGAGAATTCATAAATCAATGAAGGAATCACTAGTTCAGAAACAGTCATCTATAGGAATCCTTTATGTAGGAACAGTACCTGGCATTTCAGAATTCCTATAGTTGGGCCTTATGGGACCGCAGATAATTATACACATACCTTTCATATTTACATATTTTCTTTTACTGACTATTTGTTCTATTTTGTGTATTTATGTAGAAACTTATTAACAATTGAAAAATACAATAAATTTGTATTGAAAATATTGTTATATGAAAATGAAAAAATATTCATGTTGAAGTTAATTTAATTTTTATTTAATGTTTAACATTTCCAAATGACATTCCAGAAGTTTATATTAATACTTCTACTATTAAAATTTCAATTATGTACAGAAAACTCAATTTAGGTGGTGTGAAATCTTTTACTGTCTCTTTCGAGAACTTTTATTGGATTTAGAACTCATTTGAATCCCAGGTCATCCCATTATTTTATGATCCTTAACTTTATTACAACTACAAT
Source organism: Otolemur garnettii (assembly GCF_000181295.1). Lineage (NCBI taxonomy): Eukaryota > Metazoa > Chordata > Mammalia > Primates > Galagidae > Otolemur > Otolemur garnettii. The sequence continues at coordinate 693,459 of NW_003852411.1, forward strand.
GACCCTAATTCCAAAAAAGTCCTATTGGCTGGGCACAGTGGCTCATGCCTGTAATCCTAGCAGCTCTGGGAGGACTCCTTGAGCTCAGGAGTTCAAGACAGCCTCAGCAAGAGTGAAACACCATCTAAATAAAAATAGAAGAATTAGCCAGGTGTAGTGGCTGGCATCTGTAGTCCCAGGTATTTGGGAGGCTGAGGTAGGAAGACTGCTTGCACCCAGGAGTTTGAGATTGTTGTGAGCTATGATGACACCACAGCACTCTACCCATGAGAATAGACAGAGTGAGACTCTGTCTCAAAAAAAAAAAAAAAAAATCTAAAAGGTCATATTGTGTGATTGAAAGAAGTCTTATTTTTAAGGGGATACAATTCAACCCATTTCCCTGAATACCTGTGAGGTAAGTTTGTGCATGGTAAGGTTCTCCTTCAAGGAAAGAGGTACCTTGGAGTAAAGAGAATGAACCTCAGGCTCAGAATTCAGAAGTGGAAGAAGTGTCTTGTGATGTGCTTGAATATTTAAGACAGTGGTTCTCAACCTTCCTAATGCCACAGCCCTTTAATACAGAGATACTGGTTAAAGTATACAAAATTTAAGTTAGATAGGAATAATACATTCAGGTGATTTATTATACATGTGTGACTATGGTTAGTACCAATGTATTGCATTCTTGAAAATTTCTGAGAGCAAATTTTAAATGTCTTTGCAATAAACATTATGCAAATAATATGTATGACATTGAGATCAATTTAGTCATTCAAAGTGGTATACATATTTATCATTTTTTTTATTTATTACTTTAAATAAATATTGGCTAATGGACAGAAAGGAGGAGACACAGAAGTATAGGAAATAAGGCCAGGTGAAAATAAAGCAGAAACTGGAGTTATGCTGCCACAAGCCGAGGAACACCAGAATTCACAGACTGGAAAGAAAGAGAAAGCATCATCACCCAGAGCGTGGGCCTACTCACACTGTAATTTTGAAGTTGTACTGTCCAAAACTATGAGAACAAATGTTTGTCATTTTAAGCTATTATGTTTGTGGCAATTTTTTCTGTATCTGCGGGAAACACAGATCAGGTTTAAATCAGTGCAGTGGTCTTTCAGTATCCACAGAGGACATTTTCCTGGATCTCCAGGGATAAAAACATCCAAGGATGCTCAAGACTCATATACTATACTGTAGCATTTGCACATAACCTATCCACGTCCTTTTGCATACTTTAAATTATCTCTAAATTACATATAATACCTAATACAATTTAAATGCTATGTAACTAGTTGTTATACTGTAATGTTTTATTACCTTGTATTAGTTTTTTGTAGTTATTTTTAAATGTTTTTGTTTTTCCAAATATTATCTATCCACAGTTAGTCAAACCTGCATAAACAGAGCTCTCTGTATTATTCTTAAAATTCTGGTATAAATGAAAACAGCTATTAATCACATATTATAAATAAAGAATGTTTGTCAATTCAATTTAATAATAGTTACAATTATAACCTGATCATCAGGTAGTGAATATAGATATATGAATTTATCTTAGTATTTCTCAACCTTATTTTTGTGATTTCTGACCTCCCTCTTCCATAGCCATTTCATAAGTTTTAATAACTTCCTCCAACAAATTTTAACATCATAAATATGTTGTATAGTTTTCTATATACCAAATGCATCACTGTCCTGCCTACATAAAAGAGATTGTTTTCACCGTTCCTGAAGATCCTGTTGCGAACGCGTGATTCATAAGGTCCTCCCAACTGAGAGGAGGTCAGTGACCTGCCTCAAGTAAAAATAAGGGGCAAGATAAAACCTGAATTTCTTCTCACTAACATTAAAAGCCAGAGGTTAAGCGTTATAATAGACAATTGCTGCTTCAAAAGGATTGGTTTCTACATTTATAGCATAATAGACATAACTTAAAGTACTGTTTTTAAATTTTAAATTAATAATTATGAAATGATAGCCAATAGTCAGAAAATATGCAAATATTCAAATATGCAAATGTACAAATATGTCAATAATCTAGCCACCTATTATTCCAGCTCCCCAGGAAGACTGTTAACATAGAACTTTTCCCTAAGCATTTACACCTATATTTGCATTTTTAGCAATTTCCCATTTATTGGACTATTTACGT
>NW_003852411.1:695889-699060 GCF_000181295.1 Otolemur garnettii
GAAAGGTATAAAGAACTGTTTCCCCTTCATGGAAAACCCTTCCCTCTTTCAGCCGTGTGCTATTCATGTTTCATCCTGTGATCACAGGTGAATCCCTTCACTGCCCTTCGCCATTCTCTGCACTACATCCTCCCTTTGTTCTTTGTTTCTAAGCTACATCCACTGCCTTGGATCAGCTATCCACAATCTCTGCTCTTACTTTCAAGCTCTTTGAAGCCATTCACGTAGTTCTGCAGAGAAAAATCCAAACAAATTCATTTTCCTTAACTTCAGCGAGTCGTTTAGTACTTCTCAGTAACCATAACACAGATCCGATACTCATATCTCTTCCTGGGCTACAATTTTTTAGCCTTTATCCTGCTTTCTACTTCACAGGGAAATCTACTCAAATCCCCCTGCCTGCTCCTATCTATGAATAAACCTCTGCATTTGCCCCCACCTGATTTTTCTTCTTCAGTCTCTAAGGATGAGATGGACTATCAGTTCCAGATTAATTCTCACAACTAAGCTTTTGATCTGATCTTTGATCAGAAATTACACATTCAATTTCTTGGTCTTCCCTCTTTCCTGAATTTGCAGCATCTACAGTTTCATTTTTCAAAACTTATGTCTATCATTTGTTTAAGTTTGTTTGCCTTCTTCTAATAAGAATGGCAAAACAAAACAAAGCTTCTAATAAGAATGGCAAAACACAACCCAACCAAAGCTCTTGACTCAGCCATCACTCTCTTTTCAGGCATCACTCTCTCCTTAAAACTGTTGTGCATTAAATTTCTCAGCGGTTGCCCTTTCATAGTTAAATTTTACTTATGGTTTTCATTATAGTAATATGATTCTGAAAATGTTTTAGGGTCATCTTATTTGAATAATTCAGAAAAAATTTATATGAATATGTGTTGGGTTATTTAAATCTATAACTCATACTGACTCTCCCTCTTCCGATTTATTTTACAATGACTTGGAATATGATGCCATGTTCGCTTTTGACTAACCAAAAATGACTAACAAATCTTAGATTGACAGCTATTTTCATCAGCACGCTAAAGATATTACAGTATTCTGTTACCTTCTGGCCGTTATTAGAGCAGCTGTGAAATCTACTGTCAGTCAAATGATTGTGCCTTTATGCAATAATGTGTCCTTTCTGATTGTTTTTAATTCTCACTTACATAAGAGTAGTGAGAATTATATAATAAACCTGATACACCAGTCACCCTGTTTCAAGAATTATAAGTATTTTTTTAATATTGTAAAATCTGTATTCTTCCTTTTTTGTAGTTAGAACCAACATATTCCAGAGGTATTTTCTTTGTAGTTCTCTGACCATCACAAGCATTCAGAGTTTTGTTTTGTCTTATTATAATCTCAATGCCATTATCAAGCATAACATAGTAAATAATAATTTATACTTTAACATATTTTAATACTTATTCCGTGTTCAAATTTTTTCTACTTGACTAAAATGTCTTTCAGCAGATGAGTCATTCAAATAGGAATGAAAGCAAGGCCTAAGTACATCTCTCTCAAAATGTTGGAATCCGCACTAATTGCCTCATCTTTCCCTTTTCAGTCTATGTAATTTGGAGAAACTGAATCAAGTGAATAGATACTTTCTGTATATATCTGATTGTTCCCTTACAGGGTTCTTAAACTTGTCCTTCTTCTCACTTTTGAGAAATAAAAATGTAATTAGATCTAGACAGTTGCTTAGATAGGGCAGATTTATTACAATAATAATTTGTGCATCAATCTATACAAAACACATGGTGCAATTTAAGCAATACTAAAATTGGTCAGTGAGTTCAGGTGTTGTCAGCGTGATTTAACCGTTGTTATAAAATTTCTAATCAAATTTTACTGATTTTGCATCTCTCCTTTATGATGATTGACCGGAGACATCTTTAGAGGATTCACTTTTTTCTGCACCTATTATGCAGAATAAATTTTTCATCCACTATTTGTTTGCTCAAAAGAGAGACTATATGGTTAATTCTCCCTCTTATTTATAAGTGTTGATAGTAACAAGCTGGTTCCCTAGAACCCCAGACAGATTTAATACGTTGATATCTTTTAACTGATGTCAGTCATTATTCATTTTCATGCTCAAATTTTTCCATTCTCAGTTATCAAGGACTCCCTCTGTCCTTTCTGACATAAGCCTGATAGCGTCTTACTTTTTGCTGCAAGATTCCTTACCTCTGTGCGCACGATCAGCCTGAATCAGAAACCATACATTTCTCCCTTAACCTAAACTATTTTACAAATAAATAGTATTTAGAAAACACAGTCCAGGTAAATGGCATGCAAATTAAATTTAGAACACCTTTTCTTATGAATATTCATTTTAGGATAAAAAAATACTTAAATATTTCTGAAAGAATAAGTAAGTTATTTATTTATTTATTTTCTGAGAAGGGGTTTCAGTCCCTCGCCCTGGGTAGACTATTAAGGCATCAGATCTCATAGCAACCTCAAACTCGTGGGCTTCAGCAATCCTTCTGCTCTGAGACTCCTGAGTAGCTGGGACTATAGGTATGTGCCACCATGCCCAGCTAATTTTTCTATGTTTAGTAGAGACAGGGTTTCACTCTTGATCATGCTGGTCTCCAACTCCTGAGTTCACAATCCACCCCCCCCTCAGCCTCCCAGAGTGCTTGGATTAACCGCATTGGATTACCTCCCAGAGGCATGAACCACCGCATTTGGTCAAGTAATTTAATCTTAATACCGCCACAATTTACTTAAACTTAACAACTTTTGCTCTGGCTTTATTTCTTATGCTGAAAATATTGGTTCTCAAAAATTAGCATTTCTTATTTATGCTACAATATACTTACGATAGTTTCAAATGGCAATAATAATAATATCAGTTCTGAAATAAGACTCCTCAATGAAGTTTAACTTTCCTTTGCATACCTATTAGTACTCTGCCCTAAAGCTTACAATCAATATGCTGGCATTTTAAGATCACTTGTTATAAATGGGTTTCTTGTCATTTGGCTTCAAATTTTAGAATTTTTTCCAATATTTCTTTCTAAAATAGGTAAAATGGTTACATTCTTTCAAAGTAAAACAATAAAACAAGTTTCAGGTAGAGAATTCTTGCTTCCCCTCTGTCCCTTTCAATCTATCTTATTACTTTCTCCCTAATGGTAACAATTTCATTATATT
>NW_003852411.1:700298-700945 GCF_000181295.1 Otolemur garnettii
ACACAGCACAGCTCTGCTGACTTCTTGATTTTGGCCCAGTGATACAGATTTTCTGACATTTAGCTTCTAGAACTATAAGTGAATAAATTTGTGTTTCAATCTTCAAAGTTCATACTGATTTATCACAGAATAAAAAAAAAACATATATTCCATGTGACAGAAATTTTCTTTTCTTGAAATTCACAAAGTAAGAATCAGATACACAAAGATAATATCTCCAAGCTATGATGAGAAATGTTCTGCCCTATGTTGTAGGTGGACACACCGCAGACTTCCGCTCTTGCCCTCTCCTTCTAGTGAGGGGGCAAACATTTCCCCTGACAATCACTGTTCCTCTAAGGGATGTCTTGAATTTCCACTGACCATCTTGCAATGGCTGGGAGAATAAACAATTGCTCTGTGAGTCTCTTCCAAAAGCTTTTCTCTGAATCTTTTCCCCATCAATATCTTGCCTTATTCCATGTCATCCTGTCCCAACTTTCTGGTAAGTGCCTTGTGTATTCCCAGTGTCCTATAGCCTTCCACAAAGATGTCCTGACACCTAGAATATTACAATATTTTTAACATGTATAATTTGTACTTGTTTGCCCAAAATTTGGGGGTAAAAATAAGGATGTTCGTTGTACCTGGCTAGCACTAAATCTGTA
>NW_003852411.1:701060-703154 GCF_000181295.1 Otolemur garnettii
AATGTTGGGCATAAAATGTGGGTGTGCATTATAGATGGGAGCATTACACATGACAAAAACCAGTAGGTGAATTTATGCTCTCTCCAAATAGATTCATGTTGCAGAAAATGTTTGGGAGAACTAAGCAAATTTTAAACAAAAAAAATCTATTAATTGAGATAAACGAGTCTATTTCACAGACTTGTATTTCATAAATTTCCTTTAAAACTATTTTATACCTTAAATTTTATTTATTTATTTAATTAATTAATTTTATTTTTTTTTTTTGAGACAGCGTCTCACTTTCTCACCCTGGGTAGAGGGCCATGGCGTCATAGCTCACAGAAACCTCAAACTCTTGGGCTCAAGTGATACTCTTGCCTTAGCCTCCCAAGTAGATGGGACTATATGAGCCCTCTACAACGCCCACCTATTTTTAGACACAGGGTCTCACTCTTGTTCAAGCTGGTCTTGAACTCCTGTTCTCAAGCAATCCACCTGCCTTGGCTTCCCAGAGTACTAGGATTACAGACACGAGCCACTGTACCTGGCCTATACATTAAACTTTAAATAAGAATATTTTAAAAAACTGACATTCAGAAAAAAATCTATTTATTAAATTTTAGTGCTATTAGTTTATCAGCTAAAAGCCCTGATTTTCTTTTTCTATTTCATTCTAGATAAGATTCTATTACTCTTTATTTATAAAAGAAACTATAACTCACTAGAATTTAGAACTAAATTTCAAGTTGATTTACTTTAATCTGAAGCACAAACCTGCATCATAAAACACACACTTGTTCAAGTGCATTTGGCATTTCAGATACACATGCACAAATTTGTTAAAATTTAATTCATTTTTCAATTTTTTGCTTTTGTATAATATACATTTCACAAGTGTGCATTGTCAGAATGACTTCTAAATAGAAATGCAATCTTTATAGATTTATTAGGCTCTGTTTGAAATATTGACTTATCAAATACAGTGTTTCAGAAGTGATAGTGAACTTCAAGAAAAGCTTAGGGAAAATATCCTTGTAAGAACTCAGTTAAGTTCCCTAACTTCATCTCTTCAATATGAAAAGTAATAATAACATGCTGGTAATGTAAAGCAACAGTTACCATGTTAAAAATTTCCTTCTAATTACTAGTATCTGAACGTGGGATGAGATAAAATTAATTCTGGTTCTTTAACTCAGAAAAATCTGAGGAGAGACTTTAAAATATAATAACTGATAGATTCTTGACTAGAAAACAATTACCTTTCATTATAGATGCCATAAGGCATTGTCCCTACAGTTTGAAGGGAACTCTTTATAATCATCATTATGCTTAATTTTTTTCCCCTGTGTATAAGTTTGGTATTGAACATAAGCGTATAATTAGGAACTTATAATCTGGAATCAAGGCATCAAAGAAAAAAAAAACAAAACCAAGTTTAGAATCATTTTAATATGCTACCAAAAAAGCTGATAATACAAACCTTAATTATTGTAAAATTAACAACAACTACCACCACCTCCAAAATGTGTTATACATACACTATCCCTTTATCAAGTCTTAGGGAAAATATGAGAACTAAGTGAATCCAAAGTGAATAAGAAACACCTTTCTCCACTATTCCCTTCTTTTAAATTCTACTGGAAAAAAAGAACATAAAATAGGGTGTCAGAAAGTGAGACTGTCTAGCTGACTTCCACTCACAAAATCAATGATGTAACAACTATGCTTTAAAGAACATAGCTTTGGGAATACTGCAGAGTGCAGTTAAGAAGTTGCAGCAAAGCAGAGAAGCACAAAAACTGGGGACAACTGCACAGAAAAGGGTAGGAAACATTGGACCTCAGTTATGCTGTCTCCTGGGCAGGCACACCTCAGAGCCTAGAAGCGTCTTTTAAACTACAGGTCTAAAGCAGTTTCACTATGAACTGTTTGCCAACTTGTTTTGAGTCCAGTGAGATAGAACACCCAGGCATATAAGATAAGGCGACCAGATGTCTCGCTTTTGGCGGGACAGTCCTGACTTTTAACAATTTGTCCTGCATCTCATGGCATTTTAAAAAAGTTCCAATTTTTGGAAAGAATGCATGACAAGCTAGGGAACAGCAGGAGAAC
>NW_003852411.1:704120-707077 GCF_000181295.1 Otolemur garnettii
CTCAGGAAATGTGCCTGAGTTAGATAGAGTCTACCCTGGGTAAACTGGCTGAAACCACTTTATGTCTACAGTACCTTATCAGTAAAGCATGTTTATAAAACTTTCCCTCTGTCCAATCAGAGGTTTAGTGTTCTTGATTGCAAATCAGAGTTGGAAAGTGTGCAACAATTTGCCTAAAGTCTCCTACGGTTAGGCATTTTATAAGAGTTTTTTTACATTGTTGTTTATTTGTTTGTTTGCTGTTACCAAAGAAAATCAAGAAGTTGCCATACTAGTTGAGCCCTGCATCCTCTACCCATAGGTAATTTTCATTTCCTTAACTTTAGAGTCATGATAGTTGGTAAAAGGGCATCTATTTTTGTTTCTCAGGTCAAATGACAACATAGATGGACCTGAAGGAAATTATGCTAAAAGAAATAAGCCAGGCACAGAAAGACACACATCTTATAATCTCACTTATATGTGGAATCAAAAATAGTTAAATTCATAGAAGCAGAGAGTAAAATGGTAGTGGCCATTTTATTGGAGGTGGGGAAGCAAGAGTTATTGGTGAAGGGATACAAAGTTTAATTATGTGAATTGTGAAATAAGAAATACATGTGTGATGTATTGTATGTATTATATGATGCATGTTCCAGTTTCCTGGCATACCATTTCTAAAACTCTTGGGATTATCAAAGTGATATAATTTTTTGCATGCCAGTAAGATTACTGATGATTAGGGGCTCCTGGTAAACTTCAAGATGGGAACTGGCTGCTGGGAGAACAGACCATGTAATTACAGCATTGGCAATTTCAACCCTACACCTGGACTTCAGAGGATGCAAGACAAACTAAAGGTTGAGTTAATCACTAGTGCCAATGAATTAATTAATTATGCCTATTTAATATAATGAGCCCTCTATGAATGCCCAAAGGACAGGGTTTAGAGAACCTCTGGGCTGCTGAATTTGTGGAGGTCCTAGGAAAGCGGTGGTGGACGGATACCCAGAATAAAAACGGAAAGTCTGGTTGTCTTCCCTTGTACCTTGCCCCACGTACCACTTTATCTTTCTATCTTGCTGTTCATCTCCAGCCTCTGTGATGTCCTTTATAATAAACTAGTAAGCATAATTTCTCTCTTGAGTTTTCTGAGCTGCTTTAGCAATAATAGCACACACAGAGAGGATCATGGGAACCTCCAATTTATAGCTGGGTGGTCTCAAGGACAAATGACAATCTGGGCTTATAACATCTAACACGGGGGAAGCAGTCTTATGGTACTGGCCCCTTAACTTGTGGGGTCTGTGCCAACTCTTATCAGATTCAGAATTGAAATGAATTATAGGATACCACATTGGTATTGTTTGATGGGGAAAAGCCCCATGCATGTGGTCAAGAAAGTCTTCTGTGCTAAACACAGAATAGGAGAAAACATTTTTTTTTGAAGAATGCATGTGGGAAGGCTTAAGGGAAGAGTCATATCTTGTGCTTTCATTACTGGTAATAATGATTTTATAAGATTGAAACCGATATTTAATATTAGTTGATAGTAGATTAGAAGTTAAATTAGGAATAGGATGGCAGAGAATGGACAAAAGGAAAGACAGTAATAGGAGATAGTGATTTGGAATAAATTTCCTGGCTTTGAGAGCAAAGCATGAACTCTTATCACTTTAGTATTCTGAAGTCTGGCTTGTTGAATCTCCTGCCTCCCCCTCAACTGCCCACAGCTTCCCTGTGGCCACAGGCTATAGGCCTTGAGGCCCTTCTCTGCCAGGGCGGGGCTAGTGCTCCAGGAGAGTACTTTTTGGGATTTAAGAATGTGGGATCTATAAACTTTGTTGACCATAGCAAAAATTGCTCTGGACCAGATAAGGAGATGAAATATTTCTTTTCTTCTCACCTTAGTTTGGCCAGAGGAGTCTGTCTGTCTGGACACAAGGCTTTCAGAGTATTAAAACATTTCATCTATGATGTGTGACTATGGGTCAGCTAGGATGTTTTTCCTTGACATCAAGTTCCTGTTTACCTTCTCAAGACTCTGTTGTGTTAATATGATAAATACCTTAAAACAATAAAAAGTAGCAAATAAATCCATACAATTAATGTAGTTAGTTAAAGAATTAGTCTAGTTAATAGAAATGCAAGCGCAGCAGGAATCATGACGGGATTGTTTGCCTTGCCTTTGCCTTGTCTTTATGATTACAATACTGATGTATGAAGTAAATATAGAGCTAGCCTGTTACTTGGGGAGGCATACTGGAAGCCTCATGAAGAAGAGTGTGCTGCCCCCCAAATCCTCACTACTCTTAAAACTATCTCTACAATTTTCCTACTAACTTTCTGCAAGTCTTGCTCACCCCACCAGGCCACAAGGAAGGAGATTCATAGTGTGCTGGGGTTCCTCAGTATTTTTCCGATAATATACAAAGATGAATAAGTGCTGAAGATCTAATGTATAGACCAGTGGCTGTGGTTAACCATACTGTACCATATAATTGAAATTTGTTAAAGGCAGAGATCTTAAATGTTCTCACCACGCACACAAACACACATGTACACACACCAAACATTAAATGATGTAAAATATGCCAGAAGATAGATATTTTAATTATCTTGACTGTTGTAACTAATCTTTCTATATCAGAAGACCAAGATGTGTACCTTAAATATGTAAAATTGCATCCATCAATCATACCATCATAAAACTGAATAAGAGGATATTAAGTAAATATAAATTCACTGTGATGACAAACAGAAGGAAGGTGTTATCAGGAATGACTGCCCAAAATAAACTGATGTTACAGTGAAATACGTGATTAGGAGTAGACACTAGATCTGGGTTGTAGAAGTGGAAATAAATTAAAGTATGACTGAAAAAAAAACAGTGTTTTAATATCGAGTACAAAGTGATAATGCCTGTATTTGTGCTTAGGCTACAGCAAAGATTAGCACTTCTTTAAGGTAGGGTACTT
>NW_003852411.1:707425-713031 GCF_000181295.1 Otolemur garnettii
AAAAAAGACCTACATGATTTGCTAGCTATGTACTCAACTCTTGGGTCTTATCTTGGAGCCAGTGAATGAGAATCTCAGGGAGTTTGAGTCTACAAGTATAAATATGTAATGGCGCAGATATATAGTTTTTACATACGTGTGAGTGTGTACATAGACTTCAGATAAAACTGAAATATATCAAAGATAAGAGACAGACTACAATCATGGAAATTAATCAGTAGCTTAACTATGAAATGATGATACTGAGGAACTACAGCAGCAGCAGTGAAAATGAAGACTTGATGACTGGTGGTGTGGGGAACGTACATTAAAAAAGCAAGAAAACTCAAGTTTTACAGAAAAAAAAAAGAAATCCCCATTCTACTGTAGTTACAAACTCACGATAGGTCATTAGCAACCACTAATTCAATTGAAATTAAGCTCCATGAAAGATTAAGTAGCTGTATTTATGGACACAATGTTTAGATTGAACCCTGAAAAGACAAGCATTAGGGAGTACTCTCTAATGAAAATCTGCAGTTCCAAAAATGGTATGGGCAAATTCTTTTAGGAACACATCATGATGTTCTTTGATCTGAAACAGATTAAAAAAGACCAGGAGAATAATGCATCTATAGAAAAGGACTCAGAAATGGCAGCATCTTCCGCAGTAAATAAATCAAATGCTGTGCAAGTGCAATTCAGGGAGCAGAATGCCAGTGCTTGTCTCCCACATAGGCAAGCAAGGTCAACAAGATCTCGAGAAGATTAAGAACAGACAGCTAAATTCTACTTAGTTAGGCTTGAAGAACTCTCTGTTGGAAAACAGGTCAAAGGCTAACAAGAAAGGTTGAACTTATCTTCTTGGGGCAGAGGCTCCTTCTCTTAAATACAATGCTCTGCCTTTTGATGGATGTGAGTAATTAAAAATCATAAATGTTGCCATCTATGAAGGTCAGAATCCTGGAATAGTAATAGAAACTGAAAACTGTATCTGTGCATCAGTTCTGATGAAGATTATACAAAAATAACAGAAATGAATGTTGCTTCCTTGTGGGCTAAGGAACTATCACTAACCTAACTTCAAAAATAAGTTTTTAACTGGATTTGAATACTATAGATTCATTCATTACTACATCCTCTTCTTTCACCACTGACAAAACAGATTATTGGAAAAACACCCTAAGAGCTCTTTTCCAGCCAAGAAAAAAATAAACAATGTGCAGCTTGTCATTCCATCTGTGCACCCTGCTTTCTATCCAAAACAATCTGATTTCCTCCATAAAACCAAGGAAAGGTAGAAAGTTCAATAGTGATTCATGGTTTGAGGACAGGAACAGAGCCATGGTGACAGCACTGAGGTGATTATGAAACAAAAATTATTTTAACTTGTGAGAACAACAGAAGTGTCTTTTGTAGAGCAAGTGTGTTTTATGGAGAAGTACTCTCCAAGAGTAGAGTAATCACTAGATTAAAAGTTAGGAGTTTGTCTTCTTGTTCCAATTATGCCACTAATTCTTCGGATTCAGTTTTTTAATCAGTGAAATAGAGTGGTTCAATAAGTGGCCTCTGGTTCTCTATTCAGTTGCAGTGCTTTAAGGAACATTTTTTATTGAAGATGTAGAATAAAGGCTTCGGATTTCCCCCTTTTGTACCCATGGAGACACAATAATGAAAAAATGAAAAATATGGAAAGATGGGGGAATGCCTCCATTTCAAACCATAATTGACAGGGCACATTTGCCAATGTGCTGGTGGTTGAAATGTGCTGTGAGCTCACGGTGCTACCTCGACTTCCCTTTAACTGGACATAAATTATCCAATGGTAAGTGTCGCCCATATAAAATAAATGACAATATTTTGAACAAAAGGTAATGTATTTTTTTCAGTTAATAAATAATCACAAGTAAATGAACAGCAGAAATATGCCTTAAAACACATTTTTTAAAAAAGACAATAAACTGGGGGAAAATGATGTAATTAGAGACAGATAATGGACACTTTACCAGAAGTTTAGTTCAAACAAAAACAAGGAGTAGATTCTTCCTAATCTGAGGGAGATTATAAATAACATGAGCTCTCTCCTATAAAGTGATATTAAAATTAGAGCAATTAAAAGAAGAGTATAAACCTTTAATAGCATTAGATTAACTGGGAAAGAAATTTAAAAGAAATTAGTATTAAACAGCATTGAAATTCAAATAATAATTATCAGAACAAAAATAAAAGTAACAGAGTGTATCACAGTCGTTAGGCTTGAGGAAGTCATGCCAAATAGATGAAGAATATAATGATATAAAAATGATTATTGGGGTGGCACCTGTGGCTCAAAGAAGTAGGGTGCTGGCCCCATATACTGGAGGTGGTAGGTTCAAACCTGGCCCAAAAATTGCAAAAAAAAAAAAAAAAATTATTGATTAGTTACTTTGTAATATTTGGTTAATTATATGCCAGTTAATTACATGAACCAGATAAATGAGATTTAAAGTAGTATTTCTATAAATTTTTAAAAACGGGAATAAAAAATATTCAACTTTCTAGAGGAATAATTTTTTTCTTTTGAAATAATAAACTATTTTGTTATAGTGATTATTTCAGTGTTTATCATAGTGGAAAAGGAATGACTCAATTTAAGGTAGTGAACATAATCACAAAGAAGACATCAAATGTGGGTATGGACAAAGATAAATAATAATAAATAAACTATATGTGGAAAATTAGTTAGACCTCCAAATATTATTAGAGATGAAAATGGAACAAATCTAACACAAAATCTAAAGAAAAGAACAGTCCAAGAATATTTCCATGTCAAAACAACCTACATGCCTATAAACTCATGAATGGATTAATAAACTGTGGTATATGTATTCTACTATTCAGTCATAAGAAAAGATGGAGACGTTACACTTTTTGTTTTTATCTTGGATGGAGCTGAAGAAGATTCTTAGAAGATTCTTTCCCATCACAAGAATGGAAAAGCAAGTACCTAATGTACACAGTACTAATATGAAACCAATAGATAACTACATTCCCATAGGAGAGAAAAACACAATTGACGGGGGAGAGGAGAGATGGGAAATGGCAAAGGAGAGGAGGGAGGAGGATTGGTGAACTCTCACCTCATGTGTATAATGTACGGGTGTGCAGCACACCCCCTGGAAGAAGGGCTCAACTACAGCTTGAACTTCACCTAATAAATCCAAGTAATGCAATCTAGTCATATGTACCCTCATATTAATCTGAAATTAAAGAAAGAATATTATAAATATGCAAACGGTCTTTTAGGTACGATGATAATAGACAAACCCTTGCATCAGACCAGAATTTACAAATAGAATTACTAAAAATTTATTTCAATATCAAGTAATAAGATAGAATATGATTCAAAATAAAACAGAATGGAGAAAGTGCTAGAAAACATTTTATAAGTAGTAAATATTTTAAAAAATAGAATAAAGATTAAAAGTCTCAGAGAAAACAGACTTTTAAATGCTATGTACCTTTATATTTTAAAAGTAATACTAAGACTGACAAATCTGAAGACAAGAGTTCATAAATTGATATTAGAGTATATTAATTTCTTTATTTTCTATGAACTTAAATTACAAAGTCAAATTTAAAATACAAATTTTAGATATAATGAGACCATTATCTTAATGTTTAAGTTTTATTTCTTAATTGTGAAAAATATTTATCAATTAATGCTTCTTATAATAATGAACATTTACTATAAATCTTCTAAGATTAATTCAAGTTTTTTCCATTTGATCAAAATCAACTTAGATGTAATAATTTTAATATTGTATATGATGTATCTTTTTTCTTATTTTTTCTTTATAACCCACTATATTACTACAGAAATATATAAAATAATATTCACTATATTAGTATTATTTTTTAGGTTTTGGTATGATTATTACTCATCAGAAATTTAAGCTTTAGACTTGATTATTTTGTATTAATAATATTTTTATATTATAAAACTAAATGTGGATAGTTAACTATGTCACTGTATTACCACATAAATTTGAGTCAAAGAATAGTTAATCTTTTTTTTTTTTTTGAGACAGAATCTCTGTCCCCCTGAGGCTGAATGCCATGGCATCATCATAGCTCACAGCAACCTCAAACTCTTAGGCTCAAACAATCCTCATGCCTCAGCTTCCCAAGTAGCGAGGACTGCAGGTGCCTACTCCAACACCCAGCTAATTTTTCTTGAATACTAAACCTTAATTAGACCATCCTATATGTCAATATGCTTCAAAAATAATTTCTTAAAAAAGATTATTTATGGTGATCTATTACAATTCACACAAACATGTACATAACTTAGAAAAAATAAAATCTCTCCTTTCCTTAGAAACATATGGACTAATATAAGTGACAAAAAGAAAATAAATAGTTATAAAACATGGAAGACAGTTGTGCAGATAAATTATTATAGTCAATCACTGTTAAAAGAGGTATCTAATTTAGTTGCTCTGAGACAGAGAATCTCTTTTTTCTCCCAAAAGAAAGACTCTTGACATGCCTGTTTAAGTCACATCCATTGTGTATTTTAAGCAATTTTCTAAAGTAGTGAATATGGCTATGGAACTGAAGTGTATATAATGGGTCAGTCCAACACAGCCCATCTCAGAATGAGCTCGCTGATAATGAGAGGTTTGGTCTTCTAATGACGGCTGGGGCTCTGGATCATAATAAAGAGGGAAACTGTGCTGAGGATCAAGCAACTGTAGAAGCTTCCACCCTACCTGAGGGGATTCTGCTCCTCTTTAAAAGACTAGCAATGAAATAAAATACCTATGTCATATTTTCAGTAGGTATTTTCCTTATGAATCAAATTGCAAATGGTTAATTCTATCTTTCTTTGTTTTGATCCATCTGCTGCCTTAGTCAGGGTTAGCCTGTGTGACATCAGAAACAAAGTAGTGCAGAAGTCACTCCTCATTTGATCTTCTCCTTAGACAAAGAAAACTTGTTTACTAAGAAGCATTTAACTAGTTTATATAAAAACCCAAGCAAGGGGTGTTGGCTCATGCTTGTAATCCTAGTACTCTGGGAAGGAGAGGCAGGAGGACCATTGAAGGTCAAGAGTTGGAGACAGAGGGACTCCCCACTCTTGTCTCTATAAAACACAGAAAAATTAGGCAGGCATGGTGGCATGTGCTTATCCCTGTTACTTGGAGGCAAGAGAATCCCCTGTGCCCAGCCAGGAATTGGCGTTTACAGTGAGCTATGATGATGCCACTGCACTCTAGTGGGGTAGATGAGGCAACAGAATGAAACTTTTCCTCAAAAAAAAAAAAAAAAAAAAAAAAAGTCCTAATGTCACATCAATGAAATGATTGCCTCTTAATTCATCTTATATCTATGAGACTCGTCTCTCAATGTTACCCTGCCAACTTACTAAATTTAAAAGCATCTTTTGATTGTTCCTTAACTAAATCCCTTCACTGTTTTCCAAACCCATTCATTTTAGACAAGCCAAATCTCCTTAGCAAAGTGTTAGTCATTTTGACAGATAATCAATTAAGGCCTGGGGCAGCACCTGTGGCTCAACAAGTAGGGCACTGACCCCATATACCAGGGGTCAGTGGTTCAAACCCAGCCCCTGCCAAAAAAAA
>NW_003852411.1:713133-721887 GCF_000181295.1 Otolemur garnettii
AAAAAAAAGGCCTGAAGCATCATATTTTCAAACAGTCACCTATATATAAGTTAGATTCATCAAGAGACAGTCAGTGAGTGTTTCATATAAAAACTTTTCAGGGTTTTACTTTTTGAGGTTTTGTTTGTATTGTAATTATTATTATTATTATTACTACAAAAGTTTTTGCCTAAAGCATTAATGCATAGGCCCACTGGCTTAAATCACTTGTGTTGACAAGGACTCACATTGTCTAAGCAAAAGGCTGAAATGCTGGAAGTTTCTGCCTTTTGCTGATATCTCCACAAGGATTATTCATGACTCAACCCTCCCACAGCTTCTTTCTAAAAGATTAACTTCCTGAAACTTTACTATAAATCCTGCCCATATTTTGAAACCTCCACTGCAGGACAATATAATAATTCCTTTGTCTGCCTTTCTGTAAACCCTATAAAAGGACAGGAGTGAAGCAGGCAGAGGAGCTTGGCCATCTTGGACACTAGTCAGCTGAAGCTCGGCTGGCTATAATAAAGCCCCTTCTTACAGAGGTGTTTGGGTGATTCTCTCCATCCAGCCATATTTTCCTGTTTCATTCCTATTGCAAACTATTATTTCTCCACTGTAAGGAATGGTCATTGTAAAAAGATTCTACCCAATAAAGAAGGAACACGTTGTCCCAATGTTTAAAGTCCATTGAATTCTAAGTTACTGTTAAGAATGTTTATCAGAGAGAGGAACTTCGTGCTAAGCTGGAGACATCTGATCTCATTTATCTAACTGACATTTCGCATATCAACATCCCCTACTTTATTAGTTGCCCTGAATTCAGACCTTTTCTTGACACAAGATTTAGGTGAAAGTGAAGACAGGTGTTTGCACTTCACCACAAACCAATAGGATTTTTGCTGTGCATTATCTGGACCCCTAAAACTTCATTATTTTTTCTACCTCTCTGCACGCTACATTTAGCCAACATGAATTATTTGTAGTTATGTAAACCCACCAGTGCTCTCTATTCTCACTCTTATAATGTCTCTCACAATCCATCTACTTTCACTTTGAATTAAGTGACCTAGCTCTAAATTCCCAGAGAGCTCTTAGCATTACCTGCATTGTACTGAAGTGGATCTCTTTCATTAAACTGCATGGTCCTTGAAGCAAGTTACCATATCCTCAAGGCCAAACATAGTGACTGACGCAATGCCATAAACTTTATAAGTATATAATAAACTTCTGATAATTTAGCTTGTCTGAATTTAATACGTTGAACCAGTGAGTATAAAAGATATGTTATTTAATATAGATATAATTATTCCATGCAACAGCATACAGAAAGTTCTGAGTTCACCCACAGTAGCTAATCAGAGCCAACATTGATTGAAACATATTAGTTTAACAAATTCTATCTGGAGTCATGTCAGAAAATACAAACAACCACAATATTGGGGTATGCAAAGTAGATAACCATGTCCAATATGATTTAATAATTATTAGTCAATAATAATAATGACTACTATCATATGCCCCAGGAATAAAATATTATGAATACATCTCATATTTTTATGACAAAAGTGGAAAACTGAATAATGGAACAAAACGTTTTCTTTCTTGATGTTATGCATTACTATTTACAAATATTTTAGTAAATGATGAAAAATGATGCAAACATGAAGGCTTTTGAATTAAAATAAAAAACATCTTAAATGTCTTTTAAAAAGTTATTTTAAGTAAATAACTTTTATTTAAAATTATCTTTAAAAGTTAACAAAGTTATTTAAAATAAATATTTCTGGTTATTAACAAAGTTATTTTAAATAAATATTTCTTCTTTATTTATCTTGATCCATATTACTGTATATCACCTTATATATTACTAGTAGCAAACAGATGACAAATCACTGAAAATAATAATATAGAAAGAAAATTTACTAATCTCTTTTTACAATGCAGATTTTGAATATTTTTTAAAATAAATTATATCCTCATGAAATAACACAAGAAATCAAAAAGAAAAATATTCAAAAAACAATGACTTTGAAATCATTTGAATTCAAATGAATTCAAATGAAACAATGACTTTTGAAATCATTGAATCAAAGAGCTGTATTTAAGTTATATCTATGACATTTACTACCTCTGTGATGTTGTATAATTTATTTAGTTATAAAAGCCTACTATCTACCTCCACGTGTCGTGAGAATAAATAGTAATTATGCAGGCAAAAGGCTAAGCAAGGATATTAAC
Source organism: Otolemur garnettii (assembly GCF_000181295.1). NCBI lineage: Eukaryota > Metazoa > Chordata > Mammalia > Primates > Galagidae > Otolemur > Otolemur garnettii. Next base: position 715,357 of record NW_003852411.1, read on the forward strand.
ACATAATGTCCCATTTATTTGCTATCATTTACTATAATTTTTACTAAGAAATTGTTTTTCATCAAACAAATTTTATGGGATAAATCACATTTCCCGTTAGCTTTCACATATAATTCAGAAATGTATTCCCAAGAACAAAAAATGACATCATAAGAAATAAGTTGCTTGCTTCTCAATGGTTACCATGCTGTGGGGTGAGTTACTGGATACTCACTATTGTCTAGATAATTAATTAAAAGTATTAAATATACCCCACTCTGACCTTCTTATAAGTTCAGAAAATTCTATGGTTAATTATGCTATGCAAGTTTTTCTTCTCAAAAAACTGAATTCATTCCTAATGGTAAATTGTTCACTAGGTTAGAAATTAGCAAATAATAATAAAAATAATAAAAATAATTTTATTCCAATTGTGGCAGAATTATTTTCCTTAGGCTAGTATAAGAAAATTATACCCAACTTTCTTAGTGCTACATATTACAATACAAAGGCAGTGCTGGAAAACAAAAAGAAAAATTTTTAAATAATTTTTTACTTGAATTTGGGTAACCACCAAATTCTTAAAACAGCATGCATAATTGGAACAAAGGGGTAAATCTTTGCATATAAACAACAGAAGCCCTATTTCTAGCAATGACAAATTAATTTGTCATGGGTAAAGCTTTCAACTAAGAACTAGAAAACTTGTATAATTTTTAAAGGAGTTACTTCAAAGCTACTAAGACCTTAAAACAGAGGAGAAGCAGAGAGGTGAACGTTTTTAATGAATATTCTTGGCTTCCACTTACATGGAGAAAAAAAAGTAAGTGAGAGGTAGACTAGCTCTCACAAAGATTAGTATCCATCCTCAAATTAACTCAATTTTATATTAGATTAATATTACATGGCCCTAATTTAACTACTTGTTAGAAATGAGTATCACAAGAATGGAAAAACAAGCATCCCACGTGCTCAATACTAATTTGAAACTTATAGGTAAAAAATAACCTGGTCCCATGAGAGAAAAATTCAATGAAATCCAAGAAGGGAGGGTGAGGGGATCAAAGGATTCCTTACCAGTATGGGAAGGAATCATACTATGTGCTGGTGTATAGCACACTTCCTGGGTGAAGGACATAGTTACAAGTTAGACTTTACCTTACAAATTCAGATGATGTAACCTAATTATATCTACCCTTTTATTAATTGGAAATGAAAAAAAACCTCTATGGAGAAGGTGAATCCAATGTGTTAAATTATTTGTAAAATTTTCTCTACACATTATCCAGAGATCAATTATTCTAAATATATACAAAGTTTATTAAAAATAGGCTGCAACTGAAATACAGTAGAAATGGAAAACTATACCAGGTTTGATGTTTTTTCCGTAGTAATGCAGAGTTATGAAAAGCACTTTCACACATTTGGCCTAATTGTCCACAGATGGCCAACTCCACTTGTTCATGGGTTTTACAACCACACATACAAATATCCCCGTATATAGATACTTGCATGTATTTGTATGTCCTTATGTGCATTTGTTTTTCTATGTATAAACCAAAAAGTAATTCATTTACATCTCTTTACTTTAGGAAAAGCATGGATTTCATAACCTTTAGATTGCTAGTGCTATCAAGATATCTGGGAATAGTTTGCTTCTCCTAGAACTTCTGGAGCAAATCTTTCATAAACACTTAGCTCTGTTTTACTCTTTTACTGAAACAAGGGTAGTGGTAAAAGCATGCTTTGAGAATTCAATTTGAAAATTACATGGTATAACAAGAAGGAAGAATAAACTTTAATGCTTATCATGATGCTTATAACTATAATCATAAAGTCAAAAAGAAATAGACAAAGGAGACAGCTCCAGAGGAAATACATATCATGAGATTTCAAAACATAGATTTTAAGATAATCAGCACTAAAATGTTCAGGGAAATATAGATAAATTTAAATTATCAGGGAGAGACAGCTCCAGAGGAAATACAAATCATGAGATTTTGAAGCATAGATTTTAAGATAATCAGCACTAAAATGTTCAGGGAAATACAGGTAAATTTAAATTATCAGGGAACTAGCTGTATTTTATAAAATGAATGATGATAAAATTAAAAGAACAAAAAACTGCTGATAGGAGGAAGATTTTTATTACTACTTCATTTTATTCATTATTTGTCTGTATGGGAATTCTGTTTCTTCCTAACTGACTCTTGGGAGGTTGTTAGTTTCCAGTTTCCATTTTCTCTACATTTTTTAGTTTGAATGCATAAAGATTTTTATACTGTTTATAAATGATGTTTTGTATTTCTGTAGTCTCAGTTGTAATGTATCCTTTTTCAATTCTGATTAAATTTTCTGTGCTTGTTTAATCTAGCAAGTGGTCTGTTATCCAGTTCATGCATTTTGTTATGGCAGCTTAAGCTAAGACAGTGGTTTTAATATTTTTATCTTTCTATTTGACATTAGAGGTGATTTCCTATAATGTGTTATATGTTATTTTCATATATATATTCCATTTGAGGTTTAAAAATAGTAAGCTATGACTTGACATATTAGATCAGTGTTTGGAAATCTTTATTGAAATGAAGAACTAGGAAAAGATAGCCATAGGTTTGCCATATAGGACTTTTATAATTTTGAGGCTGGGCATGGTGGCTCACGCCTATAGTCCTAGCATTCTGGGAGGCCGAGGCAGGTGGATTACCTGAGCTCAGAGGTTCAAGACCAGCATGAACTGGAGTAAGCCAGAGTGAGACATCATCTCTACCAAAAATAAATAAATAAATAAAAGCCAGGCATTGTGGCGGGCAGCTGTAGTCCCAGCTACTTGGGAGGCAAAGGGCAAGAGAATCACTAAAGGAAGAAAAGGAAAAAAAATTTAAAAAAAAAACAAAAAACAAAAAACTTCAAACTAAGATGAATGAAAACCAGTTGAAATTGAAAGCAAAATTAAAAAAATACATAGATATAATTTTGAGATATATTCATTCCATGACTAATTTGTTGAGGATTTTTAATCATGAAAGGGTGCTATATTTTGCCTGATGCTTTTTCTGCATCTACTGAGATAATTTTATGGTCGTTTTTAAATCTGTTTATATGATAAATTAATTTTATTGATTTTTGTATGTTAAACCATCCTTGCATTATTGGGACAAAGCCAAGTTGGTCAAGGAGAATGATGTTTTTCATGCACTGTTGAATTTGGTTTTCCAGTAACATTGAACCTGTGAGAGTTGAAACTCAAATGACTAACAAACTAGTCAACACATGCAGGAAGTCAAGATAAGGAACTAGATCTTTCTTAGTACATTTGATACATTTCCAGTCTATGAAAATGGGGTCATTTTTAAGGAGGTGGTCAATGTGGGGAGGTGTCAACTATGGAGTTTCTATTGTATTTTATTGAGGACTTTTGAATGTACAGTGATAAGGGATATCTTGTCATTTTATTTTTCTTTTGTGCCCTTTCCTAGCTTGGATATCTAATGGATTGTGGCTTCATAGCATGAGTTAGAGAGAATTCTCCTCTTCTTTATCTTGTGTATGGGTGCTATGTTTTCTTTATAGAAGGTGTCTAAGTGTCATAGAATTCAGCAGGAAACCCATTAGGTTTAGGCTTCATTTTTCTTGTTGAAAAACTTTTTTCTCAGTGAATTTTTATGCCTTATTTTTTCACTTCTCAGCAGTGAAGAGTTGAAACATTCTCTCCAAGAAATGAGAACAAGACAAGGTCCCCACTGTCAATACTTCTACATAATGTTATGTTTTAATGAGAGCAATCAGGCAAGAGAAAGAAATAAATGGTGTCCAATTCAGAAAAGAAGAGGTCAAACCATTACTTCATGCTGGTGACATGCTCTTGTATTTGTAAAACCCCGAAGAATCTACTAAGAGACTTCTGGAATTCATTCATAAATTCAGGAAAATCTCAGGTTACAAAATCAATGTTCATAAATCAGTAGCATTTCTATGCCAATAACATTCCTCCTGAGAGTCAAATCAAAAACTCAATACCATTCACAATAGCTACAAATGAAATAAAATACCTGGAAAATACTTATCCAAAGAGGTGAGAGATCTGTACAAGGACAACTATGAAACATTGAAGAAATAAATGGCAGAGGACACAAACAAATGGAAAAACATACCTTAAGAATTAGGAACATACCTTACTAATTCTTAAGAATTAGTAGAATAATCAGTAAAATGCTCATACTACCTAAAATGACTTACAGATTCAATGAAATCTCCATGGAAATACCAAAGTTGTATTTCATAGATCTAGAAAAATTAATTCTATGTTTCATTTAGAACCAGAAAAGAGCCCAAGTAGCCAAAGCACTCTTAAGCAAAAGGAACAAATCTGGAGGCATCACATTACCAGACTTCCAAATATACTACAGGATTATATTACCAAATCAGAATGATATTGCTACAAGAATAAAGACATAGACCAATAAAACAGAAAAGAGAATAAAACCCTCTATCCATAGCCAACTGATCTTTTATAATGCAGACGGTGCACAATGGGGAAATGGAGCCATATTCAATAAATAGTGATGGTAAACTGGATAGCCACATGTAGAATAATGAACAGGACCACTATACATCACCACTCACAAAATTTAATGGATAAAGACATAGATCAAAGGCATAAACCATAAGAATTCTAAGGGCAAAGTAGGAAAAAACTCTTTGAGATATAGGCGTTGGCAAAGAATTTATGACTAAGAACTCAGTGGGTGAATTACCTGAGCTCATATATTCCAGATGAGCCTGAGCAAGAGCAAGACTTGTCTCTAAAAATAGCTGGGTCCTATGGTGGGCACCTATAGTCCCAGCTACTAGGGAGGCTGAGGCAAGAGAATTGCTTGAGCCCAGGGAGTTTGAGGTTGCTCTGAGCTATGATGCCATGGCACTCTACCAGGGACAGTGCAAAGTGAGACTCTGTCTCAAAAAAAAAAAAACAAAAAAAAAAAAACAATAAATAATTAATTTGAATTTGATTAAAGTAAAAACATTCTGCACAGCTGAAGAAATACAGGGAAATAGATAACCTACACAATGGGAAAAAATATTTGCAATGCCATGCACCTGATGAAGTATTAATATACAGAATCTGCAAAGAACTCAAGCAAATCAGCAAGAAAAAAACAAATGACCTCATTAAAAATTGGGCAAAAGACACCAAAAAATTTTTTCAAAAGAAGATAGGGAAATGTCCAATAAATACATGAAATAAATGCTCATCATCACTAATAATAAGGGAAATTATAAGGGATATATCACTTTACCCCTGACAAATACCTATTATTAAAATGTCCAAAACCAAAAGATGTTGACATGGATGCAGAAAAGAATGCTTATATATTTTTGGTGAGAATGCAAATTAAAATAGCTTCTTTGGTAAACAGCATGGAGATTCCTCAATGAGCTAAAAATGGACCTACACTTCGATGCAATAATCCTACTACTAGCTATTTATGAAAGGGAAAGAAGTAATGTTATCAGAAAGACACCTGCACTAGAATGTTTATTGCAGCACAATTTGCAATGGTAAAGATGTGGAATCAACTCACATGCCCATCAGTTCATGAGTTGATTAACAAATTAGGGTATAATTATACCATGGAGTACTACTCAGCCATAAAAAGGTTGAATTAATGTCTTTTGCAAAAGTTTGGATAGAATTGGAGACTATTATTCTAAGGGAAATATCCCAAATGTGAAACAATAAACACCACATGTGCTCACTATTAAATTGGAACTAATTGTTGAGTACACTTGTGTACAGAAGAATGTAAACCTTAATGGAAATCAAAGTGGGGGGAAGGAGAGGATAGGGAAAAACCTACCTAATGGGTACATTGAACACTCTCTGGGTGATAGGCACATTTACAGACATGTCGTAAGTGTTACAAAAATGATCCATGTAACCAAAATCATTTGTACCACCTGAACACTCTGAAATTTAAAAAAAAAAAAAGAAGTGTGACTGGACACAGTGGCTCACACATGTAATCCTAGCATTCTGGGAGACAGAGGCAGGAGGATTCCCTTGAGCTCAGGAATTGGAGACCAGCCCAAGCAAGCAAGCTACCCCATCTTTACCAAAAATAGAAAAATAATTGGGTATTGTAGTAGGCACATGTAATCCCAGCTATCCAGGAGGTTGAGGTAGGAAGATTGCTTGAGCCAAGGAGTTTGGGGGTAATATGAGTTAGGGTGATACCATGGCACTCTAATCTGGGGCAACAGGGTGAGATACTGTCTCAAAAAAAATAAATTAAAATTAAAAAACTGAAATCAGGGCAGCGCCTGTGGCTCAAAAGGGTAGCGCACTGGCCCCATATGCCAGAGATGGTGGATTCAAACCCAGCCTTGGAAAAAAAAAAAAAAGAAGAAGAAAGAAATCAAACAAAGACAATTTGGGGGCAAAAACATTGAGAGTTTCTGTAACAGCAGATTTTCAGCAAGGAAAATATAAGAGAATATTTTTTAATCAAAACTACAATAACCCGGCTTGGCGCCTATAGCTCAACCGGCTAA
>NW_003852411.1:722026-742847 GCF_000181295.1 Otolemur garnettii
CTTGAGCCCAGGAGTTGGAGGTTGCTGTGAGCTGTAATGCCACTGCACTCTATCCCGGGGGATAGCTTGAGGCTCTGTCTCAAAAAAAAAAAAAAAAACTACAATAACCCAATATGACATGGGAAGATACGTAAAGACATAAAGGACAGGGAAAGAATAATGTATAGATTAATATAAAGTAATTTTTACTACACAAAAACCAATAATGGTATCTGCTGATTTTAAAATACTGTTACTTGATGATAATAACATAAAATACTGGGAGGGAGACAAATGAAGTTAAAGGGTTCTAAAGCCTCTGCATTGCCTAGACAATTGTAAAATCAAATAGTTTATGTTAAACTATAATAAATTAAGAACGCATGTGATTATCTAATGTAATAAGTAATATAATAAACCCTAAAAGAATGAAATAAGGAATAATAGCAAGTTATAATTCCTTAAAACAAGGAATAATAGCAAGTTATAAAAAGTAAATCATGGGAAAATAATAAAATTGTTGTTCAAAAAGAAAACAAGTAAGGAAAGCAAAAAGAATTTAGCATATGCATTACAAACAGAGGCTGTAGTCTAGCAGAGCCTCAATTTCAGGGATAAGAAGCACAAATTCATCATGTGCATCACTGGATATAATGACAAAACAGGATCATTTATTCTCACTCCTTGATTCCTGGATCTACGAAACTTCCTATTGTAAGTACAGAAATATCATATTATGGCCATTAGAAAAGATACATGTATATGTAGATATATATTTATATGTGTTATATGTATTTATATATACTTATATAGAGACATATAAAATGTATTATATAATATATAGTAACATATTTGTAAATATGTTAATATATACACATTAATTATTTCATATATTCATATAAATACATATAAATGTTTGTATATGTACATACATGCATAAATAGTATGTATATGTTTATATACATATATTCACAATGGTGATACATACATGCATACATATGAGTATCCATGATAAATTAACTATAAATAAATATATAATTTGCCCTTGTGCTCTTTTTGTTTTTTTGTTTTTATGGGTGAATAATAGTTACATATTTTTATAACATACGTATAATGTTTTGATACAGGCATACAGTATGAATTAACCAAAGCAGGGTTAAATGGAATATCCATCCTCTCAGGCCTTTATTATTTCTTTGTTTTAGGAATATTCCAATTTTTACTCTTTTAGTGATTTTAAAGTGTACCCTAACTTATTGTTGTGTTATCAAATATTATTCATTATATTTATCTAGGTAAATTTTTTATGCTCTTCTTGACAGTGTTTTCTTTACCTTTATTTATATTTTTTAAGATCCATAGTCACCCTTTGATTGATGGTGGGATATTTTTATTTTATTTATTTATTTATTATTATTATTATTTTTTTTTTTGAGATGTATTCTCACTCTGTTGCCTAGCTAGAGTGCTCTGGTGTCAGCCTAGTTCACAGTAACCTCAAACTCCTGGGCTCAAGCAATCCTCCTGCCTCAGCCTCCTGAGTAGATGTTACTACATGTGTGCACCACCACACCAGCTAATTTTTTCTATTTTTGGTGGAGATATGGGTCTCACTTGTGTTCAGGCAGGTCTTGAACTTCTGTGCTGAAGGGATCCTCCCACTTTAACCTCCTAGAATGCTAGGATTACAGGCAGTGATTTATCTTATGTAAGTTATCCAATGCTTCAGTTTTCTATGTATGTCAACCCTAGGTATATTATAGCCAATTCACAATCCCTAGACCTCATGGGTCACAGCTGTGGTCATTATCAAGTGTTTACATGATGCTTCCTGACCTCTGTTATTTTGGAATCCTATCATTTCCATTGCCCAAGACAAGGCTGAGCAAACTATGGCCCACTCCTTTGCTACTCTAAGCTAAGAACTGGTTTTATACCTTACAATTTATCATAGATGGGTATATAAATATTTATATAACATCCTGTATTTTGCTTGTTAGCCTGCACAACTTAAAATACTTACTATCTGGCCCTTCAAGGGTAAGTTTGCTGGGTACTGTACTCAGAGTTCAGTTTTATAGCAGTACATATGTACTATATCATCACCTTCCGCCTCTAAAAGATACCTACCACTTCTCAAAGATACTAAAAGTCTTCACTAACAAATTTATCACCCTTTTAGGGAAATCAGTGAACCTTTAACACTCTTAATTAGTCAGCTGATAGATTTTTTGGTATCATATAAACTATTCATTCTAATATGTTCACATCTCTGAGCCATTTGCCACTTTGTTCAAGACTCTAGCAAAGCCATTCTGGCACCTTCACTTCATAGACCGTTAGCACTTCCCAGATTCAAGATGCCATCTTCAGCTGTGTTTTGGGGGTAGTTGCAACTGTTACCAATACTGCAAGGGTGTTAAATTGAGACACTGGTACACCAAACCATAGGTCTCTACTCAAATACCTTTTTACTGCATTTGTATTCATGTGTAAAAGTTTCCATAGGTAGAATTTATTGATGCAGGCCCACTACCAATATTCATTCCCAGTCCTTTCCTCCAGTTTCTTCTATTTAAATTTAATCATGTCCTTTAGTTTGGGGGCTTTTTACGTTAAGAAACAAACCAATAAAAAAATCTCCTTCATGCTATGGAAGAGATAGTACTTTTTCCCTAGTGAAGAGACAGTTTTATTTATTTCTGTCTGTATGCATGTATGTTTGTATTCACCAGAATAAAAAAATCAATTGTATTCCTGTAAACCAGATACCGAAAAGAGAATAAAATACAATGAAATGGTGGAAGATTTAATTTTACGTAACATGTAGTCACAAGGCTATAAATAATACCTATAGTTTTAATTTTTCAAATAAACCTTTAGGCACAAAATTAAATACTTCATTAAAGTAGATGTAAAATGCTAGGACGTTTGCTGCAGAAATGTGCCGTGTTTTCTCTTGCCTATACATTTTCCCACAAGCGCACAAGTCGCCCACAATATGCTCTTTTCTTCATCTTCCTAACTGTCCTTCGTGATCTCCTTAGGTAACTGTCAACAGTTATTTTCTCCAGGAAGTCTCTTCTCACTCTACTTTCCAGAATTTAATAATTTCTCTTGTTTGTCCTTCTTTTACCATGCCAGTTTTTTCCATTATAATATTTACCGTCTCTAACTGGCCATCCTCAATGCTAAAGTATAAGAAACAGATATTGCTTTCAAGGAAAGATGGTCAGCAGTACTCCAGAAAGGTCAGAACGGAGAGAATTGAAAAAGAAAATATAGGGTTCTATTTTTATTTTTTAAATCTGCAGATTAATTATAATTTTAAAAAGACATAAAACTAAGCTCTTTAAATTGAGAAAATGCGTCTGCTAAGACATTAGCTATTCTTCCCTTCTACCCTCTGAACTGAAACACTTAGTATTCACTAGTCTTTTTGTTTTTTGACATTTTGAGTTTTAGACCTCAAGGTCATCACCATCTTGAATGTTCTTTCAAACATCTGCCATAATAACTGTCATCTTTTTAGATTCTTTTAATGGCACAACACTCTCTTTGCTTCCAAAAAATTATAATAAACAAGGAATGAAATTCCATTCTTTCCAGGTTAGGAGTAACATTTTATTTTTAAAAATGGCGTATGTATATATAGAACCCAGGTTAAAAAAATTAAGAATGCCCCAATCATTCTGATTTCTTTCCCTTTATTACTTCTATAAGTACAGGTCAGTGCATTCAGAAGGCATAAAAATTTAAATTCTGTGCTTATCTCAGCATCTCAGAGACAATTTGCAATATTGAGCAGTATCTGTCAGACTTCAGCTTTGGAATACTATTCTGCTTACATCGGCAACAATTAATTTACAGGCTCACCATCTTACAGGAGCAAGATATATGCGAAACAAAAGTTGATAATGAAAAGATGGAGTTGGCCTGATCTCTGTCTATTTATCCCTGCTTGAGATATAGGTTGGCTGAAGCAGCTAAAAGTGGGGAGAGAAACTATAGAATAAAGTGCTCTATTAGAGCAAGAAGCAACATTTTCAAATATCTGAATGATTGATCTTCATTGCTGATGGACGGACCACAAAACAAATAATATGAAATTCTTATCTCTATCAGGCGATGGAGAAATAAGGAGGTACTAAATTAAAGAGATTCTGTTAGGAAAATAGGAGATCTTATAAAATACTCAAATTGAAATTAGTTCGTAATTTCACAGTTTTCCTCTGCCACTGTTCACATGCATACCTGAATACGTAAAGTGTACAGTCCATTCCACAGTTACCAAGATGGTATTTTCTCAAAGTTCACTGGTGTCCACCTTCTTTTCTAATTACCATAGCCCATTCTCGGCTCTCATCATTTCCAATCTCTGAAGCATCTAATTCATTTGACAGCATACGGATTACTTCTTTTATTTTCATGTAATTACTCTTGAAATTCTTTTCACATGTATCTTCCCTAATAAGATACCTCTATTAACTGTAATCATTTTTTTCTAAGCAATTTTTACTGGCTCTTCTTTATCATCAGGTGAGGGGAACTGGAGAAGAAAGAGAGGAGAGAGAAGCAGAGAGAGAAAGAACAGTGTTGCAGGCCTTATTTTCAGCCCTCCTTTCTTCTCATTTTACATTTACACAGTCACTTTAGACTATCTAAATCATGCGAAGGTTTCAAAGACCAACTCTCCGACATGACTTAAATCTTCAACCTTTAACACATAAACCAGTCGCCCTAAATCTTTCTTCGCTACTTTTAGAGGAACTTACGGCTCTCTCTCTTTCTGGATTTCTCACTAATTGCTGTGCCATTTTCTACATTGAATTTCTATTAATTATTTAAAGTATAACATAAAATTTGTTTACACTATGATGGCTTTGGTTATTTCCATAGGAAAAAAAACTAGCAGTATTTTCTCTTTCTTTTCACTGAGAACTGTACCATCGTGTCTGGCATCCACTGCCCTCTATTGTAATTTTTTTTTCAATTTGTTTATCACAAAACATCGTGAACTCTCTGAAAGAGTGCTTAAATCTTTTTCGTTTTTCTCTTTTCTGTAGCATTTAGCAGTGTGCTCTGTGAACACAAACAGCCCTTAATAAATGCTACTTGTTTTTCTTAACAATGAAATCTTGAGTTTCCCTTATATTTATGACCAACTCTAGATAAACTAATGTGATGTAATTTCCCGAAACAGGGAGGTTTGAGAATAAATTAGCTTTATTTTTCTTTTTTAGGAAGTATATTCTATCTAATTTTATGCTTTAGCTGTGAGATCCATATTTAGTGTTTTCTCTTAGAGAATTTTACTGCAGATGCCGCTCCTGTTGCACAATAGATTTATTCCTTGGTTTATTTTTGGCAAATTTTATATAGCTTTAAATGTACTAAAATAATTTCATATATAGGCCTAAACTGAAGATGTCTCATTAATTTTAATACTCTCAATTACATTCCTAGTAGATTATCTTTTTGTTTGTAGTCTTTATGAGGACACGCACCTACTTCTTTCCCATCTAATATCCATATTACTTGGGCCTTCCTTCAGCCTGACTTCAAAGGCACTATCATCATCTAGTTCAGAAAGGATGAAACTTTTATTTTTATATTCTTATGTTTGCTTATTTTCCTGATCCTCAATTATTTGTCCAACTTTGGAAGAATAGGGCTGCAATGATAATTAGATGGAAAGCCATCTACAAAATATTTTAAATTGCTGAGGAGAATACCATCAATCTGGTCCTCTCTCATATAATATATCAATTTAATTGTATGTGCTTTCTATTTTTTTTATTTTTTTACATATATATGTGTTTTAGGTTTCCACTTTTTGCCTTCACAAAATTAAAAAGTCTTAAAATTTAATAACAATAATAATGTTTAAGATAAGAACTAGAAACTAAAACCTCGTAAAGAACAAATGAAGATAAATAGATTCAGAAAAGAAATCAGAAGATTGCTGCATTGAAATAGTATGTGCTTTCTAAATGGTGCCATTTACCTACATTTAAAAACCCTCAGTTCAATAAATTGATTTAAAGAGAATCAAAGATCTATAAAGTTTATTCCATGTCTGTGTTATTACAAAATAAGAAAGACAAAAAAAGAACAATTTAATATTTCAAAGAGCTAAATTAATTTAATTTAAAGAATTAGTCTAGGGTGGTGCCTGTGGCTCAGTGAGTAGGGTGCCAGCCCCATATACTGAGAAGTGGTGGGTTCAAACTCAGCCCTAGCCGAACTGCAACCAAAAAATAGCTGGGCGTTGTGGCGGGCACCTGTAATCCCATTTACTCTGGAGGCTGAGGCAAGAGAATCGCTTAAGCCCAGGAGTTGGAGGTTACTGTGAGCTGTGATGCCATAGCATTCTACCAAGGGCAACAAAGTGAGACTCTGTCTGTACAAAAAAAAAAAATAAATAAAAAGAATTAGTCTATGTTGGCACACATATTCCAAGGGTATTAAAATTATCCCTGGCACTTAATAAGCCCTAATAAACATTTGTGGAATGAATGACATTTGGGGGGCTTAAATTTTTTTGCAATTTATGCAATGATTAAATAACTTTCTGACTTGACTCAAAGTCAAGGTCATAGGATCAGACAGAGTCAGTGCTAAAGTAACAGAGAGTAATCCAACAAGATGATCAGCTGGAAGATGGAGACAACGGCTTATAGCAATTTTCTTGAATATTAGAAAGTACTTATGGTCTAATTATATGGACAACATGGGCAATGCAGTTTAAAAGGTTTAAAGAATTCATGCCAAAGCAGTTAAAAATATTCTCCCCAAAGCCTCTGTTCTTCAGATTTGATCCAGGTGTGGCAGTTTAAAATTTCTCTGAACCAGCAGTTCTTCAGATCAATGGAAGAGATTGTTGAAAATGTTTTCACACTCCAAGGGTCTCATATTAGAAGCTCTGATTGGGCAGAGGGGCAGGAAAAACCTGAGTATCCACAATTAAGCCTGTGCCAGAGTGTAGCCTGTCTTTGGCTATATTTTAAGAAGTACATTCTAAGTGAGACTTTTGAAAATTGTTTTCTCTTCTTGTGAAATATAACACATGACTCTTATCATCCATACCATTTTCTCTTTTAATGTTTTAAAATAGCAGATAAATGACTAGCTGTGATTTTAGCACCAGGAACATAAAGATACAGACTTAGGGTTTAAGAAAGATGCTTGCCCTCAGTCTTTAGAAAATAAATCTGTAGAACTGCACTCAGGGACAATAGAATTAAGAATATATACAGCCTCCTCAGAACATGGGGAAAATAATGCCCAGCTTTGTGCTTCATGGCATTTAGAAAGAATGGTCTTTGATAGTTATGTTTGAAATAAGTACTGGAGCATTATCAGTTCTTTGGTTGCCGTAGAGAAATTCAGAATCTTAAATCTTTTGCAATGGAATCCCTAATCTGTGTAAGTACATTTATGAAACTTTCCATTGTATCAAAATTGCATAGGATTATTCTTGAAAGGCATATAATTGAAGTTTGCATTGACATTGCTAGGAAAAAATTTTACCCTGAATTTAGGTTTTCTAAACATCAGCTGTTTAGAAACAAACAGAAACCTGTGGTTACACGTGGATGGTCCCTGGCAACCAGCCGTTCAGCCTTGGCAGCCTCGCTCTCCTGTGATTGTGTGTGTGTATGCATTTCAGCAGGTAATTTTAAAGACTTCATTTAAAAAAAAAAAAACCATGAAAAACCACATTGTAGCCAATAATAAGTGCACTTCGCATTATATCATAAAATTGTATTAAAATGGGATTTTCTTTTATGTTTATTCTGGCAAAACTTGAACCTTAATCACATCATCAATGTAATTCAACAAGTAGTCTCCAATTCAGCCACGAAAAAAACATAAAATTGAAGAGGCTATAGACTTGCAGGCACAAAATGTTGTCTAATATAAGAATACTTAAGAATAATTGGGATTTCTATTTTTATTCATTGTTGATGCTGTTCATTAGGACAGACCCAGGACCACCATGTACACATGTACGTTTCAATGTATTGAAATGATAACAGTTGCCTTTTCCCCATGCTTTTATTAATGAAAGAGGCAGGCTACTTAGCAAACATAAAACATAATCATAAATATATATAGAAATTGTTCTCAACCTTCCTAATGCCACAATGTACTTTCATTGTTAAAAAGGGGTCGTGACTCACAGGTTGAGAATGGCTGATATATAGCTATGAATGTTTACATACATGCCTGTGCATGCTCCAAATAATCAAGGAAAAAATCCAATTTGAACTTAATTGTATCTTTTTGGAAATGACTTGTAATATTTTATGGTGTATTTACACATAGTAGTGCCAAAATATGTATGTTTCTTTGTATTTATTTTTCCAAAGCTTCCTCCTTAATCTTTGCTTTTGGTTAGAGTTGATTCTCATTACACATATATTAGAGAAAAGTTAACATTTAATTAAATAAATGCCTCTTCCTCTTTCCTTCCCTTTTAGTAAAGAATTTCAGCTTTATAGCTCCTGCTTTTATTTTAAGAAGAAAACAAATGTAGCATACTCTTCATAAAAAATGTTCTGTTTTGAACATGTACTGTTTTGAAAAGTTTAGTTAATTGAGGTTGAGTCCCAAGCACTGCATGTGTGATAACTTAATAAGATCCAGTCCTGACATTTGAAGACCTTGCAAACTAATAAATTTTATTGTATTCACAGTCATCATCACATCATTGGGTGCACAAATAATGTTTTATTTTCCTGAAATTAAATTTGAAACTTAGTGAGAAAAAGAAAATTATCTTTTATTACCTTGCAGATCAATAGTCTTTTGAAACTTATTTCTTAAATGTCTGGTGAGATCCAGATAATAGGTTGAAAATCTAGATGAGTCATTCTTGGTCTTTCTCTTTCTCTCACATTTAACCTGTTGCAAAATTATTTTGCATTTGTCTTCAGAACCATTCTAGAATCTGGCCTTTTTTTTTTTTTTAATCCACACTGTTCCTGTATTGTCCAAGCTACCATTATGTCATATTCAGAATGCTGGTGGAATATTCATAAAATATTGCTTCAACCTTCCCACTTCACAAACCATTCTCAAAACTACACCCTGAGTGTTCTGTGATAAACACAAGGGAGAGAGATCAAACCCCTGCTCGGATCCTTACAATGGCTGCGCATTTTACTCAGAGTAAAGTCTAAAATTGTCATGGCTTTGAATTACATAAGGGGCTACAGGGCCTTAGATTACCTATAACATCCCACCTTCCTTTCTCTCTACCTGATTCCTACTACATTTTTTCTCTCTCAGTGTATTCCATCAACATTGACCCCCTTGGTAATGCTAAATTGGGAATACACTGAACCTTTGGTTTACCTGTTACCTCTCCTGAACACCTTCCTGAAGTCTCAGTCTTCTATTTTATGATACTTTTTTGCCTAGGCCTTATAAACTTCTTATCAATACTGTATTCGTAATCTTCTCTCATTGCTATTTCTCATTAAAATGTAAACTCTACAAGGGTAAAAATCTCTACATATGTATATTGTATATTTTTACAGAGATTTCTACAAACATAGACATACAGGATTAGGATAAAGTTTAGCAAATATTATTTTAATATGAATAAGTAATAAATAAGTGAACAAGTGAAATATTCTGAAATGTGAAGTCCTGGTGTTATATTTAAACTTATGTGTAACAGAATGATGTAGGCATTTGAATTTCCAATCAGAAATGACAATGACCCTTACAACTTTCATTCTTCCATATTATTAAATTGACATTCCAGTTCCATCATGTTGAACAGAAATAATTTTGAATTCAAAAATTCCTTGTCTTGAGAATTGCAAGAGTTTTGCATATAAAATCTATGAGACTGGAAAAGAGCTAAAGTAAGGCATTATATAGAGAGACATCCAGGAAGCAAATTATTCAGAGGTCCAGAAAGGTGAAAAGTGGCTTGACTATATTGGACTAGGTTGCAAAAGCAGAATTTGAAACCCCAAAAAGGAAAGACCTGGGAAAACATTTAAAAAGTTGCTCCAGGTGGTAAGTAGGATACCTCTACTAATAATGCAACCTACTAGTGGTGCAGTTGTTCAATCCCAGTGTGCATGAAAAGTAGAAGAACATGAGCTCAGAAATAGGGAATAAAAAGGAAGACAATTACATTAATTGGGAAGAATAAGCTAAAGACTTGGACTTGTAAATCCTGTTTTCAGACAGAGCAGAGTGGAATGAGGACATATCACAGTCCACATGTCACAGAGGGGCCTGAGGACAGGTGCTCAGTCTGTCCTTTTCATACGGTGCACATTCTGGATCATGTGGTTTTCATAACCTAAATCCTCCTATTAATTTACTGGTACAAAGTAGTCTACATATTTGTATTTTATGATTTCTCTGAGATCCATTTCTTTAAAGAAGATAACATTATTTTTGGATGTTTATTATCTTTACAAGCCCACTCATTGCTGTTGGCCAATGTATCACATCAAAACCTACAGGAAAAGTCAGTAATTATGGCTACTTATATTCTAAACAATGAAAATGTCAGCACGTGAAGCATCCACATAAGATTACAACCTTCTCTATGTTCAGGGACACATCCAGCAGTTAATTTAATATCTGGCATAATGGAAAACTCCAACAAATCTAACAGCTCCCTAATGGTCTCTTGGCACAGTCACTGAATGGAGAACGAGAATGTATCAAAACCGTCTTCGTACTTAAGCCCTAGAGAAATGGGCTTGTTTATTCATAGCAAAACAATGCTTTAACAGCAGAACTTAAAATATATTGTCTGCCAGTTTCAATATTTATTATGACATTAGGTACTGATAAAAAAAATAGAAACAAAATAATATTTTAAAGATAGAGATACAGCTTTGTCAAATTCTTCACAGACTCAGGTTAAGAAAATTGTCAATGAAAATTACTTTGAAGGAAGAAACATTATTTACTCAAATTTCAAATAATGAAAAGGTAATAAAACACATAAAAGGAAACTACTGTTTAATTTATTGGCTTTCAGACTATAAATTCAAACTGTTCTATAGATGACATGATCACTTATCTCTCTATAGTACACATGTGAATAGACAGATTGAAAGCTAAATAAGCTAAATAATCATGAAATGCAAAAATCAACTTCTTTGTGATAGAACCCACAGAAATTTCAAGAGATAATTCTGAGAAACAAGATTACAAGGAAGGACTGTGTGTGTTTAATTTCTTTCTTCCTCAAAAAATACCAACACTAAAGAACATCATTCTTTGTTTCCATTATATTCTCTTACATTTCTGAGTTGATTTTTCCCTTCAAAACCAATTCCTCTACTTCTTCTTAGTGGAAATTATTGCTTCAAGTACAAAGAAAATTAACCTAATTAAAAAAAAAAAAACTAAACAAACATTTCTTATTCAACTTCTAGTCTACATTTGGAAATAAGCATCTTGCTGTTACTATTTTTTTAATCCCCCTAAAAGAAACTAAGAAAAAAAATAAAGGAAAGGCCCAAAGAATGCTAGTTTTAGCAGCTACGTGAAAGAGTAAGTGACCGAAATGGGGGAGGGAGGTGGATGGGTGGAAGGAGGGTGATTGGTGGGATCACCTCTATGATTTATCTTACAAGGTTACAAGTGATTTTTTCTAAAAGTAGAATATAAATGTCTTAACCCAATAACTAAGAAAATGACATGAAGGCTATGTTAGCCAATTTGGTGAAAATATGTCAAGTTGTATATGGAAACACCACACTGAGGTGGACTTTAAAGATAAGTGTAAAGGATTGGGATTGGGTAGGATTCAAATTTAGGTTTGACTGATTGCTAAATTAATACTCTCATTTGTAACACTGCTGGCTCCTTAGATGCTAAAAATATTCTACTATTTTTCATCATTATTAAATATATAATCCATTTTAAAATAAAATAATCTCAAGGTAAAAAAAAAAAAAAAGGAAAACACCACACTGTACCCCACGATTGCATTAATGTACACAGCTATGATTTAATTAAAAAAAAATGGGATTGAGATGTCAGGAACATAAGTTTTTTATGGATGATTTCATAAATGATGAAGTAAATTTTGATTCATATTTTTAAGAATCGCATCACAAAAATTTTGCAAGCCTTTAGATAATGCTAGATTTTAAAATACATTTCAAATGACAACATTGATATCCCTTTACTGAAACACAAGCCCCTCTGTGGTCTGCCGCTGTCCAAATCTATCTTTACCCTCACTCAACTTTTTCTGTGCTAGTGGTGTAGAACGGTCCAGAATTTCGTGCACACAATATTCTTTTTCACATCTCTGTGACCTTTTGACAGTGCTGTGAAAGAAAAATGACTTCTCTCAACCATTTCTCTATTAAGGGAAAAAAATCTTATATATCCTTGAAGAGTTCAGTGTCTTTAACCTTTCTTCCCAGACCTCGGAGGTGGGTTAAAATTTCTACGCACACCATAGCAACCTAACTATAACATTATATTATCAACAGTTAGCATACGATGTGGAAATCATCTCTTTTCCGTGTTTCGCCTCTTGTGCTAGACTGTAAGATCTGTAATTAGATTAATGCGGGTCTATTCATCTGTTTTTCAGTGCCTTGGATGCACACAAAAATGTAATGAGGTCACAATCAGAACTAGGCAACTGGTAATAGGGTCTAACACTTCTGGCATCTGCAGAATTACTATTTAACTTCTTGGTTCCTACAAGCCTGAGATCCATTGTACACTATTAAATAACAACGAAAGTCAATAAATGAGTCAAAAATAATGGAGAAACTTTACCACATGACACAATTGCTTTCTTTTGCCCCTTCTTCTAAAAGAAAAGCAATTTAGGGTGGTGCCTGTGGCTCAAAGGGGTAGGGCGCCTGCCCCATATGCTGGAGGTGGTGGGTTCAAACCCAGCCCTGGCCAAAAACTGAAAAAAAAAAAAAAAAAAGAAAAGCAATTTACCATGATGTTTTAATGTCATATGGGACATATCATATGACATTAGAGCATGTTGATGTCTTGAGAGCCTTAACTAGTGACTTGAGACTATGTGGTTTGCCTTCAATAGGCAAAGCCTCTTGGTTCAGTGTAAAGAAGGACCGTGCTATTTGTTCTCACCAGCACTGAGGCACTTTTCATAATAATGGCAAAACATTGTGGAGGACTAGAGAGTGAGACAGAGAGATAGAGGGAGAAAGGAACATGAAGAGAGGAGAGAAGAGAGAGAGGAGGGAGGAGAGAGAGAGAAGAAAAGAAGGGAGGGAGAGAGGAAGTGAGGAAGGGAGAAAGGGAAAGAAGAAGGTAGGGAGGGAGAAAGAGAGAGAGGGAGGGAGGGAAGAAAGGATGGGAGGGAGGAAGAGAGAAACAGAAAGAACCAACATTAATTAATAAATTTGATCTTTTGAACGAAAAATGTATCAAGAGCACAATGAGCTGTTCCCACTGTAGGAGCAACATTCCCGAGTGCTCTTCCTACACATTTCAGTGCTACTTTAATCATGGTATAAAACACAGTGTCGGCAAGGAAACATTATTTTCTTAGTGCTACAATGATGCAACATCATTAAAATTGAAGAAAAATTTTAACTACCTCAAGTAATTAAAAAGCACAAAATTACTGAAGGGTTAGGTATGCTTTTTATAAATATACTCTAAAAGAGAATAATTTTTCCTCTACTCAGGATAAATTTTACTTCCCCCCTCATTGTTCTGATGTTTGACAAGAAATAAAAGAAACATTCCTAAATCTTTCATTGCCTATATTTCAAGGCAGTCTATATTTCACATTTGATGTGCACATTTTGTAGCAGGTGACTACAAGTTTTATTCATTTTCTCATGAAAGGAAGTAAAAATAATAGGCTGAAACACCCTGCTATAGAACATTCTAAAAATATGAATGCTTGTATGGAAAGTTATAGATGATATTAATACTAGGCTAGTGATAAAGAAAATAGTCTCCACATTTTAATGGCGTCAATAGTCCTCACAAGGGTCTTGTATAAAACAAGAAAGCCAATAAAGTTTATTATTGTTAACAGCCTGACTTAAGCAATATATGTAGTTACTTACACAAAGGTGACAAACAGAAAACAATTGCTTATAAGAATCATAAAGATAAATATGATTTTAGTTATAGTCATATACAAATATAAGTTTTTATCATTAACACCGAATATAAAATATGAAACAGAAATTATAGTCTTATGATATTCAGAGACCAATGTCAGCCTTAATCATGACACTGTGTAAACAATTTCCTGCTTGGGCAGCACCTGTGGCCCAGTGTGTGGGGTGCTGGTCCCATATACCAAGGGTGGTGAGTTTGAACCCGGTCCCAGTCAAACTGCAACAAAAAAATAGCCAGGCATTGTGGCAGGCACCTGTAGTCCCAGCTATTCAGGAGGCTGAGGCGAGAGAATTGCCTAAGCCCAGGAGTTGGAGGTTGCTGTGAGCTGTGACACTACAGCACTCTACCAAGGGTTATAAAGTGAGACTCTTGTCTAAAAAAGAAAAAAAAGAAAAGAAAGGAAAAGAAAAGAAAAAAAGATTCTATTCATCTCTCTTCCCCATTGACGTATGGGATTGTTGGGTTTTTTCTTGTGGATTAATTAAAGTTCTGTATAGATCCTGGTTATTAAGCTTTTGTCTGATTCAAAATATGCAAATATCCTTTCCCATTGGGTAGGTTGTCTATTTGCTTTGGTTGTTGTCTCTTTGTTGTACAGAAGTTTTTCAGTTTAATTAAATCCCATTTGTTTATCACTGCTGTTGTTGTTATTGACACGGCAGTCTTCCTCATAAAGTCTTTCCCCAGGCCAATATCTTCCAGTGTTTTTCCTATTCTTTCTTTGAGGATTTTTATCATTTCATGCCTTAAATTTAAGTCTTTTATCCATCATGAATCAATTTTTGTGAGTGGAGAAAGGTGTGGGTCCAGTTTCAGTCTTTCAACATGTGGATATCCAATTCTTTTGAATAGGGAGTCTTTCCCCCAGTGGACACTCTTGTTTGTTTTATCAAAGATTAGGTGGCTGTAAGTTGTTGGTTTCATTTCCTGGTTTTCTACTTGATTCCAAATGTCTATGTTTCTATTTTTGTGCCAGTACCATGCTGTCTTGACCACTATGGCCTTGTAATACAGACTAAAATCTGATATGGTGATACCCCTGGCTTTGTTTTTATTAATAAGAACTGCCTTAGCTACACAGATTTTTTTCTGGTTCCATACAAAATGGAGAATCATCTTTTCCAAACCTTGAAAGTACAATATTGGTATTTTAATAGGGACGGCCTTGAATCGGTAAATTGTTTTGGGAAGTATAGACATTTTAACAATGTTGATTCTTCCCAGCCATGAGCATGGTATGTTCTTCCATTTGTTAATGTCCCTGCTATTTTCTTTCTTAGGCTTTCATAATTTTATTTATAGAGGTCCTTCACCTCTTTTGTTAGGGATATTCCTAAGTATTTCATTTTCTTTAGGGCTATGGTGAAGGGAGTTGAATCCTTAATTAACCTCTCATCTTGGCTGTTGCTGGCATATAGAATAGATGAATAGAATCTTCTCTAAAAACAACAGACAGATAGCTAGCAAACACATGAAAAATGCTCATCATCCCTAATTGTTAGAGAAATGCAAATTAAAACCACCCTGAGATATCATATAACTCCAGTGAGAATGGCCCATATCACAAAATCTTAAAACTGTAGATGTTGGCGTGGGTGTGGAGAGAAAGGAACACTTTCACTGCTGGTGGGATGGCAAACTAATACAACCTTTTTGGAAGGAAGTATGGAGAAACCTCAAGGAACTCAACCTAGACCTCCCATTTGATCCTGCAACCCCATTACTAGGCATCTATCAAGAAATAAAAAAAGAAACCTTTTATTATAAAGACACTTGTACTAGGCTGTTTATCACAGCCCAATTTACAATAGCTAAAATGTAGAAATAGCCTAAATGTCCAAATAGCTAAAATGTGAAAACAGCCTAACTGTCCTTCAACCCAGGAATAGATTGGTAAGCTGTGGTATATGTATACTATGGAATATTATTCAGCCATTTAAAAAAATGGCGATTTTGCACATTTGTACTAACCTGGATGGAGGTGGAACACAGTATTCTTAGTGAAGCATCATAGGAATGGAGAAGTATGAATCCTATGTATTCAACTTTGATATGGGGACAATTAATGACAATTAATGACACAGTAGGGCATGAGGGAAGGGGAGACCAGATAGAGAAGCAGGATGGAGGGGGTGAGGGAAAAGAAAAGAAAATACTGACAATAGTGACTAATTCTCACATAAATTGCATTAAATTTTGACCAAAGTGTATTACTTAAATATTAATTTTTAATTCAACCTGTTAATATGTTGTTTAGGATATTGTATCCTCATTTATAAGTGAAATATGTTTGTAATTTTCCCTTTATAATAATATATTTTCTCCAATTTTAATATCAGGTGTATCCAGATGAAGTAGAATGATTTTGAAGTATTTCTTCTTTTCTGTTGTCTATAAGATTTAGCATGATATATTTTTTGAAATTATCTTTTTCTTTTATTTATAAATATTAGTTGTTTATTTTTTGAGACTTTGGGAAAAAAATAATAAGATGTAGTTAACTGATGACTCCATACTGAACCTCAGAGTCAAAGCATTCTGTGATAGATATACTCTTATTTGACAACGTGAATGTTACTTTCTTTGCATTATTATTATTATTGCTTAATATTTCGATGCAGCAATCATATGACTTCTTTTCTGAATGTATTTCTCTTTATTTGTTCTTTACGAGGTGTTTGTGTCTAGTCTTTATCTTAAATATTATTATTGTTATTAAATTTTAAGCCTTTTTAATTTTGTGAAGGCAAAAAGTGGAAACCTAATAAACACATGTATATAAAAAAAAAAACAATTTTCTGCTTGTAGCATTTCATTTTTTAAGTTTTCTAACACAAATAATAGAACTTATGTTCATATAATCAAAAATTCATGGACTATTAACACTTTTGACATCATCTGAGGGAATTCTCTTAATTATCATACATTCTCTAAAATATGTATTTGCTGTCAAATTCTGAAATAAGTAACTTTAAGCATTTCCTTCACCTCTGGAATTAAATACAGCATTGAAAACAACCCACACGAGCTTAATTGTTTCTCTCAGGAAAATAAAACGGTTTATGATTCTTAAATACTTACAAGTAAACTTATCAAACATTAACCATAAGCAAATAATCATAACTATTTTAAGGGTGATGTTGTAACCTTTAATTAATATATAGGATACGTGCTTCATTTAACTTATAAAAATAACTAAAGAAAATAATAAAAATTATTACTACCTACCTAGTGGGCCTCTTGGTGCTATAATTTGGTTCAACATAAATTGCACAAAGAAATATTTAAGGATATATAATGTCAATGTGTATACAGAGATATTTTGGTAAAGACTACATTTATAAATATAGAAAATCATTTTCTTATTTTGTTAATGTTTCTAATTAACATTTATCTTCCTTGTATACAAACAATATTTAATCCAAGACCACATGAGGGGACATTAAGACAGTAAATGCTATACTACGAATTATATTATTCAAACTTTGATCACAAGAATGAACCCAATGCAAATTTTGATTCCAACAATATTCCTCTGTTCTTCATTTCCCTGTTGGTGTTGAGGATCAAGCATGGTCCTCTGGGCTGTGGGAGGCAGTATGCCCAGATATTATATCATACTGGTTCCTGTGCTGTCTCCACTGTGCTCTGTCTGAGCCAGCCCGTTTGAAGAAATAAAAGCTATTACTGAGGACCAATAGACTAATCCCCACACAGTATAATTTTTTTTTTTTTTTTGAGACAAGTTTCACTTTATGGCCCAGGCTAGAGTGCTGTGGCATCAGCCTTGCTCACAGCAACCTCAAACTCCTGAGTTCAGGGATCATCCTGCCTCAGCCTCCTGAGTTGCTGAAACCATAGTTGCCTGGTACAAGACCCAGCTAATTTTTCTATTGTTTTTAGGAGAAATGAGGTCTTGCTCTTTTTCAGCCTCATATTGAACTCCCGAGTTCAAGCAATCCTCACACCTTGGCCTCCCAGAGTGTTAGGATTACAGGAGTGAACCATTTTGCACAGCCCCCATCTTGATAGCATTCTCTGCAGCAACCCTGACTGCCATAAGTCTTGGGCTGTTCTTATCACATAAATAGTGCTCTTGAATTTTCTGGTCATGTCATCTTGCTGACTTGACTCACCTTCCTGACTTCCTGCCCTACATAAGCTGCCTGCTAACTTTTAGTAAAAAATTGCTTTTCTCTATGGTTGAAATGCCCTCTGAAAAGAATCTAACTCAGACAAGATTATACCTTTCTCAACATCCTTCAGGATGATGCTGGGTCATATGCTGGGTCAGGTCCACTAACATGTAGGACCTAACACAGGACTAGACATGCAAGAGATTTATTGGGGAAACCACCTGCCAAGGATAAAGAGGAAAGGAACAGAGAAAGTCAGCCAAGCATTCAGCTCATATGGTGGAGAAGATGGGAAGGAAGAATTATGCGGGAGTCTTAGACTGTAGCGCAGTTCTAAGAGAACCTTTGACACAGAAAGGAAGTCCTCAAGTGAAAGTCACTCTTTGGCAGAGTGGTGTGTCTTTTAGGAATGAACTGCATTCATAATACTCTCATACCTGGTCATTAGCTATAACCAGCTCTGGAAGGGTGGTCTTTGTATGAAAATGATGGTGGGTCCAGGGTGGGAAGCAGCTGTGACCATCAGTCAATTTGATACCCCGTAGCAGAAGAGTTGAGTGGTGTATTATCTTGGCCACCCCAGTGGATCCTTTGTACCACACAAATATACTCTGTATACAGCATTTGGAAGTACCTTAGCTCATCAAGTGCCCAGGGATTTCTCAATGTCCTTGTCAAGTGTGCCAAATTGCAATGCTCTTGGGCTCACATGTGTCCTCCGGTCCCACTCAAGTTTAACATTAGAGTTAGAGTAGGCTACAGATGATAGACTGCATCCCTGCTCAGTTTCAGGACTCTATGGGTCTGTCAGAAGTAAACTGACAGTGAGTCACTTGGTGCTTATTGTTAAGAATTCTGCGGTAACACACCTGAAGAACATTGTCAAGAGGTTTTCAATTCTCAGCTTTGCTCCAGAATTGCAGATTGGGCTGTAATTCTCCCTCTGTGATTTGCTGCTCTTCCGATACCATACGGCCCACTGAATCATATAGACCCCACGTCAAGGTTGTTGGCATCACAGCTTTGTTCTGTTACATAGTCATTTCATGCTTTGACCAACTTAAAAGTGGGAGCATGTCAGCTTGCCTAGTTTATGAACTAGAGTAGTATTTCTCTCAATATGTTATGTGCTGCCTGAACAACACAAGGTAATCTACCTACAATTGGGCTTCCTTCTTTATGTGAAGGGATCCAAGATGCTGCCATTTGTCTTTGGAAAAAAGGGTGTGAGACATTGGAGGGTGAGGCTTCATGTTGTCGTGCAAATCTGAGCATTCGAAAGAAAAAGAAGGAAGGAGGATTGGGCTCAAGAGTCTTTCAACTCAGTCGAGGTTTTAGAATGGCTGATCCAGGCACAAGGGGAGTTCTTGAACCAAAGTTGCCTGTTAGGGATTTGACATCTCACAGGAATGAGCCATTTTCATGGCCTCCACAGAGGTAGATGAACTTCCCGTTCAGTCTCAGTTAACTTCCACTGAGACTGTGGGAAGCGCCAGGAGTACTTACTGCACCAGACTCTGCCACACTCCGGCTGTAAGACTGATTTGCTGACAACCTATCAGCCCCCAGGTGCAGTAAAGACCCTCTGTCCAGCAGGATCTTTCCAACAGTCCAATCAGAAAGCAAACTAGATCCACTTTCCTCTCAATTTCCCCTTCTGTCTTTGAACCCAGTTCAGCCCCCCAGTCCTCCGGGAATCAGCGCACATATATTCACTAGCTTAACCCATTCTCCTTTCCCTTAATATTCTTGGACTTGAATCTATTGGCATTTAATTTTTTTCTTTATGGTTGGGGCTTTTAATATTTCATATTAAATTGAATTCTTACTCAGTTTAACAGCTTGGATTTATCAAATCTCTATGACCTAATCAACAACAATTTTTTTGTATATGTCAATGAAAAGTGAAAGCAATAAAAGAAGAATACATCTTTGGAAAAATCTTGCTTTTCAAGATGATTGTTTTGAAGTAATACTATAGCCATCCAAAGCTGAACACAGTTTTTTCTTCTTTCTCTTTGTATTTCTCCTATAATTACGATCTCTTCCTGAAACAAACAGATGCCTCTGCCAGAATAAACCCAAACAAAGGAAACATGAAAGAGAAAAGTAAATAATGCCTTTAAAGTATAATCTTCATTATGTAGTCCTGACAATTATCAAAATAATGAAAAAATTATAAGTGTCAAATGAGAAAGTGATCGGACTAGGGATCACGTTTTAAGGAAAGCAACCAGAGAGACAGACATTGCCCTTGCTTATTTGGAGTTCAAGTGATTGAAGTCTGCAAATTTTAATTTCCCTCATTAAGTGGTCTCATTAGCCTGCTGATGATAGGGGGTGTGCAAAGATGTAGGTGGAGAATAATTTTGCAGCCGTGTACCTTTGATGCACACAGCTTGGATTGCTCATCCCTGGCCTTGAATCTTGAGAACACTTTTCTTTCCTCAGGCGTTTTCACATGGAAAATCTCTCCTGCCTGTATTTTTTTTTTTTTTTTTTTAGGTTCTTGTTAATCCTATGTGCCTTTATTTCTGCTTATTCACAATTTTTAAATTCTACTATTGCTTTTATAGTTT
>NW_003852411.1:743755-746896 GCF_000181295.1 Otolemur garnettii
TTACCTCCTTCATGTTTACATGGATGGAGCTGGAACATATTCTTCTTAGCAAAGTATCTCAAGAATGGAAGAAAAAGTATCCAATGTACTCAGCCCTACAAATACTAGAGGCTCTTGCATATATGTACAATCTAAAATAATCAAACTGATAAAAGGAGAGAGCAAAATTGTGATTGTTATGGGAACAGGTGGAGGAAACAGGAAATATTGGTCAATGAGAGTGTATTTTTAAAAAAATATAAATTCTTCCTTCCATCATTAGTGAGAAAGATGATCTCAATAGAAAAGCCATTATAGCCCAAGAATATGGGGAAAGGGGAGAGGGAAGGGAGGGGAGGGGAGAGGCTGGGTAGAGGGAGGGTGATTGGTGGGACCACACCTATGGTTCATCCTACAAGGGTACATGTGAATCTTTCTAAATGTAGAATATAAATGTCTTAACACAATAACTAAGAGGATGTCATGAAGGTTATGTTAACCAGTTTGGTGAAAATATTTCAAATTTTATATAAAACCTGCACACTGTACCCCATGACTACATTAATGTGCACAACTATGATATAATAAAAATAAAAAGGAAAAAAGAAAAGCTATTAGCATTTGTCAGTTTCAGTATGTTTATTGGAATTTACTTTGCACTTTATGAGACTTGGTTGTCAGAATGCTAGCAATTGCCTCTATCCCCCTGGTGAATCCTGATCTTAGCCAGAGAATGTGTACACCCCTGCCCCATTGGAGAGCAACACTATGGGGACATCTTGCTGTTCCATTACTGACTGCCTTGCTCTCCTCTGTGCCACATCATCCCTACACATCGTCCTTCATTCCTATCTCCCTGTGCTTACATTTCCTCCTAGTATTGAGTTCCTGCTAACTTTCTTAGTTCCCCTGCGAGTCACCAGAGGTCAGCCCTCTCCCTGAGGATAAAAAAATCTTCACAAATAGACCTGATATTTATGCCACCTAGGCTTTGTCCTATCATCTTCCCAACAATGCTCTTTTTTCTTATTTCCACAAATTTCAGCTGTTTATTTGTATTGGGGACCTAAGTTCCTATAGTCATTGATTACAGTATCTATACTTCATCCAAATATATATAATTAGTATCTGTAGACAGGTCTCTTCTCTAAATAGCACTTCAACCTCAGTGACTGGATTCAGAATAGCATCTAGACTTAAAAACCTATTCATCTTGACATCTTCTATCAGAAGTAATATGTCAGAAATTTAGATTAGAAAGCTGTGGTAGCTGAATGCTTTTCTATAGCCCAGGACTATTATTCTCTGGGACTTGGCTGAACATGAGAAGAAAAATTGGACAAGCAGATGGCTTTGCCCTGGGCATAGTAGACACTCCATTCATTAGAGCATAAGTTTGCTGCTCAGGGCGCTGTGGCAGAGAACAACCTAGGAGGCCACATGGAGAGGGAGATTGCTGCCTTGACCTCATTATTCAATGTCTCACCACCCAGAGCACAAGCTTAGAAAGGATTCTTCACTAAAATTTCTTTCTTCTCAATTTCGCACGTCAACAAATATTTTTGAGTCCACGCACTGTGTAAAAAACTCAAGGTTCTATGTAGCATGCATGGAAAATATACAGAACTCAGACGGAAAAGAAGGGAAAAAGACAGAAGTTTGTTTTCATTGAGGTAACATAAATATGAAGACTCCCCTCCCAGTCGAGGATATTTGTGCCCCAAGAAACAAGTAAGACGTGTAAAAAACACTTGAAATTTACTCAAATGTGTATTAAACTGTCCTTGGAAATCTTTTGATTTGTTTAAGAAATTGTACTATCTACAAAAACATGGACTAAAGATAACCTTGTGCATTTATGTAAGACATTCTGGCAAGAGTAAGTAAGTAACACTTAAAGAAAAGAATTGTAATATTAGGATGAACAATGATGACCTTATAGTTACATAAGCAAAGCTGGATAGCTTTTTTCAAACACACTGAAAATAATGGGAACTACTGTGGGTGATACCCATCTTCCCCCCTAAAGTGAGAGCAACGCTCAATAACACAGACCACAAGGCCAAATTTAGTGTATTCAAATGCTGGTTCTGTCACTTAAGGTTCTGTGCTGTGAAAAAAAGTACTTGTTTCCTGCTTCAGTTTCCTCCTTTATCATAAAGGAGCTAATAATTGTAACTTCTCAAGGGGTTACAAGAAAATTAAACAAATTTATTAAGAAAAGACACAGGTGGGCAGCGCCTGTGGCTCAAAGGTGTAGGGCACCGGCCCCATATGCCAGAGCTGGCGGGTTCATACTCAGTCCCGGCCAAAAACTGCAAAAAGGAAAGAAAGAAAAAAAGAAAAGACACAGGCTTTGAAGACAAGCATCTTCAAATATTACGTACATAGTAACTGTCAGCTATTATTATCATAACTCTCTATATCAACCAATCAAGAAATATTTATTTTAAAGGAAAGCAATACAAGGAGGTTATATAGTGGGTTAATGAGTGAATTATTTTCCTATCTTTAAAGAAGTCTTTGAGAAAATGAGCAGTTTAAGGGGGCAAAAAAGAGCAGAGGAAGATGCTAAAATAGGGGGGAAATTCTACTGTTTAATTAAAACTTAACATGGGCCAGACCTTTCACTTGCACTATCAGATTCTGCCCTCCAACCAACCCTGGAAACTTGTCCAGGTTTTCCCAACCACTAATGGCAGAAGAGAAATTAAAACTGTTCTTACTAGTGCATATGATCGAAATATGAAATATACCCTATACTATATACATAACTATTATATGCGTACAGTAATCAAAATTTAAAAAAAAAATCAAAGTAAGAGGAGAAAGAAAAATGCAGCTATTTTAATCAGAAGTTTATAGAGGCAGCCAGGTGCGGTGGCTCACGCCTGTAATCCAAGCACTGTGGGAGGCTGAGGCGTGAGGATTGCTTGAGCTCAGGAGTTCGAGGCTTGTCTGAGCGAGAGTGAGACCCCAACTCACGGAAAAAAATGAAAAAACCCAGCCAGGCGCCACAGCAAGTGCCTGTAATCCCAGAGGCTTCGGAGGCTGAGGCAGCAGGATGCCTACAAGCCAGAGTCTGAGGTTGCAGTGAGCTACGATGCCATTGCACTCTGCTCAGGGCAAAGGGTAGAACTCTGTCTGGACAAAAAAAAAAAA
>NW_003852411.1:746916-749974 GCF_000181295.1 Otolemur garnettii
AAAAAAAAAAAAAGAAGTTTATAGAGCCAAACTAATTCGACTAGGTTTATTACATGACTGTTCAAAGTTTCACTTTGCCCATTAGGTAGCAACCACCTGGTTTAGTTCCTCCTATTGTCAATAAAACAAAAATAAAATCAAAACCAGTCTCTTGTGGTTAGATATGACTCATTGTGTCAAAGCTTTATCTTGTATATTGACACATTCTTTGGTCATTTTCTGCTATTATTAGCTCTTAAATAATTACTAATTATTCACAGAGTACAAGCAGTTACTGTGTGATTTTTAAGGTACATTTAGCAAATTTGTCTCTGAAAAAGAGAAAGAGGTATCCATAAAAAAGTGTCAAATACACCAGCCATAACTGAAAATGTTACTGAAAATCTTGCTCTTCAATGTTACATAGTGACCTTTATTATAAATTAATTTATCACAAGAGTATATTTTTCAAAGTTAAAGGAAACATATTAAAATGTTCCTGTTATACTGAAAGACTAATAAATCTCAAATAAATATCTTTGCATACCGAATATAGCTTTTAATTTATGTCTCTTCACATGAGACAGACCCAGGAGCTGTGCTATTGACTTTCTATTGTGTTTCTTGATAAGAAGCTACTAAGTGCCTGTTTCACTTTTCCTTCTGAAATAACAAGATAATATTTGAGCATGTAGTTCAGCCATTGGCAAGGGCTAAAGGACAGCCATTGAGAATCAGAGAATGTATATAATTGTGCTTTATCACAATCTTCCTGGTTCTGAAATGAAGGAACCTTAGGATTGGCCTTGAAAGTCGATGAAGCAAGCAGCCCGGTGCCCTACGTCCCCTCCAGCCTCTTCCCTTCTGTTCCCTGATACTGAGGCACTCTTGTTTTGGATCTTGTTAGCTGTCTCTGACTTTTATATGCTGGTTCCTTGCTTAGCATGTTTTTTCCTTCCTTTCTTATCCGACTAATAAATGCCTATTCACTTTTTATAGAATTTATTTATTCATTCCAAAAGGACTTATCGTGGCACTATTTTAAGTTTTGATACTATGCCTTGTGGAGCTCATATTTTGCAATATGAAAAAATAAACAATATACAGATAAATACATAGATGATGATGTGTATTATGAGGTAAATAAAGTAGCAAAGAAAAAAAAAAAGGGAGTCCTAGGGATTTCAGAGAGGAGGGGATTGACTATTTATAGTGAAGTGTTTGGGGAAGGTCTTAATGAAAAAATGACATTTGGACAAAGACCCAAGGAAGGTGATTCAGCAGGGAGAGCCAGGTAGACGTCTGGAGAAAGAGCACCTAGGCAGTGAAAATGGTGGTCAGCTTGGCCAGGGTGTGTGCTCATTTACAGGCAATAGTTCAGAAACCAGGAAATCTGTGGCAGAGTGAATAAGGAGGAGGCAGGAAATGAGGTTGAACTACAACGGAGAAAGATAGAAATCACATCCAGGCTTGTGTTGTTATAGGGACTTTTCCATTTGCTGTGAAAGAGTGGTGAACCAATTTGATTTGTTGGTGGAAAGGAGTTCTGTGAACTGGTTTATGTTTTGAAACTATTTTTTTGAGGCTGCTGAATGAAAACTAGACTTCACAGGGACAAGTGCAGAAATAGGGGCATCCGAATCCAGATGAAGGATAATGATGAGTCAGAACAGAAAAAAATGGTGATGGGAAAATGACAGAAGTGGTCAGAATTGGAAGGTAGAAGCAACAAACTACAACTCGAACTTTACCTTAGAATTGAAAACGATGAAACCTAAACCTCTATGCTCTCACACTGATTTGCAATAAGAAATTTAAAAAATAAAGATTTAAAAAAGCACTAGCAGATCAGAAACAAAATATAAGAGCAAGAGAAAAATGAAAGGCAACTCCAAGGATTTAGAAGAGACTCACACATCACTCGGGATTCAATTTTCTACTGCGCCCTCCTTGCCAAGTCACCGTTCTCTGTATGAGCTGGAGTTTTTGTACTCATCTCTAATAGTCATCGTAAATGGGTTTCTTTTCTTAAAGTTGAGTGTGCTAAAATTTTATTTATATAATTTTATTTATTATTTGATTTAATACTTTGAAAGGAATACAATATTTTTATAATACGATATAGACATGATGTAATTTTTGATACATAAGGTTATAACCCATCAAGTCATACAGCCCTATGTTGCCCATGGACTTGGTGTTTTCAAAATAATACAACATATTTTAGGACAAGGACAATTATGTATTAACATTTGTATGCCTAGCACCTGGAAAAATTTCTTATTCAAAAATACAGCCCATTACTGTGTTTGTAATGAAAAAATGAGTAAATGCTGGTAAGGTTTCCTACACGGAGTGATTTAAATAAAGGAAAAATTGCTTACTAACTCATCAGATATGTGTCCTTACGTAAACTACAAATCTATTTGAAGTTCTTCCCCTTATATTTTAAAAGCACTATCTCTTTCATCTTCTTAACATAAAATATACACATATGAGTATGTATTTATATGTATTTTTTTCTTTTGCAAACTTGGCTTTGAAGACTAAGAGTAATTTATGAATTTACTAAAAGAGCACTCATATGATGTCATATAAATACTGGGTATTTAAAATGTAGTTAAATTAATAATTTTAAATTTTGAGAGTTCTTTATTATATTTCAGATTTCCTTTTACTTTTTAAAAGGTAATAAATTTTAAAATAATAAAGGTTCATATAATTGCAAAAACAATCCATTATCGGATCATGAATTATTTCTTATATTTGTTTTTTTGAAAGTATGAAAACAAGGAGAAATATCTGAATCAATGAAATAAAAGTAAATCATTATTTTATATCAAAATCATTAATATATACTTATTAATAAAATTATTAATAAATAATTATTAAAAAATTGTGCCTAGTGTTGTATTGAAAGTTAATATGTATACATATGAGGATGCAGCATAAGGCTCTATCTTGGAAGCAGAGAGCAGCCTTCATAGGACAGTGAATCCATCAGTGCCTTTATCTTGGATTCCTAGCCCCCAGAGCTGTGAGAATTTCTGCTTTTTATAATAAAAAAAAAAGGTAACAT
>NW_003852411.1:751301-753348 GCF_000181295.1 Otolemur garnettii
TGGTTGCAGCCATCATTGTTGTTTGGCGGGCCCAGGCTGGATTTGAACCTGCCACCTTAGGTGTATGTGGCTAGAGCCTTAGCCACTTGAGCCACAGGCACCAAGCCAGACAGATTTATAAGACTATATCATCAGTAATTTTGATGCTTTGGTAATCTTTTGTTGTTAGGTATGAAATAAAGGACTACAGGGGTGGCTGTACCTGTTTGAGCCTCAAACTGACTCAAAATTGCTTTACCTCCCAGGCTGAAGTATGGTTCACTAACCACGAATATCTGGGCTCAAGGGATCTTCCTGCCTCAGGATCCCAAGTACCTGGGACTACTCCCCACCTGCTACATTTTTAATATTTTTGTAGAGACACGGGATCTTGCTATGTTTCCCAGGCTGCTCTCTAACTCCTGACCTCAAGAGATCTTCCCCCACCTTGATTTTCCAAAGTGTTGGCATTACAGGCATGAGCTACCATGCCCATGGTCTCTCTTTGCTACTACAATTTGTATAGTCTACTTGTACTAAGTTATACTGAAATTTTCTTACATGCTTTTACTGACATAATTCTTTATTTGGGAAAATAGGTTCAATATAAAGAATTAGAAATATGGATGTATAATTGCATATTACATTTATAAATGTGACTAAATTAAAATCAGACTTGTAGTGATTTCAGTGAAATGGAAATGTGTAAAATATTAGTAAATATTTAAATTGATTGCTTAATCATAGATGTTATAGATTATAAATATAAATTTTAAATGTGTACCTTATAAATATAAAAACAAAACCATTGAAATATAAATTGGTTCTGTAACTTTTTCTATTTTCTTAATCAATTTATGGACATCTTGGGTTTTCAATATTTTATTTACCCACCTTCTCTCCACGATTGAGTTGCCCTTTCAGCAGCTATGCAAGATTTATAGTCCCAAAATGACGGATGTAATATTTATGGATGTCTTTAAAATTATTGAGTCCTTCGGCAGAATTTATGTATGACAAAGAGTTAAAAATGTCAGGAGTTCATATTTGAAGGCATTTTGAGCTCCCTTGAGACCTCTGCAATTCTAACAGAAAGAGAAACTACCTCCTCTCTGCTGATAAATGATCCCCTGCCTGGCAATATCATTGTATTTATAATATTGTGTTATAACTGAATGCTTGCACTTGATTCCTCCACTTGTGGGAGAAATTTGAACTCTTTGTCTTTGTATCCCGACACTGATATTACTCCTGGCATAGCATGTGTATTTAAACAATATTGAATATGTGCAAATGTGCTATGGAAACCCATAAGCTTTCAACTTCTTTTTTGTTACGGTTGAATGATACAATTCTATTTATAATTGCTAAAAATCTATCTTTTTTGTCTCTTCCACTGCACTCTTAATCTATAACCCTCTATCTTGTCATTTTAAGTCAATTTAGCAAACACATATTAAATACCGCTCACTTTGGAAAACATAGTGACCTTACGTAGCTTGGAATCTAAGAGCAGAGATAAACACAATAGTATTGAAATACCCACAAAATGTGGAAAATATTATAATATATATATATTTTATTAAATCATAGCTGTGTACATTAATACAGTCACGGGGTACAGTGTGCTGGTTTTATATACAATTTGAAATATTTTCACCAAAACTGGTTAATAACTTCTAGTTTTGTTGCATTTTTGGTCTTGGGTCAGGTGTATGTGGCTGGCACCTTAGCCACTTGAGCCACAGGCGCCAAGCCTGGAGTTTTCAAATTAATCATTAAATGCCCTTGTTTTCAGCAAAACAACATAGTACTTTCTGGGAAAATATTGGTGACTGTTGTACTTCTTTTCCTAACTCTCTACCTTAGAGTTATCACCTTAGTTTCATATATTCAACTACGACTTTATTAAAAAAACAAAATAGGCTCGGCACCTGTGGCTCAAGTGGCTAAGGCGCCAGCCACATACACCTAAGGTGGCAGGTTCGAATCCCCAGCCCGGGCCCACCAAACAACAATAATGGCTGCAACCAAAAAATAGCCAGGTGTTGTGGCGAGTGCCTGTAGT
>NW_003852411.1:753368-758263 GCF_000181295.1 Otolemur garnettii
AAATACCCACAAAATGTGGAAAATATTATAATATATATATATTTTATTAAATCATAGCTGTGTACATTAATACAGTCACGGGGTACAGTGTGCTGTTTCTATATACAATTTGAAATATTTTTATCAAACTAGTTAACTTAGCCTTCATGTCATTTTCTTAGTTATTGTGTTAAGACATTTATATTCTCCATTTAGAAAGATTCACATGTACCCTTGTAAGATGAACCATAGGCTTGATCCCACCAATCGCCCTCCCGCCACCCATCCTCCCCCTTCCCCTCCCCTCCCTCTCCCCTTTCCTCATAATTGGGTTATAGCTTTCCTATGAAAGCTCTAAATTAGTTTTTTGAAAATGTCACACCAACACAAAAGATAGGGAATATTCCTTCCAAAAGTTTCTCTGGAAGGAATTTGAATGGGTGGGATCAATATACTTTATTTAAGAGAATAGAGAAAAAAGTATTTCAGATATAGAAACAATGAGTGATCCAAAAATGTCAAAGAGGTCTAATTCAGATGAAATACAGAAATACAAATGACTTTAATTAAAGAAAAATGTGTGCCCATGCATGCATGTATGAATGTGTGTGTGTATGTATGTGTATGTTGAAATCACTAAAACAGACCATAGGAAATTTTACTTACATGTAGTACAGACAATGAAAACCCAATCTAAAGTAGTTATAGTTGGAGGCATAAGTTAGCAGAACCATGTTAGAAATATCATAGAAATGAAACTCAAAGGCATAATATCTCAGGTAGTGTATTGCCTTGTGACTAAAAGAGGTTATCAAGGAAGAAGAAAAAAAGAAAAGATTCAAAGCCTAAAGATAGAACTTGGTGTACAAGATACATTTCAGGGACAAACGTTATTTGTATTTTGGAGATTGGTTTTAATTAGTACTGGTATAATATCTTTCATTATAATGTTTGTTATTTCAAAATATTATGGGAATAAAAATATGTTTGGTTACAAGGATTGGTTTTGTAACACTTGATTCA
This sequence comes from Otolemur garnettii, assembly GCF_000181295.1. Classification (NCBI taxonomy): domain Eukaryota; kingdom Metazoa; phylum Chordata; class Mammalia; order Primates; family Galagidae; genus Otolemur; species Otolemur garnettii. The sequence goes on from NW_003852411.1 coordinate 754,371, forward strand.
GGGTTGTAAACATACCCACACCCAGATAGTGTTCACAGGCCTCATTAGGGAATTTTCTGCACAGCCCCTCTCCCCCTCCACCTGGCTTACTTTCCACCGAGTTTTATTTCCATTTGTGCATATGTGTGCTCATCAGTTAGTTCCAGTTTAATAGTAAGTATGTGTGGTATTTGTTTTTCTATTCTTTTGATACTTCACTTAAGAAATGGTCTTCAGTTCCATTCAAATTCTTACAAAAGGCCTTAATTCACCTTTCTTTATGGTGAAATAGTATCCCATAGTATACATTTTATAACTTAATGTTTAAAAAACAACATATGGGTCCAAATGATCAATATTATAGTTTTTCTTAGGTTTTGTCCAATTTCCTTTTTTCTTTGTTTTTGCTCTTTTTTTTTCCTCTAGTGGAGTTGTGATTCCTAGGAATTTTTATGAGGTTGTGGTTGTTAACTACTGTATTAGCTTCCATTGTAGTTTATAAATTATAAATGAGCTATGATATAATTGACTAATCCCACACTTATTCATTCATATTATATTCAAAAATCTCCAGGTATTAATAAAATTTTAAATCCTAGAATCAAAGACTTTTGGGAATGCCACAGAAAATATATACTCCCTAGTAACTCTGTACTTCGTGAGCCTACTATACCTTTCTTTCATCTGGACACCCATAAAACTGCATCATCTTCTTTCACTGTATTGAAAGTGCTCCAGCCACTTAAAAAGCCACTTTAAATATTTCATGAGAGTTAAGATATGATGCTATGCCTCAGTTGTTTTTCATTTTTTTCTTCTGTAACTATTTAGTAATGTGGCCCATAAGTTTCATGCTATAGTTTTGTAATAACATTTAGGAAGGTTTGTTCCAATACCTCTGCAAATTAAATTTGCAGTTTACATATAAAATAAATGCTTAACTGGTTTCATTTGTATGAAGGAAATTGAGAAAGGTGATTCAATCGTACATTAAATTTCTTATGTGCCGATCAACCATCAAACTAAAAGGAACTTGGCAGATAATTTAGTTTATTTCTCTACCTATAAGCAAATTTCTACCTAAACCAACTCGTATGTTAATGAGTCAAGAACCTAAAGGTTATTTACTTCTTTAATAACATACTTTTATAACCACTACTCATTCTGACTCAAAGGCTTTCTTTGTATTTAACTTTTTTTCCAACAATTTCAATGACTTTCAGCTACTAGTGAAATAACAAAGGAATTATCACTCCTATCATTGAAACCCTCTGAGCAATTGTAGTAAAAATAGATCAAGCATTTCTTCTTCTACTTAAATATCTATTCACCTTTTCTTATATTATCTACTTTTAAATCATATTTTTTTCAAAGTATCATCCAAAGAAAAGTGGTTTCATAAGAATGCACTTAGTTAAACAGACTTAGACTAATGAATTTACTGGACATTGTCTTTATATTTTTGATTTGACTAAGTAGGCAGTGCGAAGTAATTTGTCAATAAAACAAACAGGCATTCTCTACCATAAAGATGGATCTTTAATTTCATCTTTTTTTTTGCTTTTACTATAAAACAGAAAAACACAAATTCTCTCTTCTAATTTGATTTTGCATTTTTAATGCATGGCAATGCATGACAATGAATGACTTTTTACTAACTAGTAAACCACTATTAGGCACATTGCCTTGCACCTTTAACTATTAATTTTTATTGTTAATAGTTTTTTTTTTTTTTTTTGAGACAGAGCCTCAAGCTGTCCCCCTGGGTAGAGCGCCGTGGCATTACAGCTCACAGCAACCTCCAACTCCTGGGCTCAAGCGAGTCTCCTGCCTCTGCCTCCCAAGTAGCTGGGACCACAGGCGCCCGCCACAACGCCCGGCTATTTTTTGGTTGCAGCCGTCATTGTTGTTTGGCGGGTCCAGGCTGGGGATTTGAACCCGCCACCTTAGGTGTACGTGGCTGGCACCTTAGCCGGTTGAGCTATAGGCGCTGAGCCCTTAATAGTTATTAGAAAATATTCATCTGTGAAACAGTCATCATTTCAGTTGCATTTAATTATTCCTGCAGCCAGTTTCCAAAGCCTTCGGAGTTTTAGCTACAAGAAGTTTGTTTACTAAGCTGATGGGAGCTGTGAACTTACAATTCCAAATGAAATTGAAAATGGAACTTTAAATGTCCTTATGTGTGTTATGATTTCAATCAGTAAATTATACATGATATATCATAGTCTGAAAACATGCAACATTCTTAGTTTGTTAGGTAAGAAATTATCTATACTGACTAAAGTTTAATGATGCATATAATTAAAATTATACTCTTATTAGATTCTCTGTCTTTATTCTAATTTGAAATATGATTTAAGAAACTTGTTAGGAAAACCAAAATGAAATAAATCCTTCTAAATGAGTCCTTTGATGAGTTATTTTATTTTATGGTCATCTCAACCCCTCCCTTGATGACAAATACAAGGAAAAAGGATGATGTGAAACTTGTTATTTTCCCATCACCTGCTGTGACACATATTTTAGTCATTTGCACTTTAATTCTTCCATGAAGTGGTTTAAGAAGGTACAAAGAAAAAAACAGAATATTCTGTACTGTTAAAAAAGACACTTTATTTATTCTTGCAAGAATGAAATGTAGTTTTTTTTTAATTGACTCAATGGATTAACTATTGATATATAGTTATAGTTTTATATATTGATATATCATGTATAAAATATATTGCTTCATTCTTCCCATCAATTTTTTAAAATTGATTCAATGGATTAACTTTAATTAAAAGTAATGTACTATTTTGTGATAGTTAACAAGATCATCTTATGTGAACATTAGGGCATGAAACAAGCTAGAAAAATAACATTATTAAGCACACCAAAAGGTGTTATAATTTCATTAAGTTTTCATTAAATCATAATATTGAAGCTTGAAAGAATACCGGAAGGACCACATTTGATATTTTTAAACAGATGATTTTAAAAGAAAAAGTGAATATTATACAACATCATTGAAAACAAAGGTACTTTTTTAGCCAGAGCTTAAATAAGGACAAATATACAGCTATGATTTAATAAAAAACAAAAACAAAACAAAAAAAAACCAGACTCTTGGATTTATTTTCATTGAGAAGCAATGAAAATGTTAGAGCTATTGGGGAATGGGTGAAAAAAGTTTAGTAACTAAATGCATTGATCGTTGGACTATGCAATTTATGTAACATTTAATTTCTATAAAAATTATGAAATAGATGTAATCTTCATTTTATTCATGTGGAAAAATAAGTTTTCCTATATTTACCCAGGCCACACATCCAATAAGAAGGGAACCTGGCATTTTAAAATGTGTATATTTCACTATTCAACCATTCAATGTCCACCACATGGCGAGTGTCACATCAAGGGAAATTCCTGACGTCAATGATTCACATCATGTCCAGCATACACATGCTTAGTGTATTTTCAATGATTCAATAAATGTATTTTTTAAATTAACAACCATTCACTGAACGCACGAGAAGATCAGTTTTAGATGCAAAGGCAATGATCAAATCCTGAAGATGGAGATGCAGAACGTGACAAAGCCCATGGCCAGTCTGATCCAGCGCTGACCAAGAGCAAGTGCAGGATCCTACTGAGCTTGTACTAAAAACACATCTTTTCTGACCCATTAACACAACTCAAATAAACAAATGAAAAGCAAATGAATAAAAGCCTTCTATTTGTGCTAGTTTGATCTTTAACCAGTTATTATTTATTAGAGAAAGGGAAGTCTGATACATTTTTGATCATAATCAAAGGGAATATAAATTATTTGTAGATAGTGCCTAAGGAAAATTCTGGGGAGATATTGGGTAAGAGATACTGTGTTGTAATGAAATAAACTATTGGTCCTAATTCTTTCCTCTTCTGGTTAG
>NW_003852411.1:758283-759950 GCF_000181295.1 Otolemur garnettii
TATTTTTATCAAACTAGTTAACTTAGCCTTCATGTCATTTTCTTAGTTATTGTGTTAAGACATTTATATTCTCCATTTAGAAAGATTCACATGTATCCTTGTAAGATGAACCATAGGCTTGATCCCACCAATCGCCCTCCCGCCACCCATCCTCCCTCTCCCCTCCCTCACCCCTCCCCTCCCTCTCCCCTTTCCTCATAATTGGGTTATAGCTTTCCTATGAAAGCTCTAAATTAGTTTTTTGCAAAATGTCACACCAACACAAAAGATAGGGAATATTCCTATGCAACCATTCAATGTCCACCACATGGCAAGTGTCACATCAAGGGAAATTCCTGACGTCAATGATTCACATCATGTCCAGCATACACATGCTTAGTGTATTTTCAATGATTCAATAAATGTATTTTTTAAATTAACAACCATTCACTGAACGCACGAGAAGATCAGTTTTAGATGCAAAGGCAATGATCAAATCCTGAAGATGGAGATGCAGAACGTGACAAAGCCCATGGCCAGTCTGATCCAGCGCTGACCAAGAGCAAGTGCAGGATCCTACTGAGCTTGTACTAAAAACACATCTTTTCTGACCCATTAACACAACTCAAATAAACAAATGAAAAGCAAATGAATAAAAGCCTTCTATTTGTGCTAGTTTGATCTTTAACCAGTTATTATTTATTAGAGAAAGGGAAGTCTGATACATTTTTGATCATAATCAAAGGGAATATAAATTATTTGTAGATAGTGCCTAAGGAAAATTCTGGGGAGATATTGGGTAAGAGATACTGTGTTGTAATGAAATAAACTATTGGTCCTAATTCTTTCCTCTTCTGGTTAGAATCGTGCATTTCTGGTCTTGCTGTGTTTCCTTTTAGATCAAAGTCTCCAGGCCTACCATTGGATTTTGCTCTTGGCCATGTGACTATCTTTAGCCAATAGCTTGGTAAAAGATATTGGTAAAAACCTCAGTGGAAGTTGGAAAAGGCTAGTTTGAAAAGGCTAGTTTGGTGTTCACGTCTAGTGTGGGTTACATCGAGCACACCTCATCTTCCAGATAAATTCTATTTCAAAGAGAAAAGGAAAGAAAGAGAGCAGACTCCAACCTGACCTGAAGCTTGAAGCTTGGAATCCAGCCTATTTCAGCCAAGACCGAATGTGAGATTAAATTTTTATTGTTTGGAATCATTGCATCTCATTGTCAATGTGGCAACAGGTGACTGACAAGCACAATTGCTAATGATGCTTGGTATTGCAATGCTTTAGCATATTTTGAGGAACAGAAACAGTCGAAGTGGATGTAAAAATAGAACTTTTCAGCAGCCATTTGCTTTTGAGATACAAAATGAAATAAAGCATTTTAAATATCTCAAAAGGAACAGTAACAAAAGAATTAACTTTTTTGAAAATTAATATGTGAGAATCAATAGATTTTCATTATATATTGGATGAGTGCATGCCTTATTAGAACTTTCAATTCTCACGTATAACTTCTACGTATCTGGACCTTCATATGGATCACACTGCAAATCAGCAACAAAACTAAACTGCTGATTTCAAGGACAGCAAATGTAGACAAGGCAGTTCATTGTTGAAAATATGTTGCTTCATTCTTCCCCTTTGCATCTAATGGACTAGAAACTGCGAGTTTTCTTTTTTTTTTTTTT
>NW_003852411.1:760546-763334 GCF_000181295.1 Otolemur garnettii
CCAGCTACTTGGGAGGCGGAGGCAGGAGACTCACTTGAGCCCAGGAGTTGGAGATTGCTGTGAGCAGTGAAGCCATGGTACTCTACCCAGGGGGACAGCTTGAGGCTCTGTCTCAAAACAAAACAAAACAAAACAGAACATGGATTTACTTTTTTTCTCTGTCTAGTGACCATTTATTCTTTCAGCTTTTCATTAGTTCTGTTACTGGAATTTCATTCTTCAGTAGGTCCTTCGTCTCAAGGATTCCAAAAGTGGACCCACAGCCGTAGGTCAGTGGTAAGATAGGATTTATTATACAGAAAAGAATACAGAAAAAGCACCAGAGCTTCTGGAAGAGGGAAAGACCCAAGTCAGCACATCTCCCCATGGGTCTTTCATCTAGTATGTATAGTCTAAGAAATGAATGGATATAGTCCCTTCCACTGGGGCAAAATGTCAGCGACTTTCCTTCATGAAATTGCCCAGGCCTAGGAAATGGGGGAAGGGTCCCTGATCAGCCCTGAATGGGGGAACCCTGTATCAGTTCCTCCATTCCAAAAACTTTCAAGCTGTCTATCTTCACTAAGTTACAGGATTTTTCCCTGTCACATAAGGACATAAATCAAGTATTAATCTTTGATTGTTTGGTTGTGCCAAAAATATGCTTGGTCTTACAGAATGCATCCATAGAACTGGCTTGTCATTTTGAATCCAACTGTATCTTTTCTGCTGCTGTTATACTCCCTTAAATGAACCGTCTCCCATTTAAACTGTAGTTTTAGATTTCTTAATATTCTCCCGTGGCTCCATCCCACATTTCCCTGCCTGGTGACTCATACTAAAATCGTGTGATCCTCTGAAAAGCGACATATTTTCAGTGGCTTTTAATAGTCTATCCAGGCAAGTACAGAGACCATATATTGGCATTCAGGACAATCGTTCATATTAATGAACCTGAATATGAATGATCTTAGATAAATCACTATTTATGTTGATTATTGTTTTTATATATGTTGTTTTACCCTGCCTTTGAAACTTGCTGATGCTATTTCTTTGATTTGCAGTGGCCTCTACTCATTCCCATCTCTCAGTTTCTCTTAACTTTTAAAAGTATTTCACACATCATGCAATCTGTATTATACTCTAATAGTGATATCTAACAAAATATTACTTAATGCAGTGCCTCAGGACTTTAAACTACAATGGTATTCATGATGTCCTGCTACATATTTCTCAGATAATTATCATATGCATTTAAAGAGCAGAGACATTGCCTTATTAACTTAAAAATGCACTACATCCTCTATACTTGTAACCATTTTACTGCATATCACTGTAGCTTATTGCATATATTGTTTACTTGAAATACATTTTGAAAGAGCATCGTAACTATCACGGCTAGGTAGTGGATCCAGCTAGCTAGAATGAAAAATGGCTAACCTGCACGGGCTTTCTATTTGCTTGCCATCATTATAAATTGAAACAACACTAAGAGTTTGTTTGTATCATTTAATCACTTTTTCTAAATGAGTAGTCTCAGGCACAGTGAGGTAAATTGACTTGCCCAGGATTGTACTGATGATAAATGGTCTAACAGGAATAGAAGTGAAAACAATGTGGACCTACAGCCAAAGACTTTCCTCTTTCTCAGAACATGAGTGAGGTGAAGTGATCGCTCAAAATACATAAGCTAACAGGGAAAGGTTGCTTAGTTGCCCAATGGTTGTTTGAAATACTTGAGGTGACTAAACAGTGTAAATAAATATCTTACATCATTATATATGAAACGTCCAATGTGAAATGAAAAGTTTCATTTATTACATCTCAAACAAGAAGCCCTACAACTATCCAAAGTATGTACAGCAATTTAGTTGAACAATGAGTTTCAATTAAGGGAGCATTAATATGGCCCTAATTATCACACATGTATTATAAAAACTGTGTACAAAGTGAAAAATAATGGCCCTGTTTTAAATGCTATTTATTTTATAAACAACATACGAACTTTTATGTTTTGTTTATGGTAACAAAGAGAAACAGAATCCTGAAAAGAAAAAAAGATTCTATAATGCAAGAATATGCCAATTGCTCATCTTCTGGATTTAATTTTGCGAACACTCAGTATCATATTATTCACATTGTGACTTCAGGTGTTTGTGAAGAGCCAATAAAAATGTTGTAATGTATTATAGGCCATTGAGTCTGGGACTCTAATCTGATTACCCTTACAGCGGATCTTTAAAAGTTAGTATGAAAGACATCCAAATCTAATAAAATCTAATCTGAGCAAGGATTTATTGAGTTTTCCAAATCCATTAAGAAACCTAATGGTCACAGATTGTGAACTAAGGCACATTTAGAAATCTAATTTTGCTTTTAAAATGAGCTAGGTTAGTGTTATCTTCAAAGACATCTCTTTAGATTTTAACTAAGAAAGCTACAATAAAAAGCAGTATTACATTCAAAGAGTACTACAAGAAGATTACGGAATATTAGATATCCAGATTGAGAAGAGACAATTGTAAACAAAGACTTCCCTCAAAGACATGGTCAGGACGAACTGCAGTAGCACAGATTGGATTTGACAGGAACCCATGGGGGGAGGGCAAACAATGCAAGATTTTTACAAATGCCTACACAGTATATTGTTCAGGTAAACAGCATGAGGCCATCATCTTGCATTGAGACAACTACTGAAATCTCATTTTGTCTCTCCGTCATCAGTAAGTGGTGTCAGATATCCAAGTTGTTTTTAGGATATATAATCAATAACATCTAATGCTTAAGGGTAGAGAGGCAAGATGCTAAG
>NW_003852411.1:763687-766648 GCF_000181295.1 Otolemur garnettii
AAAAAAAAAAAAAAAAAAAAAAAACCAACAGTATAATTATAGGGGAATTAAATACCTGAAAACAATAAAATTGTTTGAAAAGTGCATGTGTTCATATGTTTGTGTGAAATATGAAAACAGTAAGAAGTAATCCCGATTCTGGTGTTCATGCTAATTGTGGATATAATGTCAGCGGTGTTTTTAGGACTGATGAAAGTATACTTCTTTTCTATAACTACTTGTAAAATCTGATGCTAGGTAGTAGGATGGGGATGTCAGATGTAAATATTCATCAGATATTTTGGGCACGTAATTATCTCCCATCTATTATGCATATGCTGCATATGAGCACGAACCCCCCACCTAATCAATTCACAAGTATGAAAGACATTTACCAAGATGTGCTTGTTGGTTTCCGTAGCAGATCCCAGATGAACAAGATTTGAGAGACGCAGGAATATATAGAAACAATGTGCGGATCAGTTCTGAGGTCTACTGCTTCCTTTTACACACTCAGCTAGAGAAAATTCTCATTAAAGAATATGCTCAACTCCCCAAAATGTCGATACCTGAGTATCCCTCCTTCTACAAGCATAGGTGAAAAATACTTTCAAAGAAATAAACACATTTTTAACACATTACTCTGAATTACATAAACATTTGTATTTATTTCATTTCTTTCTTTTTTTTTTTTTTTATTTTTCAGTTTTTGGCCAGGCCTGGGTTTGAACCCACCACCTCCAGAGTATGGGGCGGAGCCCTACTCCTTTGAGCCACAGGCGCTGCCCAATTTGTATTTATCTTAAATATATATGTTTATTTTTATTATTTCTGTAGTAAACAAAGATAATAACAATACAAAAAGGCTATTTTTTTGCATAATAGTATACATTTTGCTTTTATTTATTTATTTTTTTATTAAGTCACAAAAGCATAGATCATGTATACATTACTTCTATAATGACATTTGAATCTAAAAGTATTGGGTCTTAAAGTTCTCATGACATAAAATGATAGCATAAATGTAAAAGAAGCCATTGCATTTCAGTATAAGGCAAAATATTTATATTATCTGAAAGACACAAAGTCACATGACTGAATTCTAGAAAACCAAAAGTGCTATGTAAAAAATTATGTGTGTATATATATCGACACATATAAGAAAATACAAATTTAAATAATGATTGATAATAACAACATGCCCCTCTAATAATAGCAACAGTCACTAACTTTCTAAAATTAATTAGAGAGAAACCACAGTTTCCATTCAAAGAATATCAAGTAAAAATAAAAACAGAACAAAAGAAATAAAAGAACTACACTTTGGCTTATCATGTCAAACTACAAAGGAAAAAAGACAAAGAATAGTGAATAAAATAAGACCAAAACCCAAACAGACAAGAACCTTACCTGCAGAGTAACAAATCTAATAGTCAACCACAGACATCAACCTAGAATTTAATACCTAGTGAGATTATCTTTTAAACGTGAGGGTAAAATGCATACTCTCAGATAAATGAGTCTGGGGATTCAGTGCCACCAGACATGCTTGTCAAGAAACAATCAAGTAATGTCTTTGGGGAGAGGGAAAGAAATTATATAGGTCATATACTAATGTCTATAAATAGAAAGTAAGAGCCTTATAGAATGGATAATTCAAGGTAAAACAAACAGAAATACCCTCTTTTTCTCTTACTCTTAATTGATATAAGAAATAAATATAAAAGTAATGATGGATTGATAGATTCACTTATCCATATATAACCTCATATATATGTCCCAATATATTATATGGTAGATTTATATATGGATAAGTAAAAAAAAGAAAACAATATTTCATAAATGGAAGGAGGGAGGATTAGTTATAATATACCTGAACTACATGGGAAATTGTATAGTGCTGCTTAAATGTGAATTTACATTAGTTAAAAAATGTGCATTGAAAGTTCTACACCACAATTTTTAAAACTATACTTGATATGTTAATAAGCAAGGTAAAATAGACTTATATATAAAGGTCAATTAAAACTAGAGAAGTAGGAAGAAGAGACAGGAAGAGAAACAAACAAAAATATTTTATATATATCAAAATACATAAAATATATTTGATATTATATCAAATATAATCCAGTTACAGACGTGGTAGGTGTTGACCAAAATTTACTTATAGTAATTTTTAATGTAAAATGACCCAATTAAATACAGAAATCATTAAGTTTTTTTTTTTTTTTTAAATACCTAACTATATGATGTCTTAAAAAAACCTTGAAATACAGAGGTACAGATAGCTCAAAAGTAAAGGGCTGAAGAAAGACACACCATGTATCATGGACTGAATGTTTGTGTCTCTCAAAATTCACGTCTCTAAGTTCTGACGCCAAGTGGGACTGGATTGGAGGATAGAGTTTCTCAGGAAGTAATTAAGGTTAAATGAAGTTAACAGGATGGGGCCCTGATTTGGTACGATTAGCGTTGTCATCAGATTCATTCCTCATTTCCACTCAGCCAGGAATGGACACATGAGGACATAATGAGAAAACAGTCGTCTAGACACCAGGGAGAGCCGCCCACAAAACTGCATTTGCCAGAGTCTTGACAATGGACTTCTGCCCTCCAGAACTGTGAGAAAAAAAATGATGCCTAATCCACCCATTTGCTTTATTTTGTGATAGCAGCCTGAGAATAAAACACATGCAAACAGTAATCAAAACGCAGAGAGGGCCAAAAAACGTACACACGTTTTAAAAGCTGTTATCTCTGTATTACATTTTGAAGTTGAATTAAAGATACAGATACTGGTCAAGTGTACCAAGATGTGCTGCACATCCATTTTACTGGAATTTCCCCACCCTTTGGGGGTGGTGGTGATTAATTTTACTTCCAAGATCTCTTAAAATGTGTGTACATTTTTTTTGGCACCCTCAGTATATTGATTTCAGACATAGCAGATTTCAGAACAAAGAAATTCATCAGGGATCAAAG
>NW_003852411.1:767064-768181 GCF_000181295.1 Otolemur garnettii
AGACAATTTTGAGTCAAGAGAGCAATTTAAGTCAAGAGAGCAATAGCAATGAGTTATTATATTTTAAAATATTCAACATTCCATAAGGATTCAAACTGGAAAACATTAACTATAGAATATAGAGAAATTGTTAAGGGTCAGCTTTTATTCCTTCTACATCGTCTTTACTCGCAACATTTTCAACACATACTCATACATTTTTAAAAATTCAATTTTTAGTAAAAAACATTTTATCTTGACTTTATTCCTTTTTCTTTCCCCCAAAATAAAAAGTTAAGATATCATTAACAAAATAAAACAAAGACTCGTTAGCATGCTTTTTGAATTCTAACTTTTTCTTTTTTTGTTTTTTGGTTTTTTTCTTTTTTTGTGTGGGGGCTGGGTTTGAACCCGCCACCTCTGGCATATGGGGCTGGCACCCTACTCCTTTGAGCCACAGGCACCATCCAGATCTAACTTTTTCTTATCCAAATACACATAGCTTGGGACCCTCTTCTGTACAGTAAACCCAATGAACTACTTTTATGCCTATTTTGCGTGTGTGTGTGTGTGTCTGTATTTTCTCCTTATCACTATCATTAAAAATAAAAGTTCTTAACTGCCCAGAGGCTTCTGAGCAGACATAGTATGTTCTTAGAAGAGGAGAAAGTTGGTACAGAGAGTGGAAAAGAAAGAAAGGTTGGCACGATAACAAGGGCAAGCCACATTCATCTATTTAATCATTTAACATGGGACATGAGTTTAGTAATCATTTTACCGAAAAAGAAAATATAGCATGTTTTGTCGTTGAATCTGAAACATAAACGCCTCCTATTTTTTTCCCATACTAGAAAAGAACATACATTAGTTTCATTTTCTCAAATTAAGAGAATATGAATGACAACTTTTTCCCAACAACAAGAAAAAATCATTCTGAAAAAAGTATCACTGGTCTCCCATATCCATACAATCTGTTAACAGTTGAAAATTATTTTAAACATTTTTGTTCCAGGATATGAGGGCAAGAAAGAATATCAAATGGCATACTTTTTAAGCATTCATTTTATACAGGGTAACATAACAAAAAGCTTTTCTTCTTCCTCTAGTCGTTGTCAATCACCCTCTCCACTTTTTCTTT
>NW_003852411.1:768454-769992 GCF_000181295.1 Otolemur garnettii
CCCTCTCCACTTTTTCTAATCTTCAATTATTTTTAGTATATTTCCAGGCTTGTCAAAGTCTACTTCTTGTAGACATCACTTAGATAGGCATTCTCACCAACAGCTCTGAAATAAAGCTCTGTTTGTAGAATCGGGTCATCTGTTAGGTCCTTGATTCTCTGAGGTAGATTAGTTCTTTAGCGCTATTTTATAATTCTCTAATTCTTTAAATTGATAACGCACTGAAGAAAATGTTAGACGCAGGAATTACTTCAAACATAGATTCTCCCTGCAGGATTACAGTCATGTAAATAATACTCCTCAGGGTGAGCTGTCCTGCTTACTGGCTTTCTGCTGGTGATTAATACTCCTACTGAATACAGGGCACATTTTATTTCACTGCCAGTTGAACCCAGACATATCTTCTCAGTTTAACAACCTTAGGTAGAAAAGGACTTCTTTTTACTGTTCGTACCATAAAAAACTTGATACCCCTTTCTGATATCACATATCTAACCCTGAAGCACATTCAACTTTAAACTAGAAGCTTAGCACTGATCTTGAAGAAAAATACTTAGGATAACTTAAAAAGTATAATTCAATTACTTTGACTACTAGAATGTAAGTGCATGCATCTATTTTATTTATATCATGACTCAAATGCTACATGTTCAATTATAGAAGAACAGAAGAGCAGACAAATTACTATCTTCACATTGTCCAATTAGGCCTAGTTAATTATACCTTATTTTCTTTGATTCTAAAGAAACTTCATTTCAGTTATGACACATTCTTTACACTATTTTTAGTTGGCAGTGTTATTTTCTTTCAATTAAATCATCGTCACAAATTACCTGAGGTAGAAGTCTAAATAGTGTTACCCTGACTATACACAGCTCTACATATTTGGGAGTGACTTTCCTTATTTTCATTAATTTTGATCACGAGAAAAATGAGCAGACACCTTGATTATATGCTGGGAAAATAGAAATATGTTCTTGACATTATTGTTATTCATGCAGTCTCTCTTTTGCCCCTTTAAAAAGAGATGAGACACTACTCAAATTGCACCTAGGCACACCAACACAATAAAAGTCCAAGTATGTTTCCTCATATGACAACTTTTTCAAAAACCAAATCAACAACATGTATTGATACCGAATCACACACATACTCATACCCAGTACATACGGAAAGATTTTCAATCACACTACAGTTAAAAATATGTCTACATAGTCAGTGATTTTTAAATAATAATAGACTGAGAATGTGGCAAAATAAACAACATATTCCATGGATTTAGGAAGCTATACAAATTCTTATAGTAACAAACTGAACATATATATCAAAAGGTTGAAAAGTAAGAATAGCTATTTGCTCAGCATTTGATTTAATGAAATACAACAAGCAGTTAAAATATATGCAAATATACTTGAATGGTACTTTTTGCACACCTACGGATACATATAGTACACACAAATAACATGCACCTGGAGAGGAAAAAAACAGATGACATGCTAGACACAGGGTGAATGAATTAGATAGGAAAGCGTGTGTCT
>NW_003852411.1:770480-772887 GCF_000181295.1 Otolemur garnettii
TATTTAAACAGAAGAAAATGGTACGGAATGCATATGCCTTGTCATAGTGGCTGTTCTGAAGTGACCAGTTTTTTGGATGCTTTTCTTTAAAAATATTCTCCTGTATAAAATGGAAAGTATTTTAAGAACATTGACAATATAAAAGGAAGTTAATAAACTATACAGTTAATAAACTACATACCTATACTATAGTTAATAAACTATATACACAAGCTGAGCTTTGCTTTCTTAACATATCAAGGTTTTGTTTTAATTGTGACAACTGTCCATCCATTTAAACTTGATTAGCTTTTTATCTTTTATTTGAAATTCATTTTATAAGAATGTGTTTATAAGATTACCTTTCATACCCTTACAAGGAATTCTTACAGTACTGTAATGAAAGAGTTGCCCTTGATTATAAAAATGAGAATTAAAATATTTTCTATGACCTCAAGTAGATTATTGAAATTTTCCAAGTCAGATGGTTTATCTTCAAAATCAATACAACAGCCCAGGTCATCCTTGACTATTATTTTATAAGATCTAAGAAAATAGTGGGTGAAAGAGTAGAGATCCTATGTGTTGTGCCTAGTATTTTGTTTCTGTTACAACAGTCTATAAAAATTAACGTTTATTTTTAAAATCATGGGGCTCTGACTACATACATTGGTATTGAACTGGCAGTTGAACTTGAGGATAAATACATATGTATGAAATAAGCAAAGGTGATAGTACCACTTGGGCATTCTAGGTAGTTTGAATGTATTTAAACAGGTACAGGGCTATTTGAAACTACACATAAAATATTAGCCTAAGATTTCAGTCCTAAAGGCATATTTAAGTTACAAATAGAATGGGATGTTTGGTAACTACATTTCTAGTCTTCACAAGATGATTATTGATTGAATTTTATAGCTAGAGGGATTTTATATGTGCTGTGTTTTAGAATGAACATAAGGAAAACGTTTCTAATTTCATTGGTATCAATGTCTCACTTCAAGTTACAACGATCTCTTGAAACTATTGCCACTCGCAAAATAAGGTTCAAGCCTAAGTAAATAGTTAACATTTTAAAGCTGTCTTTAAATTTTTGTAGCTGCAACATAATAGCAGTTTAGTAAGACATGTTTTTCTTTTCTTCATCTGTATGGACAAGTAATTACTATTACAAATCATGTCTTAGAGTGTGATTCCTAAAAAAGTATCTACATGATATCTGATCAGTAAAACCAATGTTTGTTAGAAGAAAATTTCTCATGAAAATTTGAGTTAATATGTTAGATAATATGAATTTTTAATAAAAAATGATATTGCCAGTTTTTCTCTACTAATTTTCCTTTCTAAGAAAACCCCTCACTTTTAATGATGCTTTTAAGCAGTGTAAGGGATTAGTATAAGGACTGAACCACAACTGAAGGTCAGCAAGATGAGACATCTGCTTTATAAGCTCTCAGAGCAAAATCAGCAGAAATAGAATTATGTGGCAAATAGCAGCCATGAAATTCTCCACGTAGAGAAACAAAACATGTATGGCCTTTGGGACAGGGTGATTAAGAACAGGGATTCAAGAACTAAAAAGGGAAATTTATTTTAAAGAATAAAAAAAAGCGAGAAGCCAAATAAAAGGAAGAATGGTAAAAATGAAAGAATCCACTACGGAAATAAAATTAGGTTAAAAGAATCGAGAATGCTGATAATCATGATAATCATTGTTGGAAATGTAGTCTAAACCTGAAAGGACTAGCTTAAGAATATTAAGCAAATTAAAATCTAGAAAGGATAAAGGGTCAAGAAGAATATAATATACGTGGAAAACAAAGTACATCCAAAACATACAAAAATAATGTTCCTGGAAAGAAGAAAACATTTAAAAATTTAAAAAATGATCATAATAAAAGATAAAATTCAAGAAAAACTTCTACTAAGAGAATATCTGAACGGAGTCACAAGAAAAAAATGTTGTACATTGAGGTGAGTTATATTCCAGTAAAATACAGGACTTCGAAAATAAAGATGCTTACTAGGCAGAAATTCACCGCTAAGGAAGAAAAATCTATGTTTTCTCTAGAAGTATGTCTTCAAATTCCTCAAGGCATGTTGAACACATTCTGAAAAGCTGCCATCCAGGAATAAGCAATATTATATACTTTTCAAATATTTCAAAAACAGGGAATGATTTTCCCAGAGTTCTTTAAAAATCCAAACAAACAGGATGAATAGAAAAGTCTTTGTAAAGAACTGAGGCTAAATCATTTAAATGTACAAAAGGACTAACAACTAGCATATTGATGCATATGAAACTAGTTTATAATGCAAATAATAAATCACAGCAATACATAAATGTTTACATGAGTCCAGAAATCTGAAGTTGAGAGATTTCTGGGCATCACCACATAAACAGTACAGGAGGTGTACTGGCTTCTTC
>NW_003852411.1:773594-774819 GCF_000181295.1 Otolemur garnettii
AATTATCTAACCCAAACTGATTAAAACATAGTGAAACTCAATGCCAAGTTGAGACATGCCAGGTCATGGAAGGAAGGAAAGAGTTCCCATACTAATAACAGAGAAACATGATTTCAGGATTAAAATTATTTTCACTAAATAAATGCAGTTTATATTGTATAAACTATATACTCCTAATGAAAGTTTGTCATGAGTACTTACAGAAGAATAATAGAACAATTTTTGAATACATATATGCAGAAAAATACATATATACTTCAACAAGGTAAAAAACTGTAAGTACTTAGGAAGGAACTATGAAGTAGATTGAGTTATTTTGTTTATAATAATCTTTAAATATGTGTTTACGTGCTTAAAATTAATTCTTAATATACTACCACAGTATTGATGAAGGTTATACTTATGATAAACCATTATGTGTCATTCACTCTTAGCGTCATAAAATGTTCATCATATTGTAAAATGATTTAAAGTGGATTAATTTGGCAAACTCTGATTATATCCTTTGGCCTAAAGCAGATTATAGTCAGCTTTCTGTGACATTTTATATCAATTTGAAAGATAAAAAATCTGATCATGTCCTTTTCCTAACTCTTATGTCTGTTTTTAAATTGAATAAACCTGTATAATATAATATTCATTTTAGTATATTTTGAAAACAGAAACATTTTAAATTGTAATTTTTTAAAATATTTTTCCATGCCACAAAGTGATACATAACTAAAAATAATGAAGAGTGACATTTTCTTACTAAAAAATAAGCTTTCCGGCTATCACACTTTTTTCTACATGTCATGCTTTTATAAAAAAAAAACAAAAAACAAAATCTGACCACTCAGAATAATCCCAGTTGACAACAGCTTTTACTTCATGTGTGACAGTAAATACTTAGTGTACAGACTTAACTCTTCAGAACAGGAATGGGGATGACAGGAGACATGAGGATGGCATGTTGACAAAGAAATCAGAGATGAAAATGTGGAAAATAGTCACAGAGTCAGCTCACAGCAAACTGCAGTGAAAAATGTTCAAAGCTACGGCTAGACCGTAAATACACTGCCAAACCAGTCACTCTGACTCCACCGAGGAATTACATCAAGTATACAATGTGGTATTTGTGTAGTATAAGAATTCTTTTTACAAGATTTTAGTGCACATAGACATCAGGATTAGTAATATCTGACATTTACATATATGGAATTCTTCCTAATTCTCTAATATAAAA
>NW_003852411.1:776618-778499 GCF_000181295.1 Otolemur garnettii
TATGTTCCAGCTGGAAATTTCAAATGTTAGTGCATCTAAGCCCTTAATTCTGTATTTCAAATATTTTAAATGAAAGTCTATCCTGAATGAAAATAAAATTACAGTTTTTCAATCAACACTTGCTTTGGTACATTAATGTATTTTTAAAATTCTATTTAAGGTTACCTAAATGAATGTTAAAGAAATTTTTCCAAAATCAAAGTTCTTCAGAATACATTGAGACCTTTTTCAATATAATTCTTATGTGTCTCTTATACAATGGATTCTTATAGAAATTTCAACAGTGTTATCTACTAATTTTCTCTAATAATAGAAAATGCACATCCCTTTCAGTGCAATAATTTATTTATTATTAAAGATTAATTAATGTCAGGTGAGGTGGCTCATGCCTGTAATCCTAGCACTCTGGGAGGCTGAGGTGGGCAGATCACCTGAGCTCACAGGTTCAAGACCAACCTGAGGTACAGGGAGACACCATCTCTAAAAAATGGCTAGGCAGGACAGGTGTGGTGACTGCCGCCTATAATCCTAGCACTCTGGGAGGCCAATGCAGATGGATTGCTTGAGCTTATAAATTCAAGACTAGCCTGAGCAAAAGCAAGACCCCATCTCTACTAAAAATAGAAAAACTGAGGCAAGAAGATTGCTTGAGCCTGAGATGGAGGTTGCTATGAGTTATGACGCTATAGGACTCTATCCTGGGTGATAGCTTGATACTCTGTCTTAGAATAAAATAAAATAAAATAATAAAATAAAATAAAATCTGGGCATTGTGACAGGTACCTGTAGTCCCAGCTATTTGGGAGACTAAGGCAAGAAAATTGCTTGAGTCCAAGAGTTTGAGGTTTCTGTGAGCTATGATAACCTGTCACTCTACAAGGGGTGACAAAGTGAGACTCTGTCTCCAATAAATAAGTAAATACTAATATAAAATAATAAATCTGAATATCAAATTTGTTGTAACTCTAGCAAAGTGAATATAGTTTTAAATTTTATTGTTCTTTGAAACTAAACACTTTTTGAAATATATTCATTAGCTTATCAGTACTATCCCTTTTATTTTAATCATGAACGTCACAAAGAGCATCTTATTTAAAATAAAGTATTAACTTCAAATGAATATGCCTTCCAATTATTGGCAAAAATAAAATTGTCACCTATGTGGATGGGTATAACATCTATATAGGAGAATTATTTCATTCTACTTGTATATTATAACACTTTTTATTTGATTTTTCCTCCTATTGGTTCATGGTGAAGTTAACATTTTTATAAGTCTATTGACAATACATGTTCTGCTTTGAAACTACTGTTTATCCATTTTGCCTCTTTATTGTGGATTTTTGCTTAACTATTTGTAGACTGTGATTTAAATTTTATATAGTTAAATTTTATTATAATTTTATCACATCACTTTAAACTTTTTACTCTTAACGTGACAAATCTAGCAATGAAATATGCATCATTTTGTAAAGAAAGAGAAAAGATTGCCAATAAGAAGTCTCAGAAAATATGTAGTACATTTAGATCCCTGAGTATTCTCCAAACTTCCTTTCAAAAGGAATGTACTAGTTTGCATTCCAACTAGCAGTGCAGAAGTGTTCCCTTTTTTCCACACCCACGCCAACATCTATATTTTGGGGATTTTGTGATGTGGGCTAATCTTACTGGAGTTAGATGATATCTCAGAGTGGTTTTGGTCTCCATTTCCCTAATGATTAAAGATGATGAGAATTTTTTCATGTGTCTATAAACACCTGTCTTCTTCAGAGAAGCATCTGTTCATGTCTCTTGCCCACAATGAAATGGGATCACTTGTTCTTCTCTTAAGTTTGAGCTCTCTATGGATTCTGGTAATTAGACCTTTGTCAGAAATATAAC
>NW_003852411.1:781529-782612 GCF_000181295.1 Otolemur garnettii
TAAAGGTTAGACCTAGTATAAATATTTGTTGAGTAATAGAGCAAGCCGGAGAATACATTTTTATCAACAAGTCTCATGTATCTCTTGGAAAGATATTCACCTATGAGAGTCTATTCTTCGATGAAAGTATTTAGTTTGCAAAGTGAACTTGGGAAGAAAGCAGACGCATTTAGAAGGAGGAATGTGATAAGCATTCAATTGGACTTGCAGAGACAGCAGGAGAAATCAACACAGAGAAGGACAAAATGCATCTTAGAGCAATTATCTGCAAAATGGCAGCAGCTGTTCGAGCTTTTGGATGATTGGGATTCTGAGAAGTCCAGATAGAAGCATATGGGATAGTTCATCACAAAACGATTTAAAGCTATTATTGTTCTTGTTATATCTTTATGTTATTCTCAGTGAAAGTTAATAGGTACATAGATTTTTCTCTGGTATATCATGAATGTGTGATGAGTCTAAGGTCCACAGCCTTTAACAGTGTCAGAGATAGGCCATTTTATAAGAGATCTAAGCAAAAACAAATTGTATCCATATGTAATAAAAATGTCTATAATTTACATTAAAATGTTTATATTTATATGCTATACTTATTGTGCAGAGCATGAAAGTTTATTGCTGTTACCTTTTTGATCATTCATGTAAAATTCAATTAATAAAAAGAGAAATCGCTAAACTTTTAAAAGCTTATGCAGTATCATTTTTTTCTAATAGACGCTCTGCATTCAGGAAAAAATAAAGTGCCCATTAGCACCTCCCACTCATTCATGTGGGCTCATTATAATTTTAACACTGCAAAGAGAAGTGTTAATGGGGACATTTCAAAACACTGGTTTCCAAGGGTGGTGGTGATTTTATTAAAAAAGAAAATCAGAACAAACATCCTCTTGTAGTTTGTGGAAAAGAAAAAAAAAATATATATATATATGATAAAATCATAATTTATTAAATGAAGGAAGTGACTTAATTTATAGTGTAAAATTAAAGAGTGAATTCAAATTAATTCTATGTGCATAATAATCTTGATGCATATCAGAGAATACAATTTGATATGAATAAAAATTTCTGCATAATGTATAGTAT
>NW_003852411.1:798308-799571 GCF_000181295.1 Otolemur garnettii
TATTGTGCAATTGTGCCTCCTGTGTGATCTCCTAGAATCTTAGTGTGAAAAGAACACAAAATTTATCCCGTCATGTGTTTATCCCATATCTTGTGATAGAAAATGCCACAGAATTCTAGTAATTTTCCTAAATAATTTGATTGTCTATTTATCTTCAATATCTGTTTAACCTTAGTCCTGTTACACATCTGTTAGTTACTATAGATGACAGAATGTCACCCTCCCAGTAGATTTATATATAGAAAACATATGGTAAAGAATTTGTGTTCACATAACTGAAAAGTCCAGAGATAATAGTGTTAGGGATCTGCAATTTAAAATCTAAAATCTTATCACCAGGACTAAGTTTCCTACTATGATCTCACAAGTCTATTTTCTTCCTTTTAGCCTATATAGCCAAAAACCAAACTGAAAAAAGGTAAATAATGGAAAAAGGTAAAAGTATCTGTGGTTAATATGCTCAAGAAAATAAAAGAATGACTGAAATACAAAAAGTGTAGAAATTCTAATAGAGTTCAAAATCTATTTGAAAAAAAGGATAAAATGGATATTGTAAGACAAAAAGGTACAGTACCTGATGTTAAGAACTCAATAGATGGCTCCAAAAGCCTATTAGATACAGAAGAAGAAAGGATTCCTGAATTTGAATATAGTCAATACACAATATCAAAATAAAGCATAGAGAGGTATAAGAAAGATAATACAGAAAAAAAATTGTGACTCAAGTAGGACACAGTAAACTATCTCACATATGCTAATTAACACATTGTTGACTGGTCAAGAGCTATCCAGTAACATGGATGTTTCTGCGTAATATTGCTGATCAATATGTGTTAAAATAGCAGAACTAAAGGAGAGGAAAAAATAGAGGGAAAAAACAATACCTGATTAGTAACAGTGAAAACATTCCAAAACTCTCAAAAGATACCAAATTTTCTGGACTCTCATATGGCTAAATACAGTAAAAAATAAATCAGTACTAATTTCAAAATTCTACCATAGGATATTTTAATCAAATACAAGTGCCAAAAATTAAATCATGAAAACAATCTAGAAGGAAAACATAAATCATCTTCAAAAGAGCAAAACTAAGAGTTACAATTCACTTTACAACACAAGTGACAAGGGTCAGAAACAACTGAAAAACATTTAGAAAACAATAAAATGTCTGTTTAGCTCAATGCCCCATTTCTATAAATCAATAAAATTTATGTATTAATAAATTCTAAAAAAGTATAATGAAAAAATACTCCTTTCTAGATG
>NW_003852411.1:799855-803131 GCF_000181295.1 Otolemur garnettii
TTGGTATGGGGTAATTATCTCCCTACTTCCCAAAGGTACACTAATAATGGTGTATCTGATTACTGGATATGACCAAATTGTGTCCTCTAAGTATATCTTTGAGTATATTTTTCAAACTAAATTCATTTTTGTCTTCTCAATTCATTTTACACTGGGCTTTTATGATATTATAATCTCTATATTAGAGAGGCATTTGAAAGTTTACACTGATAGCAAGTAAAAGAATTAAGATTGAAACCCAGAAGTGCCGATTCCTTACACCAAAATCATCTGTCCTCACTTAAAATAGGAAAACACAAAGCGAAATGAAAATGAGCTGCACGAGTGTGTTATTTGGATTAAGTGTCTAAATTACTCTAAATTATCTCATATAATGTATCTCCACACCTGAAATTTTATTATCTTCACCCTCTGATTCCAGAGTTCTGCAGGAATAGCTCCAAAAAACATTAGCTTTCATGTCAATACCTGAATTCTAAACATAATTTTGCAAAAGAAGTTAGAACATTTTCATTCAGGAAATTGTTTTTCTTAATTGCTATCTCATTTTGTGTGTGATATTTTCTTCTGAAGAAATCATAGACATTGCCTTATAGAAACATGCCAACATCATGATTTATGAAGTTTCAAACTTTTTAATTTCCTGAAGATGATAAAGTAAAACGTGCTTTCTTGTTGTTACTGGTAGTTGTAAATATATTCATCTTCTTATTCTGTTTCAAGGCTTTAAAAACTGTACTTTATTACTAAACTAAAATATATCAAGAATAGAAGGGAGATAATTAAATGGGGACTATACCATTTAGAAATAATATAAGAGCTAAGGTGTTGATATTTTAAGTACTGAGGCATTATTGCAGTAAATAGCATAGAATGTATATAAGGTCTGACAATTAAGTCCATAAAATCATCCTAGACAAAGTGGCTATGTACTTCATTACTAAATATCATTATGGTTAACTTTGAAATACTCTTCCTGTGAAGCTGTGTTCCCATGCCAATGCATAGTCCACCCTTGAAAGTAATTTTGGAATTCTTTTCCTGGTATGAACATCAGAGCTTTCATCATGTGAGGTCTGACAATTAAGTTCACAAATTTGTCACCTTGTTTTTATGTACCATACAAACAATTGAGTAACATGTCATAAACTTGATATATCAGTGTCTCACAGCTATGTCTGTGTTGAAACATGGTGATGTCTTGCTAAGTGGCATTTATTGTTGCTGTGTGGTTTTGAGTGCCATGCAAGAAGCTTGAATGCATCTTCCCAATAATACAGGGAAAGTTGCAGCAAAGAAACCTACAGACAACTAAGTTATTTTTCACATGACTTCTATATGTTATTTCAATTTATTTTCTCTCTTTATAGCCCCGGCTAACCATGACCTCAGCCTCCAAGGTTCTAGGTAGTTTCATATTGCTCAAATTTGGTGATGCTTTATTTTTCCTGCACCTATAATCAATGATCACTCCATAGACATATAAAATCATTCAAAATTACTGCACACCTCACACATATGTTATCTGGCTGAAGTTTTTTACTTTTTACTTATCATTTTGTTATTTGTATATTGATTTGCAAAGCAGACACTAATTCAAATTATCATATATTCATTTCTTCTAATATAAGAAATACATTAAGAAAAATGTGAAAAACTTTTCATGTAAACACACACATATATACATATTTTTAATTTCTAATATTTATGGACTATAGGTGTTTTTTTGTTATGTGAATGAACTGTACAATGAAGAAATCAAGGCTTAAAGTGTACGCATAACCAGAATAGTGTACATTCTACTTAAAAGGTAGATTTTTATCTCTCACTCTACCCCCTCGTCCTCTTTGTTTTCAATGTCCATTACAACACATTTTCACAGCATGTACCCCTCATTTAGCTCATACTTTTAAGTGAGAACATGTGATATGTGTTTTTCCATTCCTCAGATACTTTGCTTGTAGTAATTGTTTCCAGCCAGTTCTTCAATTCATACAAGTTGTTGCAAAAGACATGACTTCCTTCCTACCTTTTTATGGTTGAATAGTATTCCACAGTGTGTCATTTTTCCAAGGATCATTCAGACACAGATTACATAATTTCCATGATTTTTTGTATATTTGAGACTTCCTCTTAAAATTCATATTTACTTTTATTCCACTGTAGTCTCAGTAGTACGTATTCAATTTTTCTGCATTTGCTGAAAATTATTTCAAAGACAGCATCTATCTTGGAAATGTACCATATACTGATGAGTGGATTATATATTCTCCACCTTTGGAGTAGAATGTTTTGTAAATGTCCACTAAATTCATTTATTCTATCTTCTTTTAAGTCCAGTGTTTTTCTGCTGACTTTTGCCTTAATGATCTATCCAATTTTATTAGAGGAAGGATGAAGTGCCTAGAAGTTATGATGCTGGTATTTATTTCCCTGCTTATATCTAGTAGAATTTGTTTTATACACATGGAAGCCCTTATGTTAGATACATATATATTTTGGATTGTTTATGTCTTCTTATTGTGTTGCTCTCTTTATAATTATATACGTATAATAACGGTTTTGTCTTTTTTTACTGCTCACTTTTGATTTCCATTTGCATGGAATTTTTATTTCACTTCCTTTATCATGAGTTTATAAGAGTCTTTCTGAGTGAAATGAGTTTCTTGCAGAAGGCATATGTTTGGGTTATGTTTTTTCATCCATTTAGCCAATCTATTACTTTTAGGCTAAGCATTATTACTGTTGACTTCTGATGTTAGTATTGATATCTGAGATACTAAGATACATGTTGGTCCAGCACGTTGTACCTAGTTGCTTACTTGTTTTTCTCCCTTGTTTTATTATTTTCTAAGAGCTGTGAGATATAATTTCCAGGTGCTTTTACACTGCTGGGTATCAATTGATCTGTTACATGCTTAGAGCACTTTAAAGCATTTCCTATAGTGCAGGTATAGTGGTGACAAATTGCCTTAGTGTTTGCTTGTTGGTAAAAACTTTACTTCTTTATTGTTTCTTAATTTCTGCAGTGATTCTTCATTCTTCTTTATTCTTTTTTCTACATTTTTCACTAACTGGGTTAATTCAAAAGCCTTATCTTCAAGCTCAGAAAATCTTTCTTTTGCTTGGTCTAGTTTGTTGTTAAAACTTTCTGCCAAATAACTATTTAATTTCTCTTATATCTCTTTAGTGAATTTTTTATTCATGGCATGAATTATTACTTTTGTTTCCTTTTGTTGGTTTTTAACTTTCTTAAAAGTCTCATTCATCTTATTT
>NW_003852411.1:803608-805067 GCF_000181295.1 Otolemur garnettii
AAGCCCGGAACCACTCATATCCATGGACATCTGTGTCTATCAGCCCACACTTGCATGAGTGTTCACCCTACCTAGGCCCCTCAGCTGTGACAGGGATGTGAGGTTCCTTGACACAGGATGAATGAGCAATCTCTGTCTGCCTATTCCCTCCTCATCTAACAGGGGCACTTGGAAGGCAGTAGCAATGGTTCTGAACCCTTGATAGATAAAATATTGTGGGTGTGGGGTCTCAAAATGGTGTCAGCTGCAACACCCAGGTTTTACAAGCAAGACAGTGATTCCCCACTGTGCCCTCTCTTTAGAGAAATGCCACTGCACAGCCTCTAGTTAGATTATTAATTCAGTCCGGTGGCCTGCTGCCATGGGGGACCTTTCTGCAGGTAAGATGGCAAAATCTATAGCATACGTTGCTTCTCAGTCTTCTCCATGTGGTACCTTCCCTATATACTTTCAATCCTGTATAGCTCTTCTTCACTTTGGGAGCTTCCTGTCTCCTGTCTATTGATTCCTAATGCCCTCTCTCCATATAAACATATTGACAAAATTCTTTAGACTCTCTTTCTGTCAGGATATGAGAAGCAGATCTGGAATTTTGGAGGCCATATCCTTAACATAACTGAGATTTCTATGACAAGTAAAAAGACATGAATTCAAACACTGCCAAAACTGTTCAGATCAAATAAATCTATATCAACCATTAATTCATATATCTTAACTAGAGCTGACAAAGTTTATAAGGCAAAGAGGAAAATCATTATGTTTAATCTGAGCATGGCTCCTTATAATAGAATTAAACTTAATTCTACTTATAATAGTAAAGAATAAGAAAACTAAAATATATTTTATAATAATTTTGCCTATTTTCTAGTTTAACTATATATTGTTGATGGAATCACTGCCTCAGTGACTAATAACAATGGACAATGGTGAAAGTTGTGACTCTCCATTACACCTGTCTGTCACCACTCAGAGGGAATGGCGCATCATTACTGTCGGGCGCGTGGGGTAGTCCAGGCTCCCCCTATTTTTTCCAATGGCATTGCAGTGGGGCAGGGCTTGTTAGCAGCCAGTGGAGACAGATGCCCTGGATCTAATTTCAACCTTCTCTGACATGAGTCCAGTTTGAGTGTTGGGTGACTTGGTACAGAGTGGTTAGAGTGAGAGTCTAGGCTTATCACCTGGGCTTTGCTGGTACAAATTCATGTGGAGATACAGTTTCTTCTGTGGTACTTGGCTGGAGTACATCTGTCATTTTCTAAACCCTTTCTGTCTTACTGAGCTTCTCTATCCCTGGATAGAAAGAGTAGATTTTATTGAGACTCTTTGTTTTGGCCTGTCCCTATCTCTATGTTGCTGGCCTTTCTGTCCCAAGAAAGGTACGTAGGAGACTAAAAGGAAACCCAAGGAAACTAACACCATATTCTTCCTCAGGTCCCAAAACCTCTGGTTGGTCTGCACA
>NW_003852411.1:806281-809587 GCF_000181295.1 Otolemur garnettii
TTGCATTATTTAAACAAACTTAAGAGGCTTCTAAAAAACAACATTAAGATAATGAAAATTATAAAGTGCTTTGGAAAAAGCATGATAGCATAAACGAAAAGTGCTAGAAAATGTTAAGGAAATTTTCTGAGAAGTAGAAAAGGCACATGTGCACACACACACACACACACACAAAAGTCAGTGAAGAGATTTGGAGAATTTTTCCAAAACATATACTAAGTAATATAAACTTTTAAAAGAAAAGAAATGATAGTAAACTAACAAAGAAAGTATATTGGAGTATTTTTGAGACTGAAGATATCAATATTGAGAATAAAATGACTTCCTATGTGCTGAACATGATTAAAGAAACACACACATTCATTCACACACACATCCAACCACATCATTGGTAACTTTCAGAACAGAAGAGTCAGCTTGATATGAAATTCTTAACAGCAATACCAAAATTCAAATGACAACAGAACACTAACAAGAAACACCATTAACCAGACCACTTACAATAAAATGAAACAGAGTAAACTGAAACTGAAAAGCACCCAAATGTTCGACAGTGGACTGGATGGACACAGTGTAGAGAATCAACAAATGGACTTTGTACAGCAATGAATATGTACAACAATTCCACACATTATAGATATTTGCAAAAAAAAAAAAATACATTGAGAGCATAGACTCAGACACAAAAGAAACATATACTCTTTTCATTTATGAAAAGTCCAAGAATGGTCAAACACATCTATAGTGTTAGAATTTGGGATCATATTTATGCTGGGAAAAGTTCCTGGGGTATGGCATACAATTCAGAAAGCCTGTTATCTGAGCTGGAGGCATATTACATAAAATTGTTTAATATGTGAATATTCATTGAGATGGACATTTATGTTTTTGCACCACTTTTCTGTAATAGTTATATTTCATTAAAGTTTTTATGTCTAAAGAAATTACCAGATTATAGCAAAGGCATACCCCTAGGAAACAGACATGCAATAAACTTAAAGCACAACCAGAAAAAGGAGAGTAGGATGGAAAATTAGAATGCTGTTCTCAAATGACAAAACTGAGAAAGTTATTAACTAAGGTTTACAAAATCAAATTCCATGTAAGAAAAACACCATAATCATAACTCTATATAGCTCAGCTATACTAGTTCATATAAACAACTTAATATAAAAGAACAATATTTTTTGATGAAAATGATAGCACTAAAATGAGAGGATTAAAGAGTTCAGCATGGACTATTTACAAAGGACCAGAAA
Source organism: Otolemur garnettii (assembly GCF_000181295.1). NCBI lineage: Eukaryota > Metazoa > Chordata > Mammalia > Primates > Galagidae > Otolemur > Otolemur garnettii. Next base: position 807,541 of record NW_003852411.1, read on the forward strand.
TCCTCATCTTTTAAAATAAAAAATATATAGCGATGGGGCGGCACCTGTGGCCCAAGTAGTTGGGCACTGGCCCCATGTACCGGGGTGGCAGGTTTGAACACAGTCCAGGCCAAAAACTGAAAAAAAAAAAAAAAATATATATATATATACACATATACATATATATATAGTGATGTAATATAGGAGAACATTCTCAAAAAAGAGTCACGTATGTTAAAATGATATCATTTAAGGAGGAGGAATCTATATTCAAGAATGTTGAGATATTAACTGTTATTTTTATTATTAGACTGTAATGCTTTTTAATTTCTAAATAATAAATACATAAGTTTTACCTTTTTAAACAGAATTTATAAAACATAAATGAAGAGAAGTCTAGTTGGATTATAAACTTAGTACTATTTCTTAGCCTAAAATGTATGCTTATTTTCAGATGAACTTTCCATGTTAAAACATTGTCCATGCCTTTTCATTGTATCAATGTGATCTGGATGTGAGCTTTTTAAGAACTTAGTGATGTACAAGTACTGGAAAAGTCATTGAAAATGATTGTTTATTTCAGTGGATTTAAGCTTTTTGAAAAAACAGCATGTGTGACACTCGTTTTTTAAAGATACATAGCATTTTAATTTGTGATCATAATTTTGGTGCTCTGAAACAAGGTTAGAAGAGTAGCTAAAATCTAAGCCAGGTATGCTGGGACATTCCTGTCATCGTAGCTACTTGGAAGGCTGAGGCAGGAGGATTATTTGAGGCTAGGTGTTTGAGGTCTCAGTCAGCTATGATTACCCCACTACACTCCAGCCTGGGTGACAGAGCAAGACCTTGTCTCTAAGAAAAACAAAGCAAACAAAACATTGTAGCTAAAGTCTAGATAGAGTTTTCAGGCTTTTTGATTTAAAAACATGTAAGGGTGTATTGAACATATTTATTTACAGATACCCAATAACATGGCTTTTTGTGTCATGCCAGAAAGGAGGATGAAATATTATATCTAAATAGGAGGGGCCTTTCCTTTAGCTTTGATGAAATGATACATATCTGTTACTTATTGGAAACATCTATGTTGCAATAATGTCTAAAAGGTATAAAATAGGTTTTATCATTAACATACCTATAGAGAGGGTGCCCCTAAAATACAAATATACATTTCAAGGAAGGAAAACCTGTATTAAAAATGGTAATATTCAAGTCGTGTTTGACTTCTGCAATTACAACAGATACAGGACACAATATTCAAGATACCAAACATTATCAGGATATACATGTATTGAGTTTGCAATTTTAATACAGATTTTCCTTTCTTTGATGTGTGTACTTATTTTAGCACCCTCTGTATAGTCAGGGCCCACATTCTATAGGAAGTATGCTTTGTATTACTTTGATAATGTTCAGTCAAAAAATAAAAAAAGAATAAGAAATTATTTGTTCAATAATTCATGCTAGTAGATAAGATCCGTGGAATATTATTCTTAATGTGAGGCCTACATTTGATTAGGAGTAAAAGAATAACATGGGATTGGCTTTAAGAAATGTTCTGTCTGTTAAAATAAATGACTTGGAAATGAGTTTGAAGTAGCTTCACACAGCTCTTGAGCCAGTTTCCTAAATATAGACACTTAATCCTGCTGCCTCTGCTAAAGGGCAATCCAGAGACAGCTAGGAGATCATTTAGTAAAATACTGCTCAGAGCAGGCAAAATGGTCTGGTTACTTTTCAGTTACAGATGAGCAGATTGTATAGGCATGTACCTATAAGTAGATGCAGATACAGTATCACTTTTCTTTGTTCACTCTATTAACTATATTGAAAATTACTGAACCTACACCATTGTGTGAGAGACAAAAACAAAAATTAATTAAAGAAAAAGATGAATAAGGTATACTTTCTGATTTCACCCAACCTTAAGGAATCTCCCAACACAGGAGGACAGAGAAGGCCAATGGTCAAAATCATTGTGCAGTTTTAATAAGAGGAATTCATACCAGCCTATTAGGCTCAGTGCATTACTAGGACTGAAGACATTTTCTAAGAAAAGTAAAGATAG
>NW_003852411.1:809772-810718 GCF_000181295.1 Otolemur garnettii
TTTTTGGTTGCAGCTGTCATTGCTGTTTAGCTGGCCCGAGGCCAGGTTTGAATCCACCAGCATGGGTTTCTGAGGCTGGCACTGTAACCACTGTGGTATGGGTACCAAGCCAAGAATTGTGGGTATTTTCCCTAAAAAGTAGAGAGAAATTAAATATACCAAAAACATGGGCACTGGCCAGGACTCCATGTGCACAGCCAGGCTCTTGAGGGTTTTGTCGGTTTTTCCTTCTAGGAAGAGAAATTTGTAGTTTTCTTTCTTGCCCATAGAGTTCAATGCTTAGGAAGTGGCAGAAAACAAAGCTGAAAGGGAGGCAGGGATAAGTTCATAGATGGTCTTGAATTCAAAATTGATTGCTATTTTACCGTCTGAGCATCCTCAGGGAGGTAAATTTTGGCAACAACAGAGAAGTCGATTGTGAGCACCACAGAATAAGTAGAGAGGAGAGTAGATGAGGCCACACCAAGAACAACAGAGATATTAAGCTTTTTCTGATACATTTACTGGCTATTTGTCTTTCTTTTCTTGAGAAGCTTCTGTTCATGTCTTTTCCCCACTTTTTTCTTTTGGAAACAGAGTCTCACTGTGTCACTCTTGGTAGAGTGTTGTGGCCTCACAGCTCACAGCCACCTCAAACTCCTGGGCTTAAGCGATTCTCTTGCCTCAGCCTCCCAAGGAGCTGGGACTACAGGTCCCCATCACAATGCCCAGCTATGTTTTTGTTGCAGTTGTCATTGTTCGTTAGCTGGCTGGCCCTGGCCAGGCTTGAACCCTCCAGCCTCGGCGCACGTGACTGGCACCATAACCACTGTGCTATGGGTGCTGAGCCTCTTCTGCCCACTTTTTAATAGGGTTGTTTGTTTTTTCTCCTCATGATTTTCTTGAGTTCTTTGTAAATTCTGGATATTAGCCCTTTCTTGGATGTGGAGCTTGCAAATATTTTCTA
>NW_003852411.1:811733-813344 GCF_000181295.1 Otolemur garnettii
TAGAATGCCTTACTGGTATCATTTGAGCTTTCAATTTGTCTAGAATATTATACATCTTATTATAGTAAATGTGACTACATCTTTTTCTTTATACACTAACAAATGCAAATATTGTGACTTAGTTGTCTGATACCCTCATAATAACCTGAAATTTTAAAAAAAAAAAAGAAATAGTAGTATGGCATATATATTTATACACACAAACACACCCACATTAGATACACACATATGGAGAGAGTATATACAAATATATATTTAAAGTATACGTATAAGTTTAACTGGTGTTATCTTGAAATATATATAGAGAGAGAGACACAAACACACACTGCCATAAAAAGGAAAGAAATAAAATTTTTTGCAGCAACTTAGAAGGAAATGGAAACCAATATTTCAGGAATGGAAAGACACCACATGTACTCTCTAATAATTAGGAACTTGTGAATGAGAACATATGGGCATATAGAGATGTCAAGGACATTGGAAATGTCAAGGTCATTGGAGATCAAGAAACAGGAGCAGGGGAAACATAGAACACTAATTGAGTTATGGGCACACTAATAGTCCCGAATTAAGCATCATAAAAGGTATCCATGCAACAAAATCATTCTTACCCCCTTAAATCTTGAAATAACAAAAAGAAATAGTAGGTAACAGTGGGTCAATCAACCATTCAGGGCTTGAGTTTTTACCATACAATGAACTAACAAGTTAGTCGACCACAGTTACATGGAACAGGGAAGAACGTATGTGTACGTCATTCCTTTTGGTTTGAAACAAAGGACTTATTATACTCACAGCAAGAGCAGTGGCCAGTGTCAGCATTCATACCAGCGTTCAAGCCTCAGTAAGATGTAGGAAAGAAAAACATACACTCTCAGGGACCCGGATATTTTAGTAACCTGGCTGACCTTAGTTCCAGGAAGATATTCTTTCCATTATATTGGGTAATAAACACACCCACCTAGTTCTTTGAAGGGAAAGAATATTTTTAATATCTCAAGGCTGTTTGAAATTAAAAGAGCCTTGAAAAGACAATCTGGAACAAAGGCAGCAAGTATCTCTGCTTACAAGTTGTACAGAAATGCAAAAGACCACAAAGAACTTTTGTTCCATAACATTTACTTCCATCTACACTGTCTGGGTATTTGGTGAATCATCCCATAAATATTCCACTCCACTGGCCGCTCTGATTAGTTTGACCAACAAAATCTAGAAACAAATGAGTTTACATTTCCTTATACAGCATACAATTAAGCCTACTATCCATAGAACTGCAAGCAGCAACAGAAAATCAACCTGAAGTATTAACTTCTACCACACTGCCAAGGTCCCGAACACCAATGCTAACTTTTGAACAAATGATTCAGACTTGCAGGGTCTACTTTAGACTTTGAGGTGGATTTCTCCAGAGATTTGCTACTGACCTTCACACGTCTTTGAGGCATTTGTCTAGATGCTGCAGGATGTACTGCAGACTACCCAGTGCATGTAGTCCCACAGGGAGGAGGCCTAAGGTGATTTTATCATTCAGAACTACCCTGGCCAGTGATTTGAAGGTGACCTGAATGTCTTTCAAGGCTGAGATGATGCCATTGATTATTTATTGCTAAT
>NW_003852411.1:813909-822347 GCF_000181295.1 Otolemur garnettii
CTGTTTATTTTCCCCTTAACATCCACTCTCTGTTTTAATGAAGAGTGTTGGATCTTGAAGAAAATGTTGCTATAGGTTTCTAAAAGTGACTTTATATTTCTTTGATTCTTTATATATTTAGTCATTGGAATTCTTTTCTAAGGAAAATTTGCCCATTATCCCCATTTCTTATATTATTCAGTTATGCATTTATATAGGTATGGGGGCACCGACATTTTAGTCTTTGAGGTATATTCTAATGCAATCTATCTTAAATTCTAATGCTGCTAAAATTCTTCCAGATTTGGCCATTGGGGATACTTTCAGATTTCCTCTTGTGCCCTTTTGACATGTACTGGTACTTTTTCCTTTTTTTTTTTTTCCTAGTCATTGTCCTTTGCCACTCTCCTATTCTCAGCCATAAAATTTAATAGCATTGAACTTGCCCCCCTCAGCTATGTAGATTAAGCTCATCAAATAATTTCTTTCCTTGATAATGGTTACTAATTCAGGAATGAGAACTTAACCCATTTTTACCCAATTAAGGGCGTGAAACGAAGGGCTTCTTTTTGAACTTTCAAAAGATACCCTCAACCTCCTTTAGGGGAGACATGTCAGTATGTGATGTGTGAGGACACTATAAATACTTGCCAAGTCACAAAGGAATATTAGGACACTGTAAGTGGAGAAACAGTCACATTAGGCAACCTGATAATTTAATTGAAATATCAAAAATCAAAACATTTAGATATGAGATTGAGGAAGCCATTCACAAGATCTAGGTCTTCTCTAAAGACAATAAATACATTTTATTTTTGAGCTGGATTAGGATTAATATTTCTTTGTCACTTGTAACTAAATCACTAGTTTTTTTTAAATCAAGCCGTATCTACATTGACCTATCCTGTTGCTATTTAAATGAACAGAGACTAGAAGCCTGGAATATTCATTTCATACCACATGCATCTTGCAGGTCACTTGTCAGCTTCAGATACTTTTCAGTGTCAATCATGACTATATTGTCTCATCCTATGTCTCCACCTAAATGTATAATTTCGTGGCAAAATTTTGTTATTTCCCTACATCATAATCCAGTACCATGCCATGGCTGATCAGTGGAAGACCTCTGGAGTAAGCTCTAACAGATGTGTGTTATGTGTTTCTTTATCAAAGAGCAGAATAATGTACAAAAAGGTAATGTGTAATAAGAGAGAGAGTTTAATTAAAGCTATCTCTAGTTTAGCCTTCTATATGTTCCCACTCCACTCCTCACTTCTATCCATAGCCAGGCCTTCAGTCAATCAAATGAAGATATAAGAAATAGGTGGTGTAATGCATTCCCTCTCCATCTGTTTAATCTACAAAGCAGCAAGCTCATTATTCTGATCTCCTCTGGCTTAAATTATTCCACACTCTTTGAAAACTGCTTGACCCCTCAATATCAGCCCATCTCTTATTGGAACTGTGCTCACCGCAGAAGCCACATGTATCATTCACTGTACCAGGCCCAGTTTGTAAGTTTTCACTGCTTCTTTGAAACTGAGTCATCATTCTTGCTAACCTCTGAATCCATATTAGGCTTAGTCATCTTGCCTATCCAGGATTTAAACAACTTAGGGAAGATAACCAAGTGTGCAATATTCTGATTCTTATTACCCCTGTCTATGAAGATCTACTGTGTCTTCATCCAGCTTTTCCTGACATTGGCAAATTGAAGGACGTAGTGTGAAAGACCCAAAATGCATCAGAGCAGGAATAACATTGTAGTAATGAGAATATGAAGTTGAGAAAAGCAGAACTTTCTCTGAAACATAACTCCATCTTTAACAAAAAGCCCAGCTTGTGACTTTCTGTAGAAAAGCCTTGGAAATTATAGGTACCTGAAGAACAGGCTAAGAGAAGCCAATGATCCTTTCTCTGTGCCTTTACCAGCAATGTTCCTCCCAATACTTCACCTATTCACCTCATACAAGTAAACTGCAAACAGCATTTTCAGTTACTGAAGACAACATTCACCTTGTTTCCTGTAGAGCCGTGGTTCTCAACCTTCCTAATGCCACAACCCTTTATTACAGTTCCTGTGGGTCACGACAGAAACCCAGACTGAGAACTGCTGTTTTAAAGTGTTTAGCTTTGATTCAATTTCCAGATGCTCTAGATTTTGATTGTGATAACCTTTAACTCAGAGGTTTTAGGTTCTATATCCAAGGTCTGTGTCTGAAACAAAGGCTTGTTAATATAAATACAATTTTTTTAAAGTTGATAAATCTTTTGTCTTATAATAAAACATTTTTTCCCTGGCCCTTTAAAGTATAGGCAGCATCCTACCATTAGCTAATGATAGCTTTTTATGTGCCTGCAAATTGAGAGTAACACTAAATTTCACAGAACATTATAGCATAGATTTTCATCAAGTGACATAATTCCATTTTCTACTAAAACTAATTAGGATTACAAATGAGATCTAGTTTTTATAATGTAATTATAATAACCAAAGATGTGATGGAGTGGTAGTTTTTTATTTGTTCTACTCTGAAAACATCTCAAAATAATGTAAATATAGCAGCATTTGTATTCAGAATGATTTGATATGCTCCCTAGATTTAATGGGTATAAAATCTATGTTAGTAAAATTACATTTAACATAGGTTCTGAAAATTATGATCTTTTTCCATATATGTGTGAAAGTATGACTCAATTTTCTCATCACAATTTGTAAGAAATAGAAATAGTACTTCAATTACTAACGCACCATTAATTCAGCATGCCATTCCCATCATCGGTAATTTGATCACAACGAGTACCTTGTATCTACCTATCTAGGGAACTCCACAAATAACTTTATCTGAAGAGAATGATATTCTGATTAATTGGGCCATTACAACTCCTTTAACTTCAAATATTGACCTAGAAAATATATCATAAAAATCCGAGTTAATGAGATTTTTAAATTTTAGTTTTATTACTTCTTACTTTGTCTTACTTTAAGCAGTAATGTGAAGTTATGAAATAAATAGGAAGTCACACAAAAAGTGAGATTTATTTTTATGACAATACAGGTTCCTCACTAAGTTTAAACCCCTAACTTTTGGAGAACAGCACCAAATTTCTACACATTATCATTTGTAATTTATGGAATAATGATTGTAGCATACGTAAGAAGAGATGTTAATTAGAGTCATGAGTGATGACTACACATATGTAGCTTGGTGTGTGCATTTGTAGATATTTTCAGTGGATTTTAAAAGGGAAGAGATGAGAAGCCAAATTTACCAATGCTTGCTTTATCTTAGGTGTGCCCTCATAGTTCCTTGACAGAGCATGTCCTGTGATTTTCTGTGTGTTCCCTGAACTTATCAGGTTAACACTAAAAGGCTGCATTGAGGGCATTTTCCTGTTTCTTGGAATATTGAACAATGTCTATTCAATTATATTTGTGGGGCAAAGATGTTTCCTAAAGTGAAAAATTATTATAACTCCTCCCTGTAACATATGACTTTATATTGGACCTATACCACACATAGTTTATCAAATCTTATTCTTTTTCTCCTCGTTTCTTAATTAAAATAAGATTGGTTTAACTTATTTTTAAGGTCAAGAGTTAAAATGGCATTAATTTTTAATGGAGTAGATCTCTTACCTTTCCATGGAATATTTACAAGTCATATACTCAAACAATGCTCTTAGTAAAATATTTTCTTTTAAGTTTCTTTTAAGTAGACTTGCATGTTATATTTTTCATCATGAAATAGTTTTAAAATTATATTTCATTTTAGTTTTGATTACAATGATATCCAATGACTTCTTCCATTTTTTCCAAAATGACTGCCTAATTTTAGAGTTTTCTTAATGCCTCTACAATTTACCATTGTTTATTTATTCTTTTATCCGTTCAACGTAGTACTCAGATTTATGAATTTAATTATTGAATGCTCAAATATATGAACCACATATTGAGAAAGCAATTATGAAGGAAAACAGAAAAACTTCCTGATTCTATAGAGATTGCAATCTGTTTGTGAAGGCACACATCAATCTAGTAAGTACATAAAAAGGTAAAATTTTATCTCTGTTAAATCTTATAAAAGAATAAAAATGGCTTGCTGCATATAATGGTTTGGTATAATCAGTGTTTTGCCTGAGGCTTACCTGAGGAGAAGGTGCAGAAGACTAGACAAGCGACTAAGGCAGTGTTCCAGGAATAAATTCTGATCAAGTATGTGCACAGAAGGGAGGCAGTGTAGAGAGGGCAAGTTTATAAATATTTACATCAAGTTAAACTATTGCTATCTTTTTATTTATTATTCATCTATGAGTAGATCTATGTATAAATCCTGGTCAGTATTTCAGATTCTCTCACTGAGATAGAAAAGACTATGACTTTTGAATTATGAATTGAGAAGTATGATGAATTAATTTTTCTTCTAACATTTTCCCCATTTTTCTTTATAAAGCCTCTACTAATTTATAATCTGACTGGTTTGCCTTATTGTCTAAATAACGTTCTACGTATTCTTATCCATTTCCAATAGAGCCAGTCTACCTATTCTTATTCATTTCCAATCGTAAAATGTTGAGCCAATCTTGGCGTATGTATGTGTGTGGTGTAGGTGAAGGAAGGCAGTAACTGTATTTCTTATACAATCAATGTTCATGAAAAAATATTAATCCATAACCATTAGGAAAATGCAAATCAAAACCATATTGAGATATCATCTAACCCACTGAGTATGGCTGGCATCGTAAAGTCCCAGAGCAATAAAACCTAGAATGGATGAGAAGAGAGAGGAGTATTCACACATTGTTGGTGGGACTGCAAACTAGTCCAGGATGCTCAGACGGAAGCAAAACGCAATGAAATTGAATTAGAGGAGAGGAGGAGAAGAGGATGGATAAATTCCCCCCAAGTGGGTACTTTGCATGGGTACATTTACTTTCTGGGTGAAGGACACACATATGTCTCTGACTTTTAACCTTACAAATGCAAACTATGTAACCAAAACATGTGTGTCCCCATCATCAGATGAATATTTTGTAAAGTTCGTGTTACCACTCTAACTGATGCAAGTAATAAAGAAAAGAGTAATAAGAAAAGGAAAATACCTCAAATCCAATCACCTAAAACAACTGAAACTAATATTTAATGAAACTACTTCAGATAACTCTCAATCAATGTCTTCATAAAAATATATGACATATAAATAGGCTGACAAGATGCCTTTATGAAAACTATCCTATTATAATATTCATAAGCTATGCCTTATATATTTTACTTCTCTCACCTGTCAGGTACAATATAGGGGTACAAGGCAGACCTCGTGGGTGAAGGGCTCAACTACAACTTGGACTTTCACCTAACAAGTGCAAACAATGTATCCTAATCATTGGTACCCACATATTAATCTGAAATAACAAAAAAATAGAAAATAATAAAAATAAAACCAAGAATTGTTAAGTAGACAAAAATTTCTTCATGTTAAATCTGTTTAAAAGTATTAAAACGAGGGAATTAACAGTGCATTATAATGTTATTTACCTAACGTAGATAATGTCTGATGGGCTGATGTTTAATCATACATTAAATTACACATTGATTTTTGTATATGGTGAGAGATAAAAGTCTAGCGCAATTCTTTTACTTATGGCAATCCAATTTTCCCAGCACCGTTTACTGAAGAGTGCCATTTCCCTAGTGTATATGCTTATCTACATTTTCAAATATTAGTTAGCTCTAAGTATGAGGCTTTATTTCTGGGTTCGGTATTTCGTTCCATTGATCTACATGTCTAGTTTTATAGCAGTACAATGCATTAAAGACTACAAATAGTAAAAGAAAACCCAGGCCTATGGAAAACTATTTTGGACATTGCTCTAGGCAAAGATTTCATGAGAAAGACCTTAAATGTACAGGTAACTAAAACACAAGTAAACAAATGGAACTTGATTAAATTACAAAGCTTCTGCATAACAAAAGAAACTCAACAAAGAGAACAGACAGCCTACAGAATGGGAGAAAATATTTACAAATTATACATCTGAGAGGGCACTGATACTCAGAACTTACAAGGAACTCCAGGAACTCAACAACAACAACAACAAATTAACCCCATTAAAAAGTGAGCTAAGGACATGAACTGACATTTTTCCAAAGAAGACAAATAGCCAACATGCATATGAAAAAATGTTCAACATCACTAATTATCAGAGAAATGAAAACTATTATAAAACCACAATCAGACTTTATCTTATACCAGTTAGAAGAGTTATTATGAAAAAGACAAAAAAAGAAATGATAACAGATGTCAAGGATGTAGAGAAAAGGGAATTCTTATACACTGTTGCTGGGAATATAAATTAGTATAACCTTTATCGAAAATAGTACAGAGATTTCTCAGAAATCTAGATATAATACTATACAACCCAGCAAGTCCACTTATAGGTATCTTTCGTGTTTATATTACATAGCAGACAGCATTTTGTGGAAAATTACAATATCATTATGGTAATAATTGATAAGTATAGTAAATAAGCTTAAAATATGCACATAACAAAAGTTAAACAAATGAACAAAAATAGCCTCATTCATAAGACAAAGGATAACATAGTAACAAAATGCACAACTGACAGGAGATACATAGAAAAATTATAAATTAACATTTAATATTAAGGGAGACTTAGCCTGGTTTATAATAAAATGGATGCAGAAACAACAACAATGGCAAACCATTTTTCAGTTATTAGGTTAAAAATGATGTTTTATTTTGACCCTATTGATCCTTCTTTCACAAAATCTTGGTATACAGTTATATATTAGTGTAAATTCTTATCATCAATTTAATCACACCATTCAAAAATTTAAAATGTGTGTGATCTTTTAACTAATGACACCATTAGACTTGTGGGCCATACTAGCAAAAGCGCTTGAAGAATGTGATGTCCATAACTGAAATATCTTCAGAATGCAAATCAGTGTGAAGTAAACTACTGCATAGTTGTCAATAAAGATGAGAATTTAGTCAGCCCTGTTTATTCTCTGTCTCATATTCCACATAGAATCCACAGTCTGTCCTATAGATGCCACCTCTAAGTTATAGCTCAAATATGTCCACTCCTCTCCTTCTCACTACCACAATACTGTGGAACTACTGTAGAACCATCCCATGCTGCCTCTCCATATTACATATTCATTCATCAAACCTGAGCGATTTTTTAAAGAGGTAAATCAATTCGTATCTTTCTCCTGCTAAAAATTCTTCAATAGCTCTACATCCAACACTCAATCTCAGGCTTCCTCTTATCTCCAAAGCCTCACATAACCTAGAGTCTACTATTCACAGATACATAATACCCTCAAGATTCTATGACTGCACAAAATGATGTGGTTTCTGGTTCTATGCACAATTCCTGACATAAAGTTATTGTTCCATAAAGATTTAAAAATCTATACAATTCAGTCTCCTTTGTTTCCATTTACTCAAGATACACCACTCACTGTCTTTTCAATCACACTAAACTATTTAGAATTAAATCTTATATTGACTCTTCTTATACTTTTAACCTAAATTTAAATGCAGCAATTCTCAACCTCCCTAATGTTGCGACCCTTTAATACAGTTTCTCATGTTGTGGTGATCCCTGACCATAAAATTATTTTTGTTGCTCCTTCATAACTGTTGTAGTAACTTTGCCACTGTTATAAATTATAATGTAAATATCTAATATGCAGGATGTACTTAGGCGATTCCTGTGAAAGGGTCATTTGACCCCCAAAGGGGTCATGACCCACAGGTTGAAAACTGATGTTTTAAATGAATAACCTTAGACAGGCCTCTTTGACAACTTAACTAAAACTATTTTCCAGGCCTACTGACTAAAATTAATCATACAACTTTACCAAATGTATATCATTTGTCAACTTTTAAAAATTTTTGGTGGGGTATAATTTTGGATTCTGCTTTTGTGGTATACAAATATAAAGGGCTATCCTTTTTTGGAGGTGACTTTTTACTTATTTGATCATACTTTCATTAAATAAAACAAAAATATTTATTGGACACCTACAATATAACAATCATTATTTTATTTCTTACAATGAAGCAGATAATAAAACAAGAAGTTTCTGCCTTTGTGAAAATTATGTTCTAAAGGGTAGAGATAGACAAACAAAGTTTAAAAAATAAATATGATGTGTTCTACATTGGGATAAGTTCCAGGTCATGGAAAGCAATATAGAGTTAGAGTATCCCTCACTGACAAGATTGCATAGTGATTAAAATTAACATTATCTTTCAACAATTTTGAAATTAGATTTGTAGATATTTTTGAGGCTTCCAGAGCAGATTCAGAACTAAAGGCAGAATAGACATTCATATTTAAAAATAGCAAATGGGGCTCAGCGCCTATAGCTTAACCGGCTAAGGCACCAGCCATGTACACCCAAGGTGGCGGGTTCGAATCCC
>NW_003852411.1:822394-826072 GCF_000181295.1 Otolemur garnettii
GGCGCCTGTGGTCCCAGCTACTTGGGAGGCGGAGGCAGGAGACTCGCTTGAGCCCAGGAGTTGGAGGTTGCTGTGAGCTGTAATGCCACACACTCTACCCAGGGGGATAGCTTGAGGCTCTGTCTCAAAAAAATAAAAAAAATAAAAAAAAAAATAAAAATAGCAAATGGAATATACCCAAATCTGTAAGAAACCAGATTCATGAGGAGCGGAGTACATTAAATTTTTAATTATTCATAAGTTATACATGCAATTCTGAAAAGGAACATATCACTGAAATTGTAAAGAAAGTGTTAACAGCAACTCTAATATTTTCACTGAATTCTGCTTTCCTGAGGACACCATACTAAGGTTACAGAAGAACTAAATATGATGGAATAATTCTGATTGTTATGCTTATTATCTTGAGTGAATCTTCAATTTCATGAATCCTAGGGTAAACCCAGGTTTGACTTACTGATTGATGAATGGGAATGTTGGAATTTTAAGTATGATAGCCCACATGGAATCATTTCACTACATCTGTGCTCTTGTGTGGTCCCTCCCCTTACATTGAAGCTGTGCTTTCTCATGTGACTTACCTAGGCCAATGGAAAATTGCAAAAATAATCAGATGAATAACTTGAAAGTAAATTGCTCTTTGAGCCTTACATTTTGTAATATCAATATAAAGCCCAAGTTAAATGCTGGAGGAACTTGATCTAGAAACCAGGTATCATGAACTGCCAAATAAGAAAGTGAAGCATCTGCAGTATAGCTGCCAGATAACTGTGGTCATGTAAGTGACTCGGTGAGACTACCTGAAAAACCACTCAGCTGAGTCCAGCCCTGACTGCTGACCTATGGAATCTTGACTAAATAAAGCACTTATTATTTAAGTTGCTAAGTTTTGAGGTCATTTTTTATGCATTAGTAGATCCACATACAATAAGATAACTGGGACCACAGTGGCTAATCTCTTATACTCCACAATCTCTTCCAGTAAGATACTATGGGTAAATAAACCCAGCCTTGTATACTGTTAACTGTCTTAACTGATTCTTCAATATGGTGACACAAAGTAACAACCTTATAGAGGAGGACTTTTGTACCAACATGATCTCTTGTACTAACGGCCTCTAAGACAGCATCAGTTGTATTATCATAAGCCTGAAAGGAAGCATGGTAGTCACTTCTTTTTAAAATACAGTGGCATGGGGAAGGAAAAGGAGAGAGGGAGAGAAAAAAAGAGAATAATATAGGGGCGGCACCTGTGGCTCAAGGAGTAGGGCACCGGCCCCATATGCCAGAGATGGTGAGTTCCAACCTAGCCCTGGCCAAAAACCACACTCAAAAAAAATAAAAATAAAAAAAGAGAGTAATATAGAAGACAGTCAAATGAATTCTTCATAACTAGAGATCTGAAACTTGGCTCATCCTCCTAAATGGTAAATGCTGTTGACTATCTCACTCTGTCTTCAATTATCCTTAAAAGTTCATGGAGAGAATGACTATGATCTCTAGCAAGATCCGTTAATTCATGAATGTAAGGGAGAGAAAAGAAAGAAATCCCCAGCAAATTAAAGTATTTCCTGCGGCTTCCTCAATGACAGTCTCAATTTTCTCATTCTCTTGAGACAAAAAAAAGTCTAATTTTACCACTGCCAGGTGCTTGGATTTTATTGCAAGTATCATTGGAACTAATTGTTTTCTCTCATTGAAATTTCTAGATGTGCCAGACCCAGAAAGCAGGTGTTGAGATTTTGTGGTAACAGCAGGATCTTTCTTGGGTTCATTAAAATACATCCATAATTATAACAAATATTTGCTCCTATGGTCCCTCAAGAGTAAAAACCTGTTGCTCTCCCTTTTTAGAAAGGTGATTAGTGTATTTCGGTACACTGCTTAGGAGATAAAGGCCAAGTGAGAGTTAGCCTTCTTCAGCTAGTTGAGTAGATGTAAGGCTTGTCTAAACTACCTAACTCCTTCTGAAAAATCTGCATTTGGCTTTGGTTTACGTTACTCAATCAATAAATGTATAAGTAAAAGGTCTTCCAAAAAAATCAAAGGAAATATGCACTTGAATACGATATGTTCTGAAAAACATATGCCTAAAACCCATTGTATTTATAAGAAAATAATGAAAATAGGCAAGTACCAATGAATGGCATCTATAGAGATGGGCATGTTGATGTTGCCTAATTTAGAAAGTTGACATTAAAAATGATACCTCTCTATTAGGAACATGAAAATCACCAGGAAACTTTTAGATATGTAGAATCACCGGCCCAAATCTAGATGATCTCAGCCAGATTTGCATTCTAAGAACACTAGCAAGTTATTCTGTGCACACTAAGACTTGAAGAATATCACTTTATCATACCTTTCATCACTACTATAAAGGCTAATTTTCTAAAAATCCATAAGTGTAAGTACTGATATAATAGTTAGGGTACTTAATATGCATAAGGATTGAAACCAAATATTTACAAAATTCAGTGCCTTAGAGTAAATAGAAGTTTCTTTCTCATGTGATAATCCTCACACGAGTGGTCCAGGAGTGAGAGAGCTATTTCTACCATCTCTAACTTGGAATTCAGGACACAAGAGATAATGACTGGAACTACTTTGGTATTAGGAGAGATTGTCAGAAAGTGGTGAAGATATGTATACATTTTGAGGGAATCAAAGACAGCCCCCTTGGAGAAACTGGAGATAAAATGTAAGAAAATAATAAAAGCCAAAAATGACTGGAAAACTGAAAGATGAAGAGTGATAATAAAGACTGATCACATTTGAAGATAGCCAAGGAAGTGAGGTATTACAGAGAATAAGTGAAAAGACATGACTTGTAGGGAAGACTAATTGCTACAATAATTCCAGAAAGAAGGGAGTTTTTAAATACATTCATTACACTTCCACTTCCAGCAATGGTGGACTAGATAATCTGTTCAAATTCTCCTGTCAAGGACACAAAACAGAGCTAGAGGTGTGTGTGTGTGTGTGTGTGTGTGTGTGTGTTATAAATCCACTTAATCATCAGAAACCAAGCAAGAGAAGAAAGACACATTTGACTAGTATCAGAAAAGCTTAGAGAAACTATGGTACTTGGGATTCTTTTCCTATAAGTTCTCAATTAATCTTGATGGTGTGATGAGATGGAGGATAAAATGAGTATCTCTTGGACAAAATTCCTGTTTTAAGACAAAGATGTTGGTTGGTGCCCAGGGCCTATTAAGGCAGTAAAGGTTCATGATGCTTGCCTGCATTGGGCTTATGAAAGTCAGGATCCTAGTACTATCCTCCTACTAAAATAATACGTTCAAGGTTATACAGGGTAGACATAGCAAGTGCAGACTAAAAATATAAAAAAGAAAAAGGTAAAAAATATAGCATAGGTTAAACTTGTAGCACACAGGCCCATGATAGGGAGTAATCTGTTGCTTCATTGCAAGTGACCCCATGCATCTAACAGAACCAGATAAGTCTTTTTAGAAACAAAATTACATAATTTTAGACTTCAAATGATTTATACAAATAATATTTTCAAATAATATATGTCAAACAACAAAGATAATCCAAAATATGTGAATAAAAATGTGAATGAAATTGAAAAATAGATATGCACTAATTTACAGAAACAATAGATACTAAATTTATCAAATACAAGCAAGATTTATTTTCTTATATATATATAGT
>NW_003852411.1:826913-837871 GCF_000181295.1 Otolemur garnettii
TCCTACAAATCCATATGGCAAAGGTGGACAGTCCAAGATAAACATGACCGATGAAAATATTCTATAGAACATTCCCTCCTTGTAAAAAGACATGAAAAACTTTACAACTTTTACTGGTAACCAGAAAAATTCAAAGTATAAAACCAGAGTGAGAAACTATTTTGTATGCACCAGATCGACTAAAATATACAAGACGGATAAAAAAAAAATCAGTGGGAAATAAAGTGGAACAGCAGGGACCCTCACACACCAATAATAAGAATGTAACTTGGACAACTCCACAAACCAGTGGAGCATCATCTACCTCGTTGTCTACCTCATGTGCATAGATTGGTCTCCAGATCACTTTGTGGCTCCTGAGACATTTTCATAAGATCTGTAAGGTAAAGAATATTTCATAATACCAAGACCCAATTTTCTATACTCTCCTCATCTCACATGCGTAAGTGGAGTTTCCCAGTGGCTACATGATTTGTGGCATATCGGCAGACTAAATACAGAAGCAGATGTAAGAATCTCTCTCTCCAGACACCAGAGCAAGACATTATGGGATTTAAAAACATGTGAAACAATGTAATCAATAACAAAATTCCATGGCAATATCACAGTGTCAGTATCAAGCACAATAGATTTAATGCACATGAACTAAAATTCTTTGCTTCTTCAGTAATTTTTAACAATTATGATATAAAGGAGCTCTGAGATGGGAAATTTGATTACTGGGTAACTAGAAAACTTGAACCACATACTAAAGTGCAAAGTGTGCACAAGTCCACCTAGAGACCCTTTTTGCAGTAGCCAAAATATGTATATACTTACTACTTATGCAACTGCATCAAGAGGTAAATGAATGAATGAATAGTAGACTATTTATAAGGTAAAGGACTATGAACATAAGCAGACTGTAGATGAAGGCAACAAACTAGAAGATTCACACAAAAATACCCAGTCTAAAACTCAGGCTTAAATACTCCATGATTGTATTTGTGTAAAAAAAAAAAAAAAATCAGTCCCAATTAAATTTTTTGTGGGATAGACATTGGAAAGAAACACAAATAGGATTTGGAAGCATTTTAATGTTCCATTTATTGACTTGGGTAGCTTAGACAGATTTTTTTTTGTGATAAATCTCCAAAATATACATTTCTGTACAGGTAAAATATTATTAGAGCGCTCATCCCAAGTTAAAATGGCAACAGTAGCAGTTAAATAATCATAAATTTTAAAAGGAACAAAAAGCAGTATGTTTTACTAGCACAACCAAAACAACTTCGCGAGTGCTTTAAGATTTAGCAAAACCTTAGAAATGTTAAGTATAGTCATGCACTACATAATGAAGTTTCAGTCAAAGAAAGGCCACATATACTCTGGTGATTCAGTAAGATCATGATGGAACTGAAAAATTCCTATTAGTAACATCCTAGCCATCCTACCATTCTAGCACAAGGCACTCCCCTTTCAATGTTTAGATACACACACATTTACCATTGTTTTACAGTCCCCTATAGTATTCAATACAGTAGCATTCTGTATAGGTCTGTAGCTCAGAACAATAGGCTATATCATACAGCCAAGGGGTGCAATAGGCTATATCATCTAAGTTTGTTTAAGTATGCTCTGTGATGTTTGCACAATTACCTGGGATCCCAGAAATAACTTTCTAATCACAAGACTATAATATTTGTATAAAAATATAAATTTTAAAATTTGAGCAAATATTCTTATTCATTAAGGACACATCTTTTTCTTTTTCTTTTCTTTCTTTTTTTTTTTTTGCAGAAAAATCCCCCAAGCCAATGAGTAAATCAGAATTGGGAGTTCAGTCACAACAAATTACAACATTCGTAAATCAAATGTGTTAATATTCTGACAATGTAATAATGCTTACATATAAATCTAAGATGTCAAAAATATAGTACACCAGAATATTCTGAAAGGTACAGATATGTGCTATTTTATTAGATGTTAAGAAAACAAAGAGTTGCTCTGATTCTTTAGCTTTCTTCTTAATAAAGCCATTGTGATTATATATAATCTTTTCACTTCTCTAGGTAAGCTTTAATAAGATTATAATGTCATAAAAATTAATTTCTATAGGTTGTTAATGTTCTATGTGCACTATGAAGTCAGTATTTTTCCCTTTTCACAAAGAAATAATAATTCAAGGGCATCAGAATTAAAGACATTATGAAGGTGGCATTAACATCTGTAAGGCAAAGAGTGGTGTCTGGGATACCAAGGTAACATTTAAGCTTGAAACTGGTAATATTTCAAATGATGATTTGCCACCATTAAACACAATAGATATTTTAACTTAGAATTAATTTAGTTTATCCAGAATAATGACTGATTTGTATCATCTGAACTCCAAAATCTTAAAAAAAAGAATACATATCAAACTATTTTGAACAGGTTGTCTTACACTGTAACTCTCTCCATTAATTATTAAGAAGGAACATGTCATTATTTTAACACATAAATAAAACTTATCTCCATTGTTTTTTTCACAAACATTTGCTCGCCCAAAACCTCTCTTTTTACTTATTAAAAAAAAAAAATTTTTTTCTTTACCAGTTTAATTCACCAATCTTAATAAATTCCAATGCTAGTTGTCTGGTCCCTGTTAACCACTGAAATCTTATCTTTGAGAGTCTCTATATTCCTACAATTCTTAAAGATGATCAATTTTATCACTATGTATTACCATAACAATTTAAAAGTGGATAGACAATTAGAAGTATTAAATTAAACCTAATTTTTTTTTTCCAGATTTTGGCCAGGGCTGGGCTTGAACCCGCCACCTCCGGCATATGGGGCCAGTGGCACCCTCCTCCTTTGAGCCACAGGTGCTGCCCTAAACTTAATTTTTTATAGGCCATTGAACTTAAACTAAACTATTGCTCATAAGTCATATAGTTAAGTAGCAGTGTTTCATCAGGAAAAATATATCTGGATTAACTTAAGTTTACACCTTGGCTATATGGAGCCAAATACCAGTTACTTGAGTCTCACTATTTAAAAAATGTCTGGGTAACTATAGTTCCAGTGTTAGGATGACAATTGGATCTGGAAGAGAGTTTGTAATCCATTATTTACAAGTAAACTGTCTTATCATTGATTAGAAAGACATTGTTTATTTAAATAAAATTATTCAAACACTCAATCCAGATAAGCACTAATCATTTTAAATAAAATACATATGCAAAAAGTTTTATGACAGGATTAATTTTATGTACTGACTGAAACAGCTAAGAAAGGGAGGAAAATGCCTCTGACTTCAGGAGCTCACATTTTAATTAAACAATCAAGTACTTTTGCAAGAAATATAACAAAAGTCAATGATATGAATGAACTTCACAAAAATAAATTAAACAAATAGGAAGGCTATTTATACTTCTCTAACCACATTTAATACCACATCCTGATGTGAAGATAGTGATACTTTTTATTTGTTCTTATTTTATATGGTTACACAGAGTAAATGTCATATTACCCAGATGATCAAGTTAGGTTGAAATAAAAAGATTATTCTTATTTTATTTTTTTCTCTTTAAAATAAAAATAAATTAAATTTTGTATTAAGCACCTCTACTGCTAGCTTCTTAAAGGCTTTGTCAACTCTAAATACCCTGATTATCTATGTCTAATTAAATAGGGCCCTATTAATCAGAGAAGATAAAAAGATTTAACAGAAAGTGAAGAAAGTACTACATTATTGATTAGCGTAAAAATCCTTCATTCCTAACAGAAAGTAGTCAATGTAATTTAGAGACTATTTGATGAAATATTTCAGAGTTTGTCAGGTCACAAATTCAATTAACTAGTGAAAGTCAATTTCTTAGAATGAGGTTTTAAAAACAAATATCTCTTTACATTATGGTACACAATAAAATAGCAACTCAGATTTATCCCCCCACACACAGTAAGAAGTTTATACCAGCACCCATTTTGTTAGACTATACACATTTTAATGAAATACTAATAGTGTATTCATTAGCGAGAAATTAACAGTTTCAAACTTGACTTTAAATTGTCAGAATTTGTTACTAATCATTGGCCTAATTTTCAAATTATAATTAGGAGTAGTATATGTACATTCATTGTTACAAAAGAAATTTTGTAAAAAATATGTCTAAGGGTATAGAGGAATATTAATACTCTCTTTCTAAAATGTAAATAGGATGCAATTAGTAACATGATTTTTGCTATGATTTAAACCTATTATACATGTTTTCCTGTTGGCTGGAATGTAGTGGTGAGGAATTACTAAGCATTGCTCTGTTAGTTCTAATACATAGAATACCAATATAAAGGGCTTACTTATCCTACAGAAGACTATGAATACTAGTGTGCAAAGCATACAGGACACAGAAGTGAGGCACACACACAGGAACACTACAATCACACACACACAATGCTTATTTTCCAATCTTTGAATACCAAAGGTCACCAAACCCACACAAATTCCAGCAGCACAAGAAATAAGATGACTAGCTCAAGCAGTAGGTGTTTCCTTGAAATGTGCTGTTACATTTCTGAACTTGGTAATTTTTTAAAAATCATCAGTTGAGTCTAAGACACTAGTTCCCAAGGGGTCTCGGTTTTTGCATCAAATTAGTAACTCACAAGCACATTTTTCCAAGGGCTGGGCTAGTGAGATTGTATGTAAGAACTCTTTCTCCAAACTGCATGGTGTGGAACACTAGTTACGTTTGCTATTACTTATTTCTTTTTGTGGGATTCCAAGTTATGTAGCTTATATAATAAAAAATAAATTGTTGAAAAATTGTTAAAGTCCATATCTGTTTTATAAGAGGGAAATAGCATATACATTCTACAGGGAAGAATTTAATCCCTGAATAGGACTATCCTGTAACCTAAAAGCAACTCAACTGTACCGGGATTATTTCCCCTCCTTTCTTCCTTTCTCGTTCCCTTCTTCTCTTCCTCATCTCCATCATCCTCTTTGTCTTGTTTCCTTATCTTTCCTCTCCTGACTGCAGCAAAATAACCCAATAAAAGAAACCAAAATAAAAGTAAATTATTCAGACTGGTTTGCTAGAATAATTTTTCAATTTATACAGAGATAGTACAGCTCATTATTTCTAGAATCAGTAAGTGTAAAAATAAGATTTGGAAAATGGAAATAACTAAAATAATCAGTCCACTGTACAGTTTGACTTTCCCATTTCCCAAACATGCATTTGTTTTATATAGATATATCTTCTACCAGAGTGAATTCAGACAAGAAAGTATGAGTGTTCAGGGTTAGGAAAACATAATAACATATTAACAATAACCAGGAAAAATGTATTAGTTATCCATTCCTCATAGCAAACCATATCAAAACAAAAAGTAGCTCACAATAGCTTCATTATTTTCCCACAGATATTGTATATCAAGAATTCAGGAAGGAATTAGCTGGGTGGTTCCAGCTAACATTTCTCTCTTAGATTATAATCAAGGTGTCAGGTAAGATGGCAATCATCTCATGAGAGTGATACCGGATAAAGTGGCGCCCCAGCCAGCTCAGCCAAGTGGGGCTGAGGAACCTGCTGCCTTTGTCTTGGCTGCAGCAGCTGGCAGAGGAACAGGCAGGCTGGAGCAAGTGGAGGCAGCTTTCCTCTCTCACCAGAGGCTCTAGTAGCAAAAAAGACCTGGCCAAGCAGGGGAAAACACTGGCCATTCCTCCAGTGCATCCCTATTTTTTTCAGGAGAAAATGGACCAATCAGCTCAGCTTTCAGCTCATTGGACAACTGCCCCTATATGAACCCCTGAGTAGAGCACCTAAGGGCAGATTGTCGCAGACCATCCAGGGAGAGAGAGCAGAACAAAGACCTCAGCAGGTCGCTGCAGACAGAGGGAGAGAGAGCAGAAGAGGAAGAGTTGTAACACTTGGATCCTGATTTGCAAGGAAGTTTGGCTCTTTGTAAGAGCTGTAACACTTACATCCTACTCTGCAAGGAGGTTTGGCTCTTTGTAAGAGCTGTGACACTTTAAAATCTATCTTATCCTGCTCTGCAAGGTTTGGCTCTTCGTAAGAGCTGTAATAATACCTTTGTAAATAAAACCTAACTTACTGTCCATCCTGTGGTCCATCGATTCGTTCATCGAATTGTCGAGACCAAGAGCCTGGAAATCCAAAATCAAAAGTCTGGTATCAAGAGGATCCATTTTCAAAGTCATTTACTTCCAGACCTCAAAATCTCTGGTTGATGGTTGATGACATTATTTCCTTGTCACATCAGACTCTCCACTACGCTGCTCATGGGATGACAGTTTGCTTTTCCCAGAGCTAGTGATTTGAGATAGAGAGATATACAATTTCCTTGGATGAAATCACCTTGGTAATTTATAACCTAATGTATAAAATCTGTGCTCCCTCATCTGCAGAACTGTCTTTATGTTAAGCCCATAGGTCCACCCTCAATACCAGAAGGCTGGGATCAGTGAGAACCATTTTAGAACCTACCTACCAGAAAACAAAAGAAATACAGAAATAGTTATAATTTATTATAATTTTATAATTGTATTAGATAGGGTTCTCCAAAGAAAAGAATAAGAGAGTGAGAGAGAAAGTGAGAAGGAGAGGGAGGGAGAGAGAGATTGATTTCATATGAGGGATTGGCTTATGTGATTATAGAGGTGGAGAAGTCTGCAAGCTGGGCCCCAAGAGAGTCAGCAATGTAGTGCTAATCAAGTCCCAAAGCATAAAATTCATGGCACCCAGTAGGTTAAAGTCCAAGTTTGAGTCTAAAGGCCTGAGAAGCAGAGTACTGAAGTCAAATGACAGGGAAAGGAAGATAAGTATTTCAGTTAAAGAAGGCAGCACCTTCCTCTGCTTTTTGTTGTATTTTGGCCATTAATATATTGGATAAGCCCCACCTTTATTAAAGAGGGTGATCTTCTTTACCAACTCTACTAATTCAAATACTAATATTTTCCTGAAATATCCTCATAGATACATAAAAGTAATGTTTTACCAGCTATCTGGGCATCCCTAAAGCCAGTAGAGTGGGAGCTAAAATTAATCATCACACCTATGTTCCAGAAACTGTCCAGGTACTTTATGTGCATTAACCCATTCAATATTTTCAGTCACCTCACAGTAGTGATCATGTAGCTCCATTTTATGGAAGAGAAAACTATATATAAATACAGAAAAAAAACATATAGAATAATAACAAAAGCAATAGCCAACTCAGGTGGAATTTTAGAGGTACAGGAGTTAGCTACACATTAAGTATGGGTTTTTATGATGAATGGGATCCAAATCCTTTCGCAGAAAAATAGAACCAAATAGAAGAGGAAAATGTACTCCTGTGCTTAGGACAAACAGGTCAGGTTTCAGGACTAAACGAGCGACTAAAACTTGGGAGGAAAAATCACAGAAGAAGACGCTGCAAAGAATGAGCTCCAACATCTAGGTAAAAATTTCTATGTAACTTATTGGCTAATTTCTGAACTATGCCAGTCTGCAAAATCCAGACTATTAGAAAATCCAGAAGAAAAATGAGATCTATTACCATTCATGTGAAAGGAAATACCATCTTCTAGAGCACCTACAGTTTTTCATGTTCAAAATAAAACAGAATGAATTAAAACCAACAAGAAAAAAGGCATTAGAAACAAATCCACAGAAAATTTATATTTTGAATCTAGCAATGGGAGATTTTATGGTGACTTAAAGTGATTTAAAGTGACTTAAATTTTAAAAGTGACTTTTAAAGTGACTTAAAGTGATTTAAAGTGACTTAAATTTTTAAGGCTGATTTAAACTAATTTGTATTTATGTTTAATGAAAATTGTATAATCCAGAAATTAAAAATAAATGAGAAAAACAATAAAATAAAAATGGTTACCAAAAGGTCCCTTTGAAGCAGTGTTAAAAACAAAGAATATTTAGGCTCGGCACCTGTAGCACAGTGGTTATGGCGCCAGACACATACACCAAAGCTGGCAAGTCAAACTGGGCCTGGGCCAGCTAAACAACAATGACAACTATGATAAAAGACAGCCGGGCATTGTGGTAGGTACCTGTAGCCCCAGCTACTCGGGAGGCTGAGGCAAGAGAATCGCTTAAGCCCAAGAGTTGGAGGTTGCTATGAGCTGTGATGTCAAAGCACTCTACTGAGGTTGGCATAGGGTTCTCCAAAGAAAAGAATAAGAGAGTGAGAGAGAAAGTGAGAAGGAGAGGGAGAGAGAGAGAGAGATTGATTTCATATGAGGGATTGGCTCATGAAAAAAAGAAAAAATACTCTCTCAAGAAAAAAAAGAAAGAATATTTAAACGTAACAATTATTACTATAGTCAGAGGAATGATTTTTAAAACAAATTAATTTGTGGAATAAAATTATAAAATAAATATATTTTGCTTATTAATAGTAACATAAGAGGAATGACATAATGAATAAAATAATAAACCAATAAATTCAAAAGAAACAAATATACAATCCTAAGCATATAATTAATAACATAGCTTCTATTCATATATGTATACATAAAAATAATGAAAATTTTACACAATGAAAAGGGAAAGGAGAAATATACCCACTCTAATAATCTTTAAAAATTTTAATGTACCTATCTAGTAACTTATAGAACAAACAAATAAAAGAACCAGGAAGATGATATAATAATTAAACACATTTAGATACTGACCTAAATTACAAAAATAGAATACTATACCCAAAGATAACAGAGTATATATTATTTTCAAGTACACCTCATACACTCACCAAATTTGGCCATACACTTGTCTATACATCATGTCTCAAGAAGTTCAAATATTTGAAATCATTCAGAGTATTCTCTGATAACAATGGAATTTAAGATAAATGAAAAATTCTGAAATTTTTGGAAATTAAGCAATATATTTTTAATATCAACTAGGAACCCACAATGGATTAACTATATTTTAATTTGACCTCTGATGAAAACACATTTGTGAGACACAGTCAAAGCAGCATGTTACATTTACAACTCTAAATGTACTTTCAAAAGAAGAAAAGTTGAAATGCAATTGTTCTGGTTATCTTTAGCTATAAAAAAAAAAATCATAGCAACAGAGAGGCTTAAAGGAAAACTCATTTTAACATGCTCACAAAATTTTGGTTAGAGATTTGAGAAGGACTCAGCTGTAAGATACATCTTCACTCATTATCAACTGAGGTTACTCAGTGAGATTCAGCAAGTAAATGGTCTGTTCTTAAAGATCTGAGATACCTTCACTCATTCACCTGCCTTGATAAGAATGACTAGAAGCCTAGACTCATCTGAGATGGTCTCTTTCTCATGTATCCTCAGGTCTTCTCCACAAATTTGCCCAGGAGGGGAGTGGTACTTCTTCATGTAGTTCAAAGGTCCAAGAATGAGTACTCAAGTAGCAGAAAGTGGGAGGTCCAGTTTCTTAATACTTAGTGCCCCAAACTGGCATACTGTTATTTCCATTGTATCTATTGGCCAAAAATACACGGATTCAAAGAGAGAAGAAACAGATCCCACATCTTGACTGGCAGGATAACAAAATCATGTTCCAAAGGGGTATGGCAGTAAGTCATGGGGATGAGCTTTATAAAGGAGCTATCGTAGTATCTATCCTGGATACCTACATCCTTATTTGACAAACTAGACTGGACTGTTTCCACCATAAAAACAAGCCTCAAATGCCTATTGTGACTTGACAAATCATGTGGAGCAGAGATGAATCATTCCAGCTTAAGTCATTGTAGATGAACCCATTTCTGTACTAACCCACCAGCTTGTCATATTTGCATAAGCTAGACCAGCCAAGGTCAGCCAAGCTCAGCTTAGATCAGCAAAACCACCAAGCTAGGCTGTGGGTTCATAGCAATAACAAATTGTCATTTTTTTGAGCTCTTGATTTTGGAATTGTTTGTTAAACAGCTTTGTCTGTTAAACAGCCAATTAAAATGTATTAAGAGAAAATTTATACTGATGTTAGTAAGCTTGAAAATATACAAGCTTTAATTAAAATAAAACTTCTGGTAAAGATAGAATTAACCCATTTTTCCCTAGTCCTCTCTGTGGCAACTAAAATTTACTATGTATAATTCACAAAACAAGTGTAGGAAAACTTTTTGGGAGGCAGTAAGAAGAAGGTAGTCATACCCAGAATCTTTAGGACTGGAGCCTTATATGGCAGTGAGTTCCAGGGTTCTCTTTGTTCTTTCCTTTCTTTTCTTTCTTTCTTTCCTCCTCTTCTCTTCTCCTCTCTTCTCCTCTCTTCCCTTCCCTTCCTTTCCCTTCCCTTCCCTTCCCTTCCCCTTCTCTTTCCCTCCCCTCCCCCTCCTGTCTTCTCCTCTCCTCTCCTCTGTCTCCTTCCTTCCTTCCTTTCTTTTCTTTCTTTTTCTTTCTTTCTTTGTTTCTTTCTTTTCTTTCTTTCTTCTCTCTCTCTCTGTCCTTCTTTTCTTTCTTTCTTTTCTTCTTTCTTCCTTCCTTCCTTTCTTTCTTTTCTCTCTCTCTCTCTTTCTCTCTCTCTTTCTTGACAGTCTCAGTTTGTCACCCTGGATAGAGTGTCCTGGTGTTATAGCTCACAGCACCCTCAAACTCCTGGGCTCAAGTCGTCATCTTGCCTCAGCCTCCCAAGTAGCTGTGATTACAGGTGTCAGCCACAATGCCCTGCTATTTTTTAAGACAGGGTCTCACTCTTTCTCCGGCTGATCTTGAACTCCTGAGCTCAGGCAATCCGCTGCCTCAACCTCCCAGAGGGTAAGATTATAGATATGAGCCACTGTCCCAGCCCAGGATTTTCTTTTGCCTCCCATATATTCTACACAAGATCCTAGAGAGCCAGCACACTGAAACTACCACTAGGTAGATACAAAAAGAACTCCAAGGTAAGCTCGCTCCTCAGTGAAAAGTTCAGGAAAAAAGTGGCCTACTGGAACAAAAGAACATTTAATGTAATATCTGTACTACTTTGGCCAAACACTAA
>NW_003852411.1:838375-870686 GCF_000181295.1 Otolemur garnettii
AAAAAAAAAAAAAAAAAACAGACCCTAACAATGAGATGACTCAGATGATGGTATTATCTAACATAGAGTTTACAGCATTAATCATAAAAATGCCTTAACAAGCAATTTCAATGCCCTTGAAACACCTGAAAAAATAGAAAGTAGATATATTTAAAAGCCAAAAGAAATAAGAGAAAAATACACTAACCAAAATGAAAATTTCATTAGGTTGGCTCAACAGTACATTAGAAATTAACAACAACAAAAAAAAAAGAATCACTAAACTAGAAGACAAATCAATTGAATTTAACCAATCTAAAAATGGGGAGAAAAAAATTGAAAAAATAAACTGATTAAATAAAATATATAAAATACTACTTTCAGAATACCCATAGTCCACTACCAAATATTATTTGATCAATATTCTCAGAGAATACTGCAGTGACCAGAATGTACTCTGAAATGCTAAGTGTTAGGTTCATTAACACATTTTATAGCTTACTTTTAATGCAGTTAAATATTTGTGGCTGTCACGGCATTTGTTGCTTTCAGTGATACTGTTTGTGGTACTATAGGTGGCAGCAAGGATATGTGGTACTATTTCCTATATGGTTTTGGTGTGCACTCTGTAAAATATTTCCAGAGTTAAGATGTGTATGTTTTTACATAAGTAGTTACTTATAAGAGATGAATTCTCAAAAATAAAAAAAATTTCAGACATTAATTTTATCTTAACCTATTTTACAAAAGTACAATTAATATTTAATTTGCTTCAAAAAAAAAGACAATGAATATAGATGGTTGACGACAGAATGAGAAAGTTAAGAAATAGAAGATATTTTCTTATAGCCCACAGAGAGAGAGAGAGAGAAAAAAAAGAAAGAAGGAGAAGGAAGAAGGAAAAAGGTAGGAGAAAAAAAGAAAGAAGAGAGAGAAAAATAAAAGACTTCTAGACCAAGAGACTTGTGTTCTTTACACTGAGCTTATGTTTCTCCAATGCCAAGGAAGCTATGGAAGGCAAGAGGAAGTTTAAAGTGAGAAAAGTGAGTTGAAGAGGCAAAGAGATCGTTATGCCATAATGTTATAGGAACAAATTTAGCAAAAGGATATAACAATTAAAATTGATATGCACCCCAAACCAGAATGCAATATGTGAAATGAATATTAATAGAGCTACAGGGAGAAATTGTTTGAAATGCAATAATAGTAGAGGATTTCAACACCAAACTTTCAGTATTGGACAGATCATCCAGACAGAAAGTCCAAGAAACACTAAAGTTAAACTGGGCTCTACACCAAGGAGAACTAATAGACATTTATAAAATATTTCATCCGATAGCTACAGAATGTGTTGTACATTTTTGTCAACACATGGAACACATACTCCAGAAAAGGTCATATGTTTTGTCACAAAATGTTCATCACAAACTGTTACATCACAAACAAAATCTTAACAAGTTTTTAAAAATTGAAACCATTGTCAGTATCTTTTCAGAACATAATATAATAAAACTATAAGTCAATAAAAAGGAACTTTCAAAACATTACAAATACATGGAAATTAAATAATATGCTCCTGGATGACCAGTGGAACAACAAAAATATTAAGAATAAAAATTAAAGATTTTGGGCGGTACCTGTGGCTCAAAGAGTAGGGCGTCAGCCTTATATGTCGGAGGTGGTGGGTTCAAACCCAGCCCTGGCCAAAAACTGCAAAAATAAATAAATAAATATTTCTCAACACAAATGAAAGTAGGGAAAAAAGTATCAAAACCTGTGGTACTTTTGGATGCAACCAAAGCAGTATTACAGAAAACATTTATAGCCATAAAAACCTATCTCAAAAACATAGACAGACTACGAGCAAACAACCACAAAATACACCTCAAGGAACTAGAAAAGTAAGAACAAAACAAACTCAAAATTAGTAGAAGAAAGGAAATTGTAAAATCAGAGGACAAATAAAATTGAGCCCCCAAATCATACAAATGATCAAAGAAACAAAAGTTGTTTTTTTGAAAAAGATAAACAAAATCAACAAACTATTATCCACACTAACTTAAAAAAAAATCCAAATAAATAAAACCAGGAAACAAAAGGACACATTACAACTAATATCCCAGAAATAAAAAGGATCATTAAAGACTATTATGAACATCTGTACACTGAGAAATAGTCAAAACTTGAGAAAATGGATGAAGTTTTGGATAAAGATAACCTACCAAGACTGACCCCCTCACCCCACAAAAAATATACTCCCCCCCCCTACACTCACACACATACAAACCTGAATAAACCAATAACAAGTAATGAGCTCAAATTAGTGAAAAAATTTCTCCCAAGAAAGAAAAGCCCAGGACTAGATTAGGGTACCACTGAACTCCACCAAACTATTAATAAAGAATTATTCCAAATTGAAGGGGAGGAAATTTTCCAAATCAATTTTACAAGACCAGCATCACCCTCATAAAATTCATACTATGACACAAAACAAATTGAAAGTTACAGCTCAATATTCCTGATAAACATAGATGCAAAACCCAGTGGTGGAGATGCTGGTTCCAATGGTAGGTATGCTTTTAGTCTTTGAAGAGTCTACACACTATTTTAATAGAGGTTGTACAAATTTATATTGCCACCCACACTATACAAGTGTTCCCTTTTCACCACATCTACACCAACATCTACTGGGTTTTGATGAATAATGAGCATCTGACAGGGGTAAATTGATATCTCACTGTAGTTTTAATTGGCATTTCATCGACAATTAGTGATGTTAAGGAATCTTTTCTTTTTTTTCTTTTTGCCATTTGTATATCTTCTGTTGAATAAGGTCTGTGTATGTCTTTTGCCAACTTTTTAATGGAGATATTTTTCTTACTTATTTGTTTGAGTTTCTCATAAATTCTGTTCTCTGTCCCACATATAGTTTGAAAATAACATCACCTTTTCTGTTGGTCACCTATTTACTCTGTTGATTATCTCTTTTGGTATAAAATCCTCAACAAAATACTAACAAATCAAATCTAATAGTACATTAAAAATATACACAATGGTGAAGTGGGATTTATCCCATGAATGCCAAGATGGGTCATACATGCAAATCAATAAATGTGATACAGCTCATCATCAGAGTAAATGACAAAATTCATATGTTCTTCTTCATAGAGGAAGAAAAAGTTCAGGAGCGTCTGTGGCTTAAAGGAATAGGGCACGGAACCATATACCAGAGGTGGCAAGTTCAAACCCAGCCCTGGCCAAAAACTGAAAAAAAAAAAAAAGTGCTTGATAAAATTTAACACCTTTCATGATAAAACCTCTCCACAGGCTCAGCACCTGTAGCTCAGTGAATAGGGCGCCGGCCACAAACACTGAGGCTGACGGGTTCGAGCCCAGCCCGGGCCTGCTAAACAACAATAACAACTGCAATAAAAAAATAAAATAAAATAAAAGCTAGGCATTGTGGCAGGCACCTGTAGTCTCAGCTACTGGGAAGCTGAGGCAAGAGAATCACTTCAGCGGAAGAGTTGGAGGTTGCTGTGAGCTGTGACACCACGGCATTCTACCAAGGGTGACATAGTGAGACTGTCTCAAAAAAGGAAAAAAAAGATCTCTTCACAAATTATATATAGAAGGAAAATATCTGATACTATAAATTCCATGTAAGTAATATGATAAACCCACAGTTAACATCTTCCCAAATGAGGAAGAGCTGAAAGCTTCAATAGCAGAGTGTAAACAGCTCTGAAGAATTGGAGGAAATACTTTCAAACTATTCATCTGGCAAGGGATTAATATCCAAAATGTACAAGAAACTCAAACAACTCAAGAGAAAAAAAAAATCTGGTTTAAAACATGGATAAATTAGCTGAAAGGACATCTCTCAAAAGAAAATATCAAAGTAGACAACAAGTATATGAAAAAAATTCCCAACATTACTAATCATCATGGAAACACTAATCAAAACCACCATGAGACAGGACCTCATCTTATTTATAATGGGTATGATCAATAACATAACATATTGAGAAGGATATTGTAGAGAAAGTGTTATACACTGTTCGTGGGAATGTTAATTAGTACAGCAAGTGTGGACGCTTTTCAAAATCTAAAATTAAAACTACCATGTTCTCTAGCAATTCCAATACTGGGTATTTTTTCCAAACAAAGGGAAATCAGTATATTGAAGAAATAGCCACATTCTTAGGTTTATTACAGCAGCATTCACACCAGCCAAGATACGTAATCAGTTTATAACAACGTGACCCACGCTCCTGTGTTTACTGCAGCACATTCACAAGAGTTAAGATTAGGAATCAACTCAAGTATTCATCAGCAAATGAAGGGGAAAAGATAATAGTATTCCACACACAATGGAATACTATTCGGCTATAAAAAAGAATAAAATCTTGTCATTGTACACAACAAAAATAAGCCTGGAGGATATCACGTGAGGTGAAGTAAGCCAAATACACAATTCTAAACACAGCTTGTCACCACTTACATGTGGAAGCAAATAAAGTTGATCACGAAGAAGTAGGTTCCTAAGGGGTGGGAAGGTTAAAGGGAGATGGGTGATAGGAAGAGGTTGGTTAATGGGTACACTAGTACAGCTAGATAGGATAAATGGGTTCTTGTATTCTATAGAATTATATGGCGACTAAAGTTAAGAACAGTTTACTACATATTAATATCTTCAAGTAGCTGAGTGAACTTTAAATCTTCCAACACAAAGAAATAATAAGCTTACATGATGAATTCACTAATTACCCTGATTGGATCATTCCACGTTGTACAGAAAAAAAGTAAAAAATGGAAAATACTAACTTTATAGACCAAACATACACAGAAAATAAGTAAAAATAAAAACCTCTAGACTGAAAGGCTTCTGGTCTTTACACTAAGTTGACTTGTCTGAAGGGCTAATGGAATTGCTAGAAAGCAAAAGAAATCTTAAACTTAGTTGGAAGAAAGGGTGCAAAGAAACTGAAGAGGAAGAAATAAATATAGGCATGATCTTTTGAAGTTATTACTTAGAACATGTGCACCCCTGAATCTCAAGTCAACTCTACCATTCTTCTCCATTTACAGTTTTGAGATAACTTTTAAAAAATGGGTAATCATAAGCTTCAGCTGATTTTGGAAGATGCTATTAGTATCCAAAAAAGATTGCTTTTTATGTAGCTCAGCTTGGACAAGAATAACGTGGTATTCTTGATACTCATTATCCTAAACATTGAAAAATAAACTCGGAGTGAACCATCATGCTTCATGATACCCACAGGAGAGATTAAGAAGACTAATCTAATTGCAAGAGAGAAAATCTATGTCACAAGGAACAAAGGGGGTTCAGGTATTCCTCGTAAAACTGTACTTTCTTGCACATGTTCATACATAACTATTCTACACATTTTGAATGCCTTTAACATACTGCTAAAGATTATGGACTCAGAAGAATCCTCTTCCAAGTTCAATTTTACCCCTGAAAAAGACAGTTATTTCAACGTTCACCATTTCTGGAAAGAGATGCCGCCTAGGCTTAACAAAGTTGTAAGATCTGAGTGAATGAGACAGACTTTGACTTCAGGTAGTCTAAGCCTGTGGTTGACATAAAGGAATGAACAACAGATGTTTTTGGCTAATCTCTGTAATGCCTCCCTAATCTTATTTTGATGCGGCTCCAGTTTTTTTTTTTTCTTTTTATAGTCTTAGAGACCATCGTATCAACATATCACCATAGAAGGCAACACTCACAAAGAAAGTGGCGGGTAAATGATTTGCTAGGGCCATGGTTCATTTAACTACCAACTTCTACTGTCCCTGCCTTCAGGGACAGATTATTTTTGCCCTGAAATGGTATATACAGGTAATTTTCAGCATCTCTGGATAGTATTGCAATTAAACTCACATATGTAGACATGCTCTATTAATTTCTGATAGTGAAGATAAGTTTGCACCTGTTACATGAAGGCATATCAGAAACAAGAATGGAATGTATTTTCTGGACTTATAAATGAGGGTATGGACTGCCACACTCTGGAATATCCACTGTTTAACTTGAACAGGTTTAAGTTACTCTCCCTGCTATGTAATTATTTTCAGTCTGTTCTTCCTAAGGGTTTCATTACATCCTATAAATTTTTACAGCTTGATCTCAAGAGTACTGTGTGTAATTGTTTACTACATACTTTAGAAAGCAAGAAAGCATCAATGGGAAAGGACCCTTTGCCTACCAATGCAAAGGCAAACAAATTCTTCATCAATGGCCCAGAGCCAGCCAATATTTAAAGGTGAAAGAAGCAGAGACATTGGCAGAGAAGTCTCACAGATTTTTCATGGGACAAAATTATGAGTGATTCTTAAAGCAATGCTAATGCATACTTTTAGTTTCAGCTAAACAAAAGTTTACTACTTAATCTTCTATCTATAGGTTCATAAAACTTAAAGAGTTCCAATTTCATACTGAAGAAATAGCTGGAGACAGGACCAATGTAAAGTTAAATGGTTGGCCAGAATGACTAGATTTTGTAAAATAAAGAAGAAAATTTCAGAAGAAGAGTTGACTTTGCAATAATGTGGAAGATAGAAAGAAATAATAGGTGTAAGGCCAATTGTAACAATCCTATTAAAAGCATTGACTATAATCTAAAAAAGGTATTTTATAACTTGATATGTTTAGATTGCTGCATGTTGATACTTAAGAAAAATACAAGATAATATCTAAATGTAGAAAGAAATGTTATTCTGTGCATTGTTTTAAAAATTTTACTACATAAATTTTTTGAAATAAAACACAGAATTAAGATAATTTAATGTCCAATAATGCATCATAATCAGCTTTTAAAAGTAATTGGCTTTTAAGAAATCTGCTGGTCAAAACCTTGTAGATTGTGCTGGAAACACTATGTAATTACATGGGCTCTCTGTGCTCAGTTACCTCACCTATTTCATCACTATGCTTTTCTAACGGGGAGAAAGAAACCCGAGATATAAGACATCAGGGAAATCGGCATCATGGATATTGGAGAACCAGTGACACTATATTAAACTTCAAAATGAAAGAAGGATCCTGATGGCAAATTCACTTGCTTCAGCTTTCCAAGGTCAACAGAGTCAAAGGTGTGCAGGAGAACCAAGATGCCCAAGCAACAACCAGCCAGCTCCCAGCCAGCACTTGCTAACTGCAAGTCATGCGAGGCAGTCCCATATTAGCCAGCTGCCAATGGACCATCTATCTGAACACAAATGATTATTGGAGCTCAGTAGTTATCAGGTGAACTGGATTAGATAAAGAACCATCATCTGGGTATTCTGGACTTCCAGGCATTTAGCACTAAGTTCTCTGTCTCAGGCCAAGAACCTCCCAGTCCCAGGCAGACCAAGATAGATGGTCACCCTAAACCCAGATCATCCACAGAATGTGAAGTTAACCA
Source organism: Otolemur garnettii (assembly GCF_000181295.1). Lineage (NCBI taxonomy): Eukaryota > Metazoa > Chordata > Mammalia > Primates > Galagidae > Otolemur > Otolemur garnettii. Next base: position 845,788 of record NW_003852411.1, read on the forward strand.
AATAGTTGTTCTTTTATCCTGCTAAATTTTGAATTGTTTAGTTGCACAGCAAAACTAATTCATAATACCTCTCTTGGTCTACTTTTCTGTCTGTGAGAAAATGGAGAGGATAAATATTTAGAATTATCAGCAAAGATGATTCTGATAATTCCTCCAGAATTTTTTTAACATTGTGAAATATTCATGTTTGATAATTTGTATTATCAAATCTAAAGTATTTCTCTCTTTTAATAATATTATCTCCTATTTTGGTCTCAAGTCTTTCTACTCAGCCTATTTCCCCTAAATCCACTATTGTTGCCCGTCCAGTCTTTTTTTGGATGCTGGCCATTTGTAAAGAGGTAGATTATCAAGTTTAGAGGATGCTCTAATAGCGTGTTTTCTCCTAGACCCCCACTAGGACAGAGATTTGAAAATTTCAAACACAGAGAGGTAAATCACAGCTGCATTAAATTTACGAAATTTATCTCGGTTTTTGCATATCGTTTGCTAACTTCAGATGCTCATCAGTATTTAAACACATCAATATTTGCTGAGTGTCTACTATGTGCCAGGTAGAATCAAGGCACTGAAAGGCAATTAGACATCGTCAGAAAGAGTCCTCTCCTCAGGAGTTTCACCAATAGTTAAGTCAAAGCACCATGAAGAAGAGGAAATTGATGGAACAGGTTCACAAAACGGGGAGAATTTACAGGTGGTCAGGGAAATCTCCTCTGAGGAAATGATACTTAAAATGTTACCTGAAGCATAACTAAAGGGAGGGTTAATGAAATGGAGCATGTGACATGTTCTACAAAAATGCCCATGATGGTATTTCTGATCTTCACGCTCTTCCAAAACGTTGCCATCCTTGCCACTCCCTTCCCTTGGTCTTGGTGACTGCCTCAGCTAGCAGAGTTTTCCAGGCTGGTTTATAAAAGTTGATGTGGATTCGCTTGGCTTTCTCTCTCACGTTGTGTGACTTTGGACCCATAAAGTAATATAAAAACTTTAATATCCTGAAGCAACCATGAGGTGATACCACATAGAAAAAGAGAGAGAGAGACCCAAGGAACAGTGGTTTTAGCCCCCAGAATTTTCATGCTTCCTATACCACATGCCAAGCACACAAGTGAGCAACTTAGTAGAGCTATAATAACAAATAACTTTTTTTTTTTTTTTTTGTAAAGACAGAATCTCACTTTATTGCCCTAGATAGAGTGCTCTGTCACCACAGCTCACAGCAACCTCCAACTCCTGGGCTTAGACAATTCTCTTATCTCAGCCTCCCCAGTAGCTGGGACTGTGGGCACCTGCCACTATGCCTGGCTATTTTTTTGTTGTTGTTGCAGTTTGGCTGGGGCCGGGTTTGAACCCACCACCCTCGGTATATGGGAACAGCACCCTACCCACTGAAATACAGGCGCTGCCCATAACAAATAACTTAAATGTATCTAAGAGGTACCACAAATATTTGAGTTAATGAACTCTGTCCCATGTTCAGAAGTTACAGTAACTGTTTTATACTATCAATACAGCTATGAACATGTTACTGGTTCAAGTATTCATGGTCTAAAAGAAGTCGTGGTGGAACTTAGTTAATTAGCAGATCTAAAAGAAAAAAGAACATTGTAATTTTATCTGTAAAATGTTTGTTCTGGAAGGTTCACTGAAAAATTTGGGGTCTGTGGTATAAGAACAAATGGGCCAAGGGTGCACAGGAAGAAGTGAATATTCAGGTAGTCATTCTGAAACAGAAATGGTTCCTGCCTTTTATCTCTGAAAATAAAGCATTGCCCCTTGTTGGCAAAAAAAAAGAAAGAAAGAAAGACATCTGCTTCATCTATTTACACACATCTTATTATCACAAATATTTTGAAACAAATCTTGGACATAGTATCATCATCTATAAATAGTTTATCATGGCTTTCTAATATTCAGATTCTTTATTTTTCCATGATCATAGTAACTTATTGCCTATTGAAATTACACTACTTGTTATCATCTAATCACTACTTCCTGTATATCCCCTAATGTCTCAGAGGGTGCTAGTTAAATCTAGAGACATAAAAATGTTTAAATTCATATTTTTGAGAAAAATACTTTTTTTTTTTTTGAGACAGAGCCTCAAGCTGTCACCCTGGGTAGAGTGCTGTGACATCACAGCTCACAGCAACCTCCAACTCTTGGGCTCAAGCAAGTCTCAGCCTCCCAAGTAGCTGGGACTAGAGGCCCCCGCCACAACACCCGGCTATTCTTGGTTGCAGCCATCATTGTTGTTTGGCGGGCCTGGGCTGGATTCAAACCTGCCACCTTAGGTGTATGTGGCTTGCGCCTTAGCCGCTTGAGCCACAGGCACCTAGCCAAGAAAAATACCTTGTAGGTGATATTACAACATTCCTGTCACATCTCATCAGGAGAAACCCAATATCAGGACCTATCACAACTGGTGATACCTCAACTAATGAATGAGTCCAGATGGTTATGGACTCCTGTCTTTACTACTCTTTACTAAATATCTACTATTAACCATTAACCAAATGGCTGTGGGAATACTGAACAAATTTTGTGGTTTTCAACAGGGACATTATATTCCTCATTTTCTACAAAAACTTATCTTTCTTCTGAAATTATTAGCCAGAATTAGTCTATAAAAATGAAATGGTCGGCTTTTCTCCATCAACTTCTTAGTTACTGTATTCAAAACAGTTTGTATCATATTACAGACTTTCCTGGTCTCCATCCAAACTGCCAAACCTGGAAATTTTTCCTCTTGATTTCGACCTCCCTCTCTCTCTTTTTTTCCTTTTCTCTCTCTTTTTTAAATTTGATACTTTTATTTCTTTATCTATTTCTTCATTCATTTTTTTAAAAATCCTAGGTTATGAAAACTACCTGAAAATAAAAATTATCACTGTGAACTCATGTATATTTATGTACCTGATGATTTTTGAAAAAATCCTACACGTGACTGTTTCTAATAGATACAAATTGCACCTTGTTATGTCAGTATGAGCCCCTTTGCTTTTGCTCCAGGGACTTCTGGACATAACATTATCCATGGCTCATTTTATATATGTCTTGCCTGAAACCTCAAACAAGATATTTGTCCTCAAATTCTTGGATGTTTTAGTGGAAAATGGCATTTAGGAAGCAGAGATTAGATGCCAGGTGTACTAAATTATCTTTTAAATTCTTGTTACTTTCAACATGTTTAGGACATTTTTCTAGGCTAAAGTTTGAAATTTTGTTTGTTTTCTTAAGAAAGCAACAAAAATAAAATATAAATCTATCATAACAACAGTTTCCTATGTAAAAATTACACTTTTTACAGACCTTTTACAAAGCTTGTATGACTTTTGGCTTAGTGTGCATTGAAATATCACTATTTGTAAGAGTCAATTGTTGTTTAAATTATGTTATAAGGAGTTAAAATTATAATATTGATATGTTATGACTTTCCTCATTTCTCAGTAGTCTCTTAAAGAACAAAAAAATCATTTTTATCTTTTAAGCAAAAATAAACTTTCCCTACCTTACAGTTAATCATGTAATTACATTATACCATTCTTAAAACTTAAGATAAAGAAGGCCTATTTGTATCCTCATTTTCCTGTAGCTTAAATGTCTTGCATTGTATATCCTAAAAATATTTCATCATTATTCATAAATTGCTTCTAGACACAGTAAAAATCCATAAAATGATTTAATCATGAAAATGGTACATTTGGCACCTTTGCATTTCTTTTGCTTTGTTTTGTTATCTTATTTCTAAACAGAACTTTTTCACTGGTAAATACATGTTCTGAAAAGATTTCAAATACGCCACCAGTACTGATTTTGGAGTTACAAATAATTTTTAATGAGGAAGCAAAGCCTTCTTTTATATCTTTTTTAAAGTATAAAATAAATTAAAGGCCATGATTTTTTTTAGTTTCCCATTGCTCTTTTTAGTGTTCTTGAATACAGTTGATAGGGAACTATTTCACAATGAGCTATGTCAGAATATAAATTTAAATAGGCAGAGAACAACACTTTACCTCTAAAGATGATGGGTAGGTTGATCTTATGAACAAAAATCACAAGATACGATTCTTCAGGTAATGATATCCTAGATATATGGCCTCAAATTCAAGAATCAAAAATAAAACAATGTATTTTAATGACAAAAATGAATATGGTTTACATTTCAAGAGGAAGTTATTCTATAAGAAGGACTATATTATAGAATATTTTATGACAAGAAAGAGGATTATCCCATTCATCTATAAAAATATATAGCAGAGATCTTTCATCTTTAATAATCTTTCTACATGAATATTTGCTTATTGTGGCTCATAAAAAAAAATAAAGTGTACACTATACTTAAATGGGATTCTTGAACAAATAGACCCACCAGACATTTATAGAACATTCTACTCCAAAATTACTGACTACACAATATTCTCTTAAATATTTCCAAGTATTGTTTTTTCATGTAAATGTTCATTTTCACATTTTTTTTTACTTTACCTTACTTTCCACTGGCCTGAAATTAATACTGTTATGCTGGTTTTCATAATAAGTTTATGGTATAATTTTATTTGAACTTTTCTAATTAGTATTATATCATCTTATTATCTTATATTACCTAAACTTTAAGTGAAAAACAGTTTGTTCATTCAGCAAGTATTTATTGAGGACCTAATATATGACAGGCACTATTGCATTTCCCACTAAAAATAACTATTCAATCTAGCACTGACTGCCTTATAAGTGGTGACCTGAAAAAGTTTATATTTCTAACTGATATGATTTGTTATTATAACTTTGTTTTAACGCCTTCAGTTTTAATTCTTTACCCTGTGGATTATGTTCTTTCTATACCTCCTATTTGTATAATAATAGCAATTATTGCTATATGAATAAAAACATCGAACTTGCATTTCCTAAGTCAAAGATGAAAATATGATTTTTTTTTTCACTTGATTGCTTTTGTTTTTTAAATGTGGAAACCAAGAGACTGGGGATTATAAGAAGCAGTATAAGGCGACAATGATGGCCGAGCCCACCACTTTGCCCAGCGACAGAGCGGCAGGAATAGGTTTGCCAGCTGGTTTGGCTCCGCGCCGCTGATCCACTCTCAGATGAGGCTTCACCCTGTCCTCTTGAAAGACCAGGTCTCTATCCTGAGACCTTAAGAAATATGGAGACATTGGAAGACTTTAAGGAATCCGGTGGCGTGGGGGAGGGAAGCTAGAAAAAGGACTCGGTCAGGCTGCACTCTCTTCCCAGCGCAGATCCGCTCATCTGCAGAGCCAGACCGTGCCAAGTATGCAAATAGACTTCGGTGAATTGAAAGATTAAAGGGAAAAAAACAAAAACAAAAACAAAAAGCAGTCCAATGAGAACTCGACTCCTGGCTTCAGGGACCGCACCTGGACTGCTCCAGACTTACCTCGCTGGCTTCTGTGTCCCAAGACTAGGCTAGGTACGGTTTAATTAAGGAACAGTAAATAATTATTTTTGAAATTATTGCTATGCAAGTTTAAACTATTTTAGAGATCAAAACTATTAAAAAACAGAGTTCATTCTTTAACCAGAAAAAGAGAGAGAGAGGGAGAGATTATAATTCTTTTCTTAGTTCTGAAGGCGCAAGGGCTGCACAGAAGAAGCTTCTGTCAGGTAGAGAAAGCTCTTCATGGAGAAAGCAAATACGTACCAGAACTGATGAAGCACAAGATAAAGAAGGTGGACGGAGATAGATGACTCATACAGAAGACATGCATTTCACCCACTGCTGAGCGACCCGGAAGCTCACACAGGTGCCATCTCTCAATCTGACTAATGAATATTTTCCATTTTCATTCTGGTTAATCAGTGTTCCAACACCTAACAGAAAGGAAATCAAAGATTTGTGGAAAGCAGAATTCCACCTCTCACTAAGAAAAACAAGGTAGTCAGACATCCTCTCTCCCCAAACTTGTTCACTTGACTCCAAACATCACTCAGATGGGATAACAGGGGAGTGAGAAGCTGTGCCACTTTCCCACTGTGTGACCTCAGGAAACTTCCACCTTCTGTCTCATCTTTCTCAAACATAGTATGAGGATAAAATCGATATAATAATGCTCTCCAGCTCCTTGGGTCATTACAAATTTTAACAGAGTTAAAGTTATGACAGCCACTAGCACATAGTGAGCATCGCATTTGGTAAAAAATAAAGTTATACCTGCCGCAGGGCGTTGAATCCTGATGGAGTGATTCAGTGTTATACCATCCTTCAGGTGGTTAAAACAGAACCCTCCAGTCAGACAACATAGACACTCAGAGAAGACAGTCCCTGTGGCTAAAAGTTGGCTATGCCCTCCCTCCCTTTGTTCTTATTAGAGCCTGGTTCTCCAGCTTTCTGTAAGATACTCTGAGCTCCTAAATGCCTTCCAAATTCTATTTCTGTAAACAAGTATCCTGATTTGTATTTGACACTCCGTTACCCACCTTCATAATACATTCTGGACACAATCGCAAAACCTTATGGTTAAAATGTATCAGTTAGATTGTAAACTTCATGAAAGGGGGAACCACTGTCAGTTCTAACATTTTCTACAATGTTACCAACATATAACATAATCACTGAGACAAACTCCTAATAATGGAATGCTGAAGGAGAAGCCAGAGAAGAAGTAGAATGAACAAATACGGGATTTGATAGAAGAAATGAAAGAAAAACTCTCTCATGCCTGTTATTTCCAGCAGAAAATGTTGAGCTAAAAGGTGTAGTTTACTTCCTGCTGTAATGACAGAGGGATAGAGTTGGTGAGAGGTTTGAACAAGAATTTCTATTTTTAAGGCAGCGCCTGAGGGTCAGTGAGTAGGCTGGCCCCATATACTGAGGGTGGCAGGTTCGAACCCACCCCTGCCAGCAGTGGCAACTGTAACAAAAAATAGCTGGGCGTTGTGGCTGGCACCTATAGTCCCAGCTACTCAGGAGGCTGAAGCAAGAGAATTTCTTAAGCCCAAGAGTTGGAGGTTGCTGTGAGCTGTGATGCCACCGCACTCTACCAAAGGTGAGAGAGTGAGACTGTCTAAAACAAAAAAAAAGAAAGAATTTCTATTTTTAGGAAATCCTAGAAGAGTTCAAAATGCTCACTAGCATACAAAAAAGCCTTGGAGTTCAATTATAAATTAAATTTTGTTTAACCTTGCAATAGAAATCTCAATGTCTTTTGTGAATTGTAATAACCTCTCAAAAATCTGCTATTCTAAGGACAAATTGCACCTTTAGCAGAAATCTCAAGGGGATACTTGGTACATCATGAACACATAGCTGTCTGTGGTACACTGAAGATCAATTATTGTTACAAAAACATAAAATAAATAAAATATAAGGCCCATGAGATTTTTGTTAAATTTAGTTTAATTTTACAAAATTAAAATTAATTTAAATGTATTTCGACATAATACTAGAAAGAGAAGTTTGGCTGATGAGTTTGTGCTTTCCAGGAATTCATCAATTCCTTAAAAACTGCTTTGAATAGACAAATACAACTGAAGTATTTACATGGACTCTGGGAGTAAAAGGAATAACTTTCAATTTCTTCCCAATAATTTAAACTTCAAAGAAAAAAGGTATAAACCAAGAAAATGACTTAATTTTTACCAAAAGCAAGGATCTTACTATACTTCTAAAATAATGTGTTCATTACAACTTTATCTCCATCCCTTGGATAAAGCTGAGTTGCCCATTCGCACACTCAGCCGTGCAGGGACCCTTACTTTGATGAGCATTGGGCTTACACCTTTCGCTACTCTCAGTTTCAAACACTTTGATCATGACAAACTCAGATCACTTTACTCATTCCTTTTTGCTTTTCCTTGTGTTTTAAGGAAAGGCTTGATGATGGACTAATTCCTCACTCCCTCTCTTTTTCTATTTCCCACTTCTGTTTCTTCAAAAAATCCCACTTACTGATGATTCTTCAGTCTTTATCCCCTCCCTGTTTTTTTTTTTTTTACATGCACAAATCTCTGTGATATATTTACCCTTGTTGCTATTTTCATTCTCATTTATAAGCCTTTTATATTAACAAATTTCTTGTATAAGTAATCTTTGTCAGAGACATTGCTACAACACCGATTTAAGTTCAATGAATTGATATTATTATAATCATACCCCTGAACTTATTACCTCTGACTGTCTCCAACAGTTAACAGAATTCCAAATCCAAAGATTGCCTTCCATTATTTACATAGTATTTATATTTTGATCATGTCCTACTTAAAGTGTACCCTCTTTTTGTACTATTTTATAGGATTTGGTCTGTGATGTACAAGATTGTCTACTATTCTGACTCTTCTTTGACTGGTAATTTTCTCTTTGTTTCATTATTATGAAACACATAAATTATAAATTATAAATCACATTTTATGCTGAAAAAGGAGGAACTTTTTTGGATTATGCATACTCTTAACTAGATATTCTGAGATAAACGGCTTACTCTTCAGGTATCCAGCATTAAAAGGTTGAAAACAAATTACTTCTAAAGTCAGTGAATGTTACAGACAGCAGTGTGCTACTGTCATTAGTCACAGGGAGAATGGGGACCAAAGATCCCATTCTTGGCAAGGGAAAACACCCCGAGAAAAGGAGAAAAACAGAAACAAGCTGAACAAGGCAGAATAAAAAACAATTTAACTAGTTCTCTTTTAAAATAACTGTTGAATTGCTTGTCTGGACAGATTCTGCTTTTCCTGGGAGCCTGACCTGTAAGAGATACAGCTTACAAATGCCCCTACTGAGTCTGTCAGCCCTCTAAAGAACAAGGGCCACAGCTGAAGCTGCGGGCAAGGCCTGGGAAGCAACATTAACCAGGCCAGTCCCTGCGCAGTGAACAGCCTACAACCTTCCAGAAGCAAATACCCACTGTGGGGATTTGTATAATTGCCAGGGCAGAGCCCTGAGATATGGGCAGGAGGGCTTGTACCTTAACCTCCAAGGAAACACCTCTGGGTGAGGATAAAGGGAAAATTCCTCATTTCCACAGATTCTTCAGAAGAGAATTGACACTACCTATTTAAGTTCAATGAATTGATCTGCTCCACAGAGAAACTAGAGGGGTCTAACCTCCCCCAAGGGATCTGCATGTGTGATACAGACAGGAGGCCGCCCCCACACAAGGCTCATGGCTGCCCAGAACCTTCAAGTTAATTGTTATACTCGTAGAAATCGCTGACGTTTATGTTCCCTTCTTCAGTTAACCCTCTCAGCTAAGTTAGAAAATAGCCTTCAACAAAAACTCCGTGGAACAAACACTCAGGGCCACTCCCTGAAGCCCCACAAGCTAGCAGGGAACCCCTGTGCCCACTTTTTAAGACTCTGTTCTGTGTATTCTGGCCTTTTATTTCTCTCCACTTTAGTTTCAATTTTTCCAGTGGATCCCTGTCATTTCCACAGGTCTCCCCCAGGGCAGGACCCTAGCATTATGCAATTTTTTAAAATAAAATTGAAAATTATTATGAAGTTGAAGAAATATGAGATAAGAATATTGAAAACCTCTATGTTATGAACACAAAGCACTTTCATTTTTCTCCAGCTACTTCCTCCAGTTGTACTAAGCTAAATCCTTATTCTACCCCCACTTGGAGATATTTTATCATATCTTGGGATGATCCCATAAATCCCTGGTACTTTTTGGTTATTAAAAGTTCATCCATTTTAAAATAAGACTCTTATATCTAATTTAATGCTTCCTCTGTTTCCATTTGTAATCTCAGTAGTGACCCCTAAATACATGGGGCAGTATTTTTTTTCTTCTTGTTGTTATTGTTTTATTTATGCTGTCTGTCATCTCTGGTAAGTTTATAAGAATAAACTTATGTCATAATTTTTAATTGTCTTTTCTTGGGTTCAAATTGATTATCACTTTGGTCCACAAGGAATAATAATAACATCTCTGCAACAGGCATCCAAACGTTGTTATGCTTACAGGGCACAGGGGTGAGATGCCCAGGGCCTGGGAGGAGTAATATTCCAGTGTGCAAGTCTGTGAGTTGGGAAAACTGGCTTTTGCTCAGTGCCTTTCAATCATTTTCAGTTCCCATTTCTAGTAGTATGCCTCAATAGAAATCGTTCTTTAAATCAACAGAAAAGAGATATAAAAAGCAAACTAATATTGTAGAACTACAGAATAACAACAAAATTACTCTGAGTTTGACATTTTTTTTACATTATACATATAATAAAATTGTTCTATGTCTGGCTTCTGATTTCTTATCCTTTGACCTCCACTTCCTCTACCCTCACCCCCATGGTTGCTACTATCTCATTCTCCTTGCAGACTTGAGCTCTATTTTTATTCTACATATAAGTAAGACCATGAAATATCTTTTTTGTCTTTTTCTGGATTATTTCACATAGCATAATTGCCTCTATGTCCATCCATGTTGTGATAAATGGAAGTTTTTTTCTTTTTTCTTTTAAGGCTGAATAATATTTCATCGTACACATACACACACACACACACACACACACACACACACCCATATTTATCCATTCTTCTGTTGATGACATTTAAGTTATTTCCATAGCTTAGCAGCTGTGAATAAAGCTGCAACATGAGAGTACAAATATTTTTACAAGGTACTGATTTCATCTCTTTTGGGTGCACCCACATGAAGGATTGTAGGTCATAGGGTAGTTTTATTTTTTTCTTTATGAATCTCCATAGTATCTGTTTTCCATAACAGCTATACCAACATATATTCCCACCACTAGCATACTAATGTTACCTTTTCTCTCAAACCTCATCATAATTTGTCATCACTTATCTTTTTTAATAACAGCCATATTTAATGGACACGAGGTGAAATCACATAGTGGTTTTAATTTGCATTTCCCTTGTGAGTAATGACATTGAACACATTTCCATAGTCTGTTAGCCATTTTTATGTCTTCTTTGGAGAAATATATGACCAAGCCTTTGACCATTTTTTAATCAAGTTTTTAGTTTTTCTGCTATTCATGTGTAAGTGTTCTTTGTAGAGATATTAATTCCATATGATATGTTGTTTGAAATTTTCTTCTAATTTCATATGTTGTCTCTTTGGTTGATTGCTTCCTTTTCTGTGCAGAAGCGTTTTATTAACGCTTGTATTCATTTATTTCTGCCTTTTTAGCCTAACCTTTGGGGATGATTTTCAAATAATCATTGCCAAGGTCAATGTGGAAGGGGTTTTCTCATACATTTTCTTCTAAGAGTCTTATGGTTTCAGGTCCTGCATTTAGGCCTTTTATCTCTTAGGAGCTGACATTTGTATGGTATGGGATACTTTCAAACTTTTGTATGTGGAAACCCAGTATCTTATTTTCACTTAATGAAATAGACTATCTGTTCTCCGTTGTGTCATCTTGGTGTGTTTCTGGAAAATAATAGAATCACATATGTTTGGATTTATTTCTGGCTTTCTGTTGTGTTCTTTGTTCTATGTTTCTATTTTTATGCCAGTTCTACATGATTTTGATTACTATAAGCATAGCTCAGAGATATCACACATTTAATTCTAGACCACGGCAATAAAGCTAAAACCACAATTGAATCCACAAATGTCTTGGTTTTCTAGTCCCTACAGAAGTTATGCTTATACTATACTGTAGTCTATTAATTACGCAATAGCTTACGTCTAAAAAAGTGTACAAACTTTTTAAATATTTAAAGTAAAAATATTTTATTGTTATCAAGTGCTAACGATCACCTGAGCCTTCAGCAAGTTGTAATCTTTTTGCTGTGGTGTATCTTGCCTCTATGTTACTGGATCTTAGCATGGCCGTGGGACTTTACAATAGTGGGACAACGGTGAAATTTGCCACATCAACTGAGTATTTCTTTCTATAAATAATTCTTTGTAGAATGTGATGCTGTTTGATCGCAGTTTACCTACAGTAGAACTTCTTTCGAAATTGGATTCAATTATCTGAATCCCTACCGCTTGCTGTATCTACTAAGTTTTGTGACTATTCTAAACTCTTTTGTTGTTGTTTCATCAATGTTTATACTGTCTCCGCCGGGAATACATTCCACCTCAAAAAACCACTTTCTTTGTTTATCCATAAGAAGCAACTCCTTAGCTATTCAATTTTTTTCATCCGATGGCAGAAGTTCAATCAAGTCCTCAGATTCCACTTCTAATTCTAGTTCTCTTGCTATTTACACAACATCTATAGTTGCTTCCTCAAGTTAATTCTTGAATCGCTGAAAGTTATCTATGAGGGCTGGAATTAACTTATGCCAAATACCAGTTAATGAGGATATTTTGACCTCCTTTCATGAATTACAACTGTTCTCTAACAGTGTCTACAATGGTAAATCCTTTCCAGACGTTTTCAATCCATTTGAACAGATTCATCAAAGCTTTATCACCTGCGGCAGCTATAGTCTAATAAAATGTATATCTTTCATAATAAAACTTAAAGTTGAAATTACTCCTCATTCCATGGGCTGCAGAATGGATGTTGAGTTTGTAGGCATGAAAACAAGGGCTTGTAACTATTGATGGTCACGTAACGTAACTTGAACACGTAGAGGCCCTTGTCCTTCACTGGAGTTCTTGGGTTACTAGGGGGTGTATTGTCAATGGGCAGTAATCTGTTGAAAGGAATCTTTTTTCTTTCCCCCCCTTGAGCAGTAACTCTCAACAGTGAGCTTAGAACTTTCAGGAAATTATGCTGTAAACAGATGTACTCTCCTCCAGGATTTAATGTCCCATATTTACAGAAGGGACAGAATAGAATTAACAGAATTCTTAAGAACCCTAGGATTTTCAGGATAGAAATCAGCATTAGCTTCTGGTGAAAGTCACAGGCTGCACAGACTCTCACAGGAGAGTCACTTGTCCTTTGAAGTTGTCAAGCCAGGTATTGTTTTCTCCTTTCTACTTACAGGAATCCTAGATGGCATTTCTCTGATAGGATATTTTATCTACATAGAATATCCTTTTGTTTACTAGAGTCACTTTACCAATTTTCTTAGTCAGGTCTTCTGGATAACTTGTTGCAACTTCTAAATTAAGATATGCTGTTTAATCTCGCCCTTCCAACCTGTAGAGTTGGCTTCTCTCCTTACACCCCGTGAACCACGCTCTGCTAGCCTCCAACTTTCCTTCTGCAGCTTCCTTACCTGTCTCAGACTTCCCAGAGTTAAAAAGAGTTCTGGCTTTGCTCTGGATTAGGTTTCTGCTGAAGAAAGTGTTATGGCTGGTTTGATCTATACAAACTATAAGACGTTTCTTCATATCAGCAATAAGACCATTTCACATTTTACCATGTATGTGTTCACATGAGTATCACTAATATTTCCCCCAAGAACTTTCCCTTTGCATTGACAAGTTGGCTGATGGTTTGGTTGAAGGGGCTCAGCATGTGACCTGTCTTCCTTACTAAGCGTAATTGTTTTACATTTTGATTTAAAGTGATAGACTTGTAACTATTGATGGTCATGTAACGTAACTTGAACACGTAGAGGCCCTTAAAGGGTTATTTGCTGGACTTCAATGTTGCTGTGTTTTGTGGAATTAGAGAGGCTTGAGGAGGGGAGAAAGACAGGAGAATGACCAGTTGGTGAAGAGGTCAGATCACATACAACATGCAACGTTTATCAATTAAGTTTTGTGTCTTACATGGGGACTACTCATGACAAACCAAAACAATGACAGTATTAATATCAATGATCACTGATCATAGATCACTATAAGAAGTATAATAAGAATGAAAAGAAATGGAAATATTGTGGACATTACCAAAATGCAATATAGAGACATGAAATGAGGCTGAGCTTTTAGAAAATGGTGCTAATACATTTGCCTATGGCAGGATTGCCAAAACCTTCCAATGTGTAAAAAATGTGATATCTACAGGGTACAATAAGGCAAAATAAATAAAATGAGATATTCTTATAATTTTAAATCAGGAAGAGTCATACCTCCAAATTCACTTTTTCCCTCAGTATTGCTTTGACTATTTATGTTTTTTTTGTGGCTTTATAGAGATTTTAGCATTGATTTTTCTATTTCTATGAAGAATCCCATAGAAATTTTGTGAAAGATTCCGTTAAGCCTGTATATTTCTTGAAATAGTATGGACATGTTAACAATGTTAATTCTTCTCATCCATACACCCAGGATATAATTCCTTTTTAAAAATACTTCTCAATTTTTTTTATCAGTGTTTTATAGTTTTCAGTGTATATAACTTTTATTTTATTGTTAATTTATTCATAAGTACTTTTATGCTACTATAAGTGAGATTATTTTCTTGATTTTTTAATTTTTGGCTAGGTTGTTATTTTTGCATAGAAATGCTGTTGATTTTAAATGTTGATTTGCATCCTGCAGTTTTACTGAATTTTTAAATTAGTTTCAGTGTTTTGTTTTGTTTGTTTGTTGTGGAATCTTGGGGGATTTCCACATAAGGATCTGAAAATAAAGATAATTACTTTATACTTTTTAATTTAGATGCCTTTTATTTCTCTTTATGTTCTTATTGCTACTGCTGGTTCTATGTTGAATAGAAGTGTTTAGAGTGGGGATCCCTGCCTTGTATGAAATCTTAGAAGAGAATTTTTCAGTTCCATACTTACTGTGATACAAGTTCAGGTTATTTCAAAAAACCTTTGTTATGTTAAAAAACTGTCCATCTATACTTACACTTTTAATAGATTTTTACCAAGAAAAGATGCTAAACTTTGCCAAATGCTTTTTCTATGTCATATGAGATGCTCATGTGACTTCTATTCTGTCATTTTGTTAATGTGATTTAATTGCATATGTTCAGACATTGTCCAAAAGGTAAATCCCAACTGATCATATTTGGTTTGATAATATTTTATTGAGAATGATTGAATCAATTCTGGTAAGAGTCATTGGCCTACAGTTTTTCTTGAGGTACCAGTATCTTTATTTAGTTTAAATACCAAGGTGACAATAACCTTGTAAACTGTATTTTTTGTGAAATACTCTAGGAAAAACAGAATGATAAAAATTACTTTTTTAGTTTCTACATATAAGTAGAAAGAGATCACATGATTTCTGTCTCTTTATGTCTCGACAAAATGTCCATCAGCTGGAATATATACAATGTTTGCCAATGTTTTAAAATAAATAATATGTGGTTAAAAATCTACTCAATGTGTGAATTGAATAAATGGAAAAGAAAAGAAGAAAAAAAAAGACAAATAAGAGAAAAGAGCCAGCAGAACAACAGAATTAAGTTTAAGTATCTTAGCCATATTAAATATAACTATTCCCTAATATAACTAATACCCTAGTTAAAAGAAAATGCCAAATTAGATATACACATAAACATAGGAAGATAAATATTTTTTATGTTTGTCAATACAGTCATCCTATCCATTTCATTCATTTTATTTACATGTCATATTAGAAACCATTCACAGGCAAAAGTGTGTCTTAGAAAGACCACTATTTTTGAATAAAACATGTGGCACTTAATCACTTCCTATATGATTCTGGTGACATGATATTTAATACCCCTGAGTATTTTCCCTTCATTATAAAGCAGAAAAATATGCTTGATGCATCTTTCAACATTATTTTTCAAGATTGTACCGTACATTAAATCACTCATAAACTCCAAATAATATGCAAATATAAAATTAATTTTGTTTATTATCATAGCTTTAATGCCTACAGTATTTGAAGATCCTTAAACAGTAACAAACCAATGGGCCAGGTCAGGAACATGTAAAAACAAGCTATCTGTGACCACTACCGCCCAATGGTATGCAGCTGTTAAAGACAGAAATTTAATATTAGAAAATGTAATTATCTTGTGATTTTTAAATATAATAGCACAATCCAAAAGAATTAGTTCAACAATGAAAATGATATGCCAAAAGTAAATAAAATAGGTGTGAAATCATTAAATGTGGTATACTAGTTATTGCTTTCTGTTAATATAATAATTGCTACAAAATTTATCAGTTTAAAGGAACAAACTTTATTCTCCTAGTTTCTATGGATCAGAATTGGGGGGTGGAAGGTTCTCTGGGAGTCCTACCTGAGTAGATCTAACAAAGGGGATCTCACTAGGTTGCAGTGGAGATTTCTGCAGCAGTTTGAAGGCTTGAATGGCAACTCAGGGTTTGCTTCCAACACGGCCTCATATGGCTATAAGAAAACAGCCTCAGTTCATTGCCACATGGGCCTTTATCCAGAAGGCTGCTTAAGTGTTTTTATGACTGTTGTTTTTTCCTAATGACAGTAGTCTAAGAGAAAGAGCCAGGAGAAGGCTGTAATACTTTTTATGACCTGTCCTCATACATTGTATACTACAACTTCTGCCATATTCTATAGGTTAGAGGAAGTCACATGAAGTGTAGAATTATTGTTTCTAGATCTATGAAATACGATGTTGGTGTTTGGAATTATATTGAATCTGTATATCACTTTGAGTAGTGATGTACAGAAAGTTTCCTGCAGCACAGTTCACAAGTGCAAAGATATGGAATCAACCCAAAAGACCCATCAGTCATTAATGGATTAACAAAACGTGCATGCATATATATATATGGAATATATATGTGGAGTATTCAGTTTTTGCTAGAGGTCTTTATTCATCCTTCTTCACAACTGAGCAGTATTCCATTATATATATTATATGTATTATAATATATATTATGTATTATAATATATATAATGGAGTATATTCCATTTTATATATATATATGTGTGTGTGTGTGTGTGTGTGTGTGTGTATTCCAATATTCCTCTAGGGAAAATTTGGATGGAACTAAAGACCAGAATCCTAATTAGAATAATTAAAGAATGGAAAAATAAATACACATGGACTCACTATTAAACTTGAACTAACCAATGTGTCCACATGTGCATAGAGGAAAGAAAAACTCAGTGAGTATAAGGGCAGAGGGGATATGTGAAAACCTACCTAACAGGTACAATGGATACACTTATAGCCATGACTCAAACATTATAAAATTGATCCATGTGACCAAAAGCATTTTTATTTGCTTAGTAGTTTCAATTTTTTAAAAAAATCTAAAAAGAAGCAAGTCACCAAATTCATCTTATACTTAATGGAAGAAGAATTAAGCTCCACTTCCTGAGAGGAGTAGTATCAAAACCTAGACATATTTAATAAACATTCAAAATTCAGTCCAAATATTATGATAATAATTGTAATAATAAACTAGGTCTCATCTAACTTACAGAAATGTATATATTTTTTAATTTTTAATTTTTTTAATTTTTTTTGAGACAGAGTCTCACTTTGTTGCCATTAGTACAGTGCCGTGACATCATACCTCACAGCAACCTCAAACTGCTGGGCTTAAGCAATTCTCTTGCCTCAGATTCCCAAGTAACTAGGACTATAGATGTCCACCACAACATCCAGCTATTTTCAGAGACAGGGTCTTGCTCTGGTTCAGGCTGTTCTCGAACCTGTGAGCTCAGGCAATCCACCGGCCTCAGTCTCCCAAGTGCTGGGATTATAGGCGTGAGGCACTGCAGCTAGCCTAAAAAATGTATATATTTTTGTTATCATGAGCTTCTTCCTAATGGTACCATACAAATAATCATTTATCTTATGTATTTTCAACTGATAGCAATATCATCTCCATTCCAAAAATGTGGAAAGGGTGTGAATAGGAAATTAATGTCTAAATGTCTCATGTCTTCTTGAGGGGTAAGAAAAGTATATAAATATTGAGAAAAACTGATTTATTTTTATTTTAAAAAATCATAATAAAGATGTAATTAGTCTAACTATTGAAATCTCTTTTATATGTGGATAACATAATTACTCAACAGTTATTAAATGTATGTGCAATGGATACTTTATCTGATTATCTGATTAATTCAACCAATATCTTCCCCACACATTCACACATAATCCACACAGACACACACACATACACAATTAAATGATATTTAGAGAATCAGGAGGACTCATTTGTGTTTCCACATGCATTATCACAATACATTATCAAAGTCAGTTTGGAAAATCAGAAACGGCATTACCGGCTTAGCTATCGTTATTACTATATTCATATAAAAATCAATAAATTTTACATTAAATTATAATCCACTTATTTGAGCAAGTGGTTTGGGCTTAATGATACATAGCTGTGTGTCATCTCTGTGATATGGCCCCTATGTTAATATATTCTCCTGGCAAAGAAAGTAGAATTAAGGGAGAAACATGACTTAAAAAGTTAATCTTAATACTTATCTTCTTTCAGTGAGTCTAGAAAAATAACAAAAATAACTCTGTATGTGTGTATGGATGTGTGTGTGTCAGTGTCTGATCTCTGTGTGTTATTTGCTTAACACATGGCATTGAAATTCCTGGCTTTCTTTTAATTGAGTTCTCCCTCAAGAAGCAATATCTAAGCATGATAATTATCTATTATATCAGTATCTATTTTTAAAATGTCTGTCTCTTTGAAACCTATTTTCAACTTCCCTAAAATTATACACTATTGAATAGTGATTTATAATAGAGGTTTCACTGTGGAGTGAGACAAGCCAGAGTTTTAGAACTAACTAGTGTGATTTTTTATTTACAACCAGAATTATTAAATATTTTTATGTGATGGATACTGTCATAAGGGAAGCAATATAACATAAAAGAAGATAGTATTCCTACTTTCACAGAGACTTTATTTGCTCTATGTTACCAAACATACCTTCGATCCTCAATCTCTCCATCTATATAAGGAGGAAAATATTACACCCTTGGCATTATGTCATTTTAATTAAATATAATTCCTGTACTGAGTTTAGAATGTACTCCAGTAGGTAGAGTTTACTCGATAAACCATTATATTTCTAAGATTAGAGGATCCATCTTATTAATTCACATAGATGGTCAAAGGATTTTCTAGAATTATGTCTCTTCTTCACTTAAAATATTATAATTTTCCTTTAGCTTTGATCTTCTTGAAACTGAATTTCACTCTTGTATATTGAAATCTGTAGACGTTTCCAATAAACCTATTAAAGAAGGAACTTTCTTCTATTTGTCTCTCACCAGTCTTCCCTTTAAGCACAATGTTTAAAAAAAGAGAGAGAGAGAATTATTTGTTAAACCAGTTAAGTAAATCATATGCTATTAAGTGAAATTACATATGATTGTGATCTTATTCATTTGGCTTTTAGGTAGTTCTCTTTAGCAAGAAAATGTTCTTTTATAAATTCCATTTGGGGCTCAATTTCAACCAGAGATATAAAGCTATCTAGATGGTATATGTCTTAGACCTTTGTTATTTGGTTGGTACAACCCAATATCATACGTGGGGTAATTTATTTATTTATTTATTTATTTGTACGATAGGTCTTTATTGGTGGGGGGAGGGAGGCTGCAGAGCAGCACCGAGGAGGAGAGAAAAAAGGAGAGAAAAGAGAGGAGAGAGATAAGGAGAGAGTGGGGAAGAGAAGAGAGAGAGTAGCATAGAGAAGAGTGAGGGGGAAGAGCCATGGGGTAATTTATAAAGAAAGAAATTCATTTCTGACAGTTCTAGAGATGAGGAAGTCAAAGATTCCGAGTCTGGTATCTGGTGAGGGCCTTCTAACCCTGCACAACATGGCAGAAGTCATTACAAGATGGGAGAATAGGCATGCACGTCACCTCAGGTGTCTCTCCCTCTCCTTATAAAGCCACCAGTCCCACTATGACAGCCCTGAGCTGACAACAACATAACCTAATTTTAATCACCTCCAAAGGCCGCATCTCGAGTCGACATATGAGTGAAACTTCCAACACATGAAATTTTGAGGAAACATTCAAAGTATTGCAGCCTATAAAACTATTCTGTAAGACTGTGGCCTCTGGATCAGGCTTGATGGATTCACATGCCAGCTTTATAACTCTGCAGCCACATGATTGCGCAAAAAACTCTTAACTACTCTACTGCTTAGTTATCTTGTCTACACGATGGAGAAAATTCAGAGAATTGTTGACAGGGTCTAATAAAAAGCTCATAGAGAACAAACATAAAGTAAACCTGGGCTTAATACTAATACCAGATGCTGAATCTAAAAATGTGAACACTAAATGACTAGTTTCATTATACACAGTATACAAATTATATATGAGAGTGTATAACAGAAAGCTTAATGATGTAACCATTGCATAAAGGTTTGTTTTGTTCTATATACCATGAAGTCCACAAGTAGGTAGTATAGGGCTGCTATGAAAACTCCATAATTACATAAGGAGCTCAGTCTGTTGTCTTTACTTATGGCTGTCCTTAGCTTAAAGCCTCTGTGTTCAAAGTATCGCATGGCCAATATGGCTGCTGAGGTGCTAGACAACCACCAGTAGAACGCAGGTAAGAAGAACGGGAAAAGAGTAGAAAGGGGCACCTCTACATTAAGTTAAAACTTCCTATGAAGGTTTTCCCAAAGCCCAAACACTAACATCCTTTTACAGCTCATTAGCAACCATTATCTCCTAGAAAAGCTAGGATTTTGCCACTGTAAATAAAATCAAGTTTTATTTCTTAATGATAAATCATTAATAAATAAATGATAATAAATCATTATCATTTCTTAATGATAAATCATTTGATACTGGTATATCAAATAGTGGATATCTTCTATAGCAGGTTTTCTTAAAAAGGGGGGATTCACAATTTAGCTAAAACCAGCTGCAATTGGAAAATTATTCATATAAAAGGAATATCTTGCCACAGGACAAGCATTTTATAGTTTAAAAGTTTTGACTTGCAGACACAGCAGATTACAAAGCTCAACTCTTAAATATTCAGAATACACGCTTTACCAATAATTTACATAAGTACCTATTACATAGCCTGATTCAAAGTTTCTAACTCACACAGTCAGTCAATTTTCACACCACAAAACTCTAACAATAGAACAACTATTGCTTCTGGGATGAAATCAGGTAGGCATTTAATATTACAGCAACACAAAGCAAAAAGAATGAAGACATGCCACAAACCCAAGAGCAAGAAAACTTGGTTTTATATATTCAGAATTTCCGAATTATCATTACATTAAATAATCATAAAAATTTTAAAAAAGATAGGAAAAGATTGGAAAAATATGTTCCCACTGTATCTGTCTAAAATGACATGACTCCTTTTTTTTTTTTTTGAGGCAAAATATCAAGAAACAGCTATAGTTACCATGGTAACTATATTAAAAATAAAAAGGAAATGTGGAATGTTTTCAAGTGATAAGTACATTTAAAATGGGCACACCCGCTCGCTGAAGAATCAAATATAACTTGAAGCATAAGCTTAAAATTGCAGGAAATGTGTCACAGGATCATCAATTTTAAACTCTAAATGGGCTTATCTGTCTTAAGAGGAATAAAACGTGTTGTAATAATAGTAAAAAAAGTTAATAAACTCTAAGCTATGCTGATAGCTAATTTTACTGAAAATTAATGGAAAACAGTATCTCTAAGAAGTCAAAAAAATTGTAATAAATTGTAAGTTGTGCCAATATGCCATAAACATAACAGAGGCTCGCAAGGCATCCTTGAAATTGTACTACTTCTTTTCCATTTTAATTTTTTTCTGTGGAATAACTCTGAATATGTTTGCTGTAGGCATCCCTGACTTGATAGTTTAAACAACAAACACTGTTTTTGATCCTACAATTACAGATCTGCCATCTGATTCACAGCACCACCATGTTCTGCATGTTTCTGTATATAGATCTTTGCACTCTGATTCCCACTGACTGGGAAATCTTCCTCCCCTTAAATGGCTCCTTCACATCATTTGCTTTTCAATATTTTCAAGTTAAAATACCTCACAGAGGCTTTCTTTGTTCTATCTACAAAGGGACAACTTACTGTCACTTAGCTATATTTTAAATTCAGAGGAACCATTACTATCTTCAATGACCCTATTTGTTTAATTAATTTTTAATTATAAATGATTTTGTCTATGATTATTTTAATGTCGCCCTTTCAAAGTAGGCACATTGCCCGCCACTTTCACTGTGGTTTTTCTAATGCTTGGTTGGTATCTGACATTCAGTAAGAACTCAACATACATTTTTAATAAGATAACTTATAATGAAAATTTTACAAAAAGGAAGCACAATGAATGATAGACTCCATGAGAGAGTGGCAAGATTCATGATAATTAATGCCCCCCTGAAATCATATTCATGTAGGAAATATATGTTACCTAAAAAGACATATCAAAATACATGTATTGGCAAGAAACAGAAATCATTTTATCATTTTCCCTTAACAAATTATTAATGACAAGTGATGAATCCCCAGGGTAAAAAGAATATTGAGACAATGAAATAAGATTCAAAGACATCAGGAAAATTAATAATGTTGAAAGGTGAAGTTTGAAGAAGGAATTGGAAATTCCCCAGACATCTGCTGTAGTGAGCTATCAGAAAACTAAGAGCACGTAGTGTGCCAGATGGAAGGAGGGTGCTTAAAGAGAAGATAGAGTTACAGAAGAAAAAAATAACAAAGTGATTATGAAGAAAAAGGCCCTTTACAAATTCCTTAAGCAATCAGGAGCTTCAAACAAATGATCATAGTTCTTTTTTTTTTAATTGTTGGGATTCATTGAGGGTACAAGATACCAGGTTACACTGCATTTGTTAGGTAAAGTCCCCTTATAATCGTGTCTTGCCCCCCAAAAGGTGTGTCACACACCAAGACCCCACCCCCACCCTCCTTCCCTCTCTCTGCCCTTCCTTTTCCCCAAACCTCTCCCTTCTCTCTCTCTCTGTTCTCCCCTTCCCCCACCCTCATCATGTACTGAATCATGACTTGTCCTCATATCAAGATTGAGTACATAGGATTCATACTCCTCCATTCTTATGAAGCTTTACTAAGAATAATGTGTTCCACTTCCATCCAGGTTGATACAAAGGATGTAAAGTCTCCATTTTTTAATGACTGAATAGTATTACATGGTGTATATGTACCACAGCTTGTTAATCCATTCCTGGGTTGGTGGGCATTTAGGCTGTTTCCACATTTTGGCGATTGTAAATTGAGCGGTGATAAACAGCCTAGTGGCAGAAGGATATTTTTTCTTCTGGGTAGCTGCCCAGTAATGGGATTGCAAGATCAAATGGGAGGTCTAGCTTGAGTTCTTTGAGGGTTCACCATATTTCCTTCCAAAAAGGTTGTATTAGTTGCAGTCCCACCAGCAGTGTAAAGGTGTTCCTTTCTCTCCACATCCATGCCAGCATCTGCAGTTTTGAGATTTTGTGATGTGGGCCATTCTTGCTGGGGTTAGGTGATATTTTAGGATGGTTTTGATTTGCATTTCTCTAATAATTAGAGATGATGAGCATTTTTTCATGTTTGTTAGCCATTTGTCTGTTTTCTTTAGAGAAGGTTCTATTCCTGTCTCTTGCCCATTGATATGGAATTGTTGGTTTTTTTCATGTGGATTAATTTGAGTTTTCTATAGATTCTAGTTATCAAGCTTTTGTCTGATTCAAAATATGCAAATATCCTTTCCCATTGTGAAGGTTGTCTGTTTGCTTTGGTTGTCTTCTCCTTAGCCCTACAGAAGCTTTTCAGTCCCATTTGTATATTTTTGTTATTGTTGCAATTGCCACTGAAGTCTTCTTCATAAAGTCTTTCCTCAGGCTGATATCTTTTCAGTGTTTTTACCATGCTTTCTTTGAGGATTTTTATCATTTCATGCTTTAAATTTAAGTTCTTTATCCATCTTGAATCAGTTTGAGTGAGTGGAGAAAGGTGTGGGTCCAGATTCAGTCTTTTACATGTGGGTATCCAGTTCTCCCAGCCTTACTTATTGAATAGCGATTCCTTCCCCCAGGGTATGTTCTTATTTGATTTATGGAAGATTAGGTGGCTATAAGATGTTAATTTCATTTCCTCATTTTCTATTCAATTCCAAATGTCTATGTCTCTATTTTTGTGCCAGTACCATGATGTTTTGACCACTTTGGCCTTGTCATACAGCCTAAAGTCTGGTAAGCGATGCCTCTGGCTTTGTTTTTATTGCTAAGAACCGCCTTAGCTATATGGGTTTTTTCTGGTTCCATACAAAATGTAGAATCATTTTTTACAGGTCTTGAAAGTACAATGTTGGTATTTTAATAAGGATGGCACTGAATCATTAGATTGCTTTGAGAAGTATAGACATTTTAACCATGTTGATTCTTCCCAAAGTTCTCTGCTATATCCTTTCTTAGGGTTTCATAATTTTCTTTATAGAGGTCCTTTACCTCTTTTGTTAGGTATATTCCTAAGTATTTCATTTTCTTTGGGGCTATGGTGAAGGGAGTTGTGTCCTTAATTAGCCTCTCATTTAGGCTGCTATTGGTATATACAAAGGCTACTGACTTGTGGACATTGATTTTATATCCTGAGACATTACTGTACTTTTTGATGACTTCCAAGAATCTTGTGGTTGAGTCTTTGGCATTCTCTAGGTATAAGATCATATTGTCAGCAAAAAGGGAGTTTGACCTCCTTTGCTACCATTTGGATTCCCTTTATTTCCTTGTCTTGCCTAATTGTATTGGCTAGAACTTCCAGCACTATGTTGAATAGAAGAAGCAATAGAGGATAACCTTGTCTGGTTCCAGTTCTAGGTGGGAAAACTTTTAGTTTTACTCCATTCAGTAAAATATTAGCTGTGGGTTTATCATAGATGGGTTCAATCAGTTTAAGGAATGTGATATCTATGCCTATACTCTTCAGTGTGCTAATTAGAAAAGGATGCTGGATTTTATGGAATGCTTTTTCTGCATCTATTGAGAGGATCATATAGTCTTTGTCTTTGCTTCTGTTGATTTGGTGAATAATGTTTATGGACTTGCATATGTTAAACCAGCCCTGCATCCCTGGGATGAATCCTGCTTGATAATCATGGTCATAATTCTTAACTTCTTTCTTTCTTTTTTTTTTTTTTTTTTTT
>NW_003852411.1:871140-884651 GCF_000181295.1 Otolemur garnettii
TTTTCAGTTTTTGGCCAGGGCCAGGTTGAAACCCACCACCTCTGGTATATAGGCTGGCACCCTATTCCTTTGAGCCACAGGTGCTGCCCCAAGTGTAGGTGTCTTTTGGTGGAGTCTCTAGGGTTTCCTAGACAAGAAAAAAAAAAATCATATCATCAGTAAAGAGGATTTCCTCTTCCCTAGACAAGAAAAAAATCATATCATCAGTAAAGAGGATTTCCTCTTCCCTAGACAAGAAAAAAAAAAATCATATCATCAGTAAAGAGGATTTCCTCTTCCCTAGACAAGAAAAAAAAAATCATATCATCAGTAAAGAGGATTTCCTCTTCCCTGGTATAGATACTCTTCATTTTTCTCTCTGCTATGACTAAGATTTCCACTACTGTATTGAATAGAGATACTAGTGGGCATCCCCACTAGAGATGGGGCATCTCTAGTGTATTGACTAGAGATAATCTCTACTGTATTGAATAGAGATAATAGTGGGCATCCTTGTTCCAGTTATTATGGGGAATGCATTCAACATTTCCCACCCATTATGATGTTGACACTGGATTTGTCATACATGGCTTTTATATATTTTGGTATGTTCCTTCTATGCCTAGTTTGTTGAGGGTTTTTATCACAAAAGGGTGAAGGGTTTTATAAAATCCTTTTTATATCTCTTGTGATGATCATTTTGTCTTTGTTTCTGATTTTTTTTATGTGGTGAATCTCATTTATTGACTTGTGTAAGTTGAATCATTCGTGCCTCCCTGGGATGAAATCCACTTGCACATGGCAAATTATTTTGTTGATGTGCTATTGAATTAAGTTTGCTATTATTTTGCTAAGGATTTTTGCATTTACATTCAAAAGACATTGGTCTGTAGTTTACTTTTTTTGTTGTTATGTCTTTTTCTGGCTTTGCTATGAAGGTGAAACCAACTTCATAGAATGAGTTGGGGGAATTGCCTCCGTCTCAATGCTGTCTCTTAATTTCTGTAGGATAGGAACCAGTTCTTTGTAGGTCTGGTAGAGTTTGGCTGTGATTCATCTGCTCAGGTGCCTTTTTTTGTTCTTTGGAGATTTTCAAACTGGTTCAACATTGCAGCTCTCTACTGGTCTGTTCAGGATTTCTGTTTCTACCTGATATAGCCCTGAGAACTTAGGTGTTTCTAGGAGTTTGTCCATTTATTCCAGGTTTTCAAGTTCATGTGTGTAAAATTTTTTGAGTACAGGCATTCACAGATGATATTTTATATTTCTGTATTATCAGTTGTCCATTTCTGTATAATATTTCTATATTATCAGTCTCCATTTCATTTCTGATGGAGCTAATTTGAGTCCATGCTTTACTCTTTCTGTTTAGTCTGGCTAGTGGTCTATTGATTTTTGCTTATAATCTCAAATAAACAATTTTTTGTTTGAATTATTCTTTATATTTTTAAATTTTCCTTTTCATTGAGTTTTTTCTTCTGCTGACTGTGGTTTTCTTTGCTCCTCTTTTTCTAGTTACTAGAGATATAATATATTGATAATTTTTGTCTTTCTTTTTTTTTTATGAAGGTATTTAAGTATATAAACTTGCCTTTAGGTTTACTTTTGTTGTCTTTTAAAGATTTTGAAACCTAATGTCCTCTTTGTCTTTCATTTAAGAAATCATTTAACTTTCATCTTAATTTCACCATTGACCCAAGGATCATTCAGCAGTAAGTTGTTTAGTTTCCATGACTTTGTATACATTTAAGAGTTTCTCTCAGAAATTATTTTTAAATTCATTCAATTGTGGTCTAAAGAAATATATAGTACAATTTCCACTTTTTTGAATTTGCTGAGACTTATTTTGTGGCCTAAGATATAATCAGTCTTGGAACCTGTCCCATGTGTTCATAGAAGGATGTATATTCAGAAGTTTTGTGATAATAAATAAATTTCTGTTAGGTCTTTTTGTTTTAGAATCCTTTTTAAGTCCATGTTTATTGATTTTTTTGCTTCAGTTATCTGTCCAGTTCTGTCACTAGGATATAGGAATCCCTGGAAATTATAATGTTACTGTTTATTTCTACCATTAGGTCTAGCAGAATTTGTTTTCTGAATGTAGGACCTTGAATGTTAGCCGTTAGAATGTTAGCTGTTCTTGATATAAGAATGGCTATATCCATTCTCTATAAATTTCCATGAGCATAAAACATCTTTTCTGCCCTTTTACCTTGAGTCTGTGTGTTTCTTTGAGAAATAGATGCATTTCTTAAGATAGCATATACTTGTTTTATTTTTTTTTTATCCAGTCAAGCAGTCTATGTCTTTTAAATTCAGTCGATATTAAGACTATACTTGTTTAGTATGAATATTGATATGTGAGGTGCTGTTCTGTTCATCATGATGGATAACACCTTGTTGTGTTGTTTTCCCTCTCAGGTTACTGGAAATGATGTGCACACTTTAATTTTTCGTTGTTTTTAAGCTGGTGTGTATTTATTATGCAGCTCCATGTATAGTGCAATTTTGGGCATCTCTTGTAGGGCAGGTCTATTAGTGACAAATTCCCAGTTTTTGGATGTCTGGAAAAGTGCTTATTTTTCCATCATTTATGGAACTTAATTTTGTGAGATATAAAATTTATGGCTGGCAGGTTTTCTGTTTAAGAAGACTAAAAATGGGGCCTCAATCCCTTCCACATTGTAAGGTCCTACTGTTGGCCTTTGTAGGTTAATTGTAGTTTTCATCTTTCAGCTTGTTGAATGTTTTTCTTCATTTTGGCATCATCTATGTTGACAACTATGTTACTCGAACATGTTCTATTTTCTATGAATCTTCCTGGTGTTCAATGACTATTTGGTACCTGGATAGCTGAATCCCTAACAATACTAGAGAAGTTTTCCTCAATAATTCCCTCAAAAAAATATTCCATGATTTTTGCTTCTCCCTTGGGGATACCTATGATTCTTATATTGGCTCACATTGCATAGTCTGTATTTCTCTGAGCAATTGTTTATTCCTTATTCTTCTTTATGTATCTTTAACTGACTCAGGTAGTTCAAGGGTCTTATCTTCAAGCTCTGAAATTTTTTCTTCTGACAGGTCTACTCTGTTTGACAATAACTCCTGTATTTTGAAATTTTCTAAAAAAGACTTTCATTTCTTTAAGTTGTGTTTTCTATTTTTGTATGTTCTCTATCTCCTTAGTGACTTCTTCATATTTTTATTCATGGCCTATTTTTTTTCTTTTTCTTTCTTTTTTTTTTTTGCTTGCTTTTTCATGGTGGTTTTCAACTTTTTCTTCAATCCCATTCATCTTATTTACTATCCAATTCATTTCCTGGTTTCCATTCTGACATTCCAAAAGTTTCCTATAGGTTGGATTCTGTTGTTAGAGATCTATTGTGATTCTTTGGGGTTGTTGGAATAGCATATTTTTTCATGTTGCCAGAGTTCTTATCCTTGTTCCTTCTCATCTGAAACCTCTTCTTTCCACTTAAGACAGGTGAGTTCACAGTTTTCCTGTTCTCTTATGCTGGGAACTCTCCTAGCAGTGCATATGTGTCCACTGTGGAGGAAGGACCCAGAACAAGATGAGTAAATGTGCCATGAGCATTATTTACTGCTACTGCTCTCCTTCATCTCCTCTCACACTGTTCCCCTGTGGTTGTCACTGTCATTCTTTCTGTTGCAGAGTGAGTGAACACCTCACCTAGTTCCATCCAGAAATGTGACTATCAGCCTGTACTGGCTTTAATGCTGCCCCAATCAGATCTGTGAGTGGTGACGTTTTTAACTTATGGATACCTGAGTGCTGCCCCACCCAAGTTCAAGGACTGCAGTGATTGTTTTCCCCAGATGGCTTCAGAGCTGCCCCCACTCAGATCTATAGGCAGCAGTCAGTGTTTATTAATCATTGGCTTGAGCACAACCTTGCCCTTACCCATGGGCAGTGGCAATTGGTGTCTGACTTGAGAGCTGCTCCCCTCAGATATTTGGGTGGTGCAGACAGTGGTGATTTAAACATTCTATGGATATAGCAATAGCCCTGATTTGAATAATTTAGCTTATATGCCTCTATCAAATATCATGTGTATCCTATAAATAAGCATAATTTATTATGCACCCATAATAATTAAAAATAAAAAATCTTTAAAAATAAATCAGAAATATATCATTAATGACATGAAAAATCCAGACATAGCCTGAGAGAAAATATTTTCAAATCACTTATCTGATAAAAGACTTATGTTTAGAATATATTACGACCTCTCAAACTTAGTTTAAACACAACCATAATATAAAAAATAGACTGTGATTTGAGCAGAGACTTCATCAGAGAAGATATATAAATGGCAAATGAACACATGAAAAAAAGTCAACATCAATATTCACTGCAATATGCAAATTAAAAGTACAATATAAGATACACCTGAATATCTACTTGAATGTGTAAATTTTAAAGGACTTATAACAAGTATTAGTGACAATGTGGAAGGATTGAAACTCTTATACATTGCTAATGGAAATGTAAAATTTCTGCAATCCCCTTGCAAAAAACAGTTTGGCAATTTTCCAAAACATTAGACTTATACCTACTATGACCTAGCCATTCACCTTCTAGGTATTTGCCCAGGAAAAATAAAAGCATATGTCAAATCAAATCTTGTATACAGATTTTCAAAACTTTATTTATAACTGTAGAAGTTTTAAAATAATAGAATACCTATTAAAAATGCATGGATAAACAAAATATTGTGTAATCATACAAAGGAATAGTATTCAACAATAAAATGGAATGAAATGTTGATACACATAACGTGGATGAATATGAAAATTATGCAGTGCAATAAAAGACCAAAGCACACAGTCTAGTATTGTCTTTACATAAAATTGTGGAAAACACAAGCTATGCTATAGTAAAGCAAACTATCGCCTTAGACTCCAGGGATTAGGGTTTAGAGCAGATAGCAAGGAAAGGCAGGAGAGATTGATTACTTAGGGACATGGGGAACCTTTGGAGACTGATAGATTTGTCCATTATCTTGATTACAATGATGGTTTTACAGGTATATACATATGTCAAAATTTATTAAATCACATAGCCTAAATCTCAGTAGACATAAAAAAATAAACCTATCATTAATTTTTTAGTGTTACAACATTCCAATGCCACTGTTTTAGTTATTCTTGAGTACACCCTCTCTTATTAAAAAGATAAAAAATTGTCATATACCATCAAATGGCCACATTTATTAAAATTTAATGATAGTCACACTTTTTAAGGACATTTTTAAGTGAAACTGGATTTTTAATCAGTCAGTGAGCAGCAGAAAAAAACACAATAGCTACTAATAAAGTATACCATGTGATTGCCTTACTTTGTACTAAACACCAGAAGTTTTATCCATCATTGCTCTAGCACCATCAGAGCAAATGTTAGCAGAGTTGCTCTAGAATCAGTCAGAAGATTTAAAAAGTACTCAACATTTGATTATGTTAGCTCTCCTTTTTGTTATTATTTGCTAAGCATTCAAATACACACACACACACACACCCCTTCTTCAGTGATCGTTTAAGACTGACAATGAATGGAAGCAAGCAAAATAACAAGTCCAGACATGTTTTTAAATCCATCCATGTGTCAGATATTAACTTTTTGTTTGTCACTAAATCTTTCATTTTACAAGTTACTAATTTAGTGAAGAGTGCTGTTAGTGCTGGTAGTCTCCAAGCTATTGTGCTGCTTCTCTAGCCAATGACGACTTACCCGGTGAGATGCTTGTCTGGCTTCCTCATTTCTAGTTCAAAAGATGCAAGAGATAATTGGTGGCTATTTAAGAGCTTATCATATCTACATTTATAATTTTTCCTTGTATTTTTTAAAATACTGAATGATAAACTAACTAGCATCTTCTAACATGTTCTATAGCATAAGGCATAATCTGTTAAATTATTAATATTGACAAAGACAAGAGAACCTAAATTTTTAATTTTTTTTCTCAATTATGGTTCTCCATAGCTTCTTTTTTCCATGCATCAGAGAATTCTTTGACATGTCAGTTTCATCTTTTTCCTTCCCATTTTTAGATGTATGTGGTACCACTGTACATTGAAAAACTGACTTTTCTAATATCCCTATTATAATATATTCCTATTAAGCCATGATACATCCTTAAATATAAGTTAAATATTATATACATAAATATTATTTTGAATGAATTATTGCCAAATTTTAAAATAATGAATTTTATATATAATTTGTGAAATTATTTGCAAAAGCATATTAAAATATTTTTGTGAAACAAGGCATCATGAAAATTTGGGAATTTCAAAATAATGTTATTGGGTAATAAGAATGTGATAGGGATTGCCACAGATATAACCAGATTGTTGACTGATACTTAGATGAATAGATAGATAGATAGATATAGATAGGTAGATAGATCCAAGTTCTGACAATTAAGTTCACAAACTCATTGTAGAACAAGTGCTTTGAAAGGTGGACAAGACACTGGTGTTGGTGTATAGCTTCCCAAGAAGAGTATCTCACAGGTGATCATAGTGATATTCAATGATGAGTTATGTTTAACTCAGCATTTTTTCTAGGATGAGTTTACAAATTTAATCATCCAACTCTGTGGATGAAAAATTAAAATAGAAACACTAGAGAAAACTGAGTTAATGTTTTAAAAAGCACACAGCTATAGCCTAAACCTACTAAGTTATAATCTTCAGGAAATACAAGTATATCAAAGCAAACATTCCATTTATCATCAGACAATGATGTTTATTACCCATTTAAAATAAAATAAAATCACCTTAAGCCTTCCCTTTGCTCTGTAATAGTGTTGACTTAAACTTATTAAAATGATCCTTCAGCCAATCCCTTGAAATATGACTGGTCTATGTAGCCACATAAAAAAGTTCTATTTCATAGTTTCCTTTTTATTCTCCCTATTGCATTGATTTCAAAATGGTCCCAGAGGACAGATTTTAGATTTAACATAAACTGAAGCATTTATTCTTTAGACAAATCCATTTTTCTCTCCTACAGAACATTAATGCGAGAGAGAAACTGTTGTATTTTGACAACATTACTTTGCATTTTTCTTAATAAAGATATTTTAAGTAAACTTGCCAAATTTGAATACTAAAGACATAAGAAAATCTGATTTAATAAGTCAATTACTTAATGCATATACATACATTTTGTGAGTTTAACTGGAAAATATAGGACAATTCTCAGTTACGTCAAATAGTTTCCTAATTAGAAATTAAAACCAAAGGAATGGAATTCATGTAGTAATTACTGGATAACAATTTACAAATCATATTGTTGCATTCAAGTATATTCTAAACCTTAGGAAAAAGGGACTATTGCAAGCATCGTAGTTCTTTGGGGACAAGGTTTAATTTCAGGATCATTGCTTATGAGGAAGAAAAACACCTTTTAAAAGCTATTCTCATACACTGAAGTCTATAAAATGTTTCCAAAAATCAGTTGCCGTCTAGGGAGAACTGAAAATCCAGTTCATTCATCTTGTCGTTCGTCTACATTTTGACAGGCTTAGACTCTTCGAAATTGCCTAAAGCAAAGACTGGCATTAGAAAACTAAAAGAAGAAGAAGGCCAGAAGTTTGGCAATTCAAGACAGTCATTTAAAAAATATATTTTCATACATATAACTTATTTTAAAAGTCCCAACAAGCCCACATGTGACTCTTTTGAAGTCCTTATATTCTGAGAAATGAGTGCATGTTCAAAAACACACTATAGAAATATTGTAATAAAATGTAAAGTATTTTATTTCAATAATGTTGAAGGTGTCAATGATGTTTTAACAAGTAAAATTAAAAATCTTGCCAAGAATTTGATAGTTGTAATCCATAGCTAACAATTATTTAGAAAATAAATATGTAAGTGTTGTATACTTATTTTATTGAATTGTCTATTAAAGAAGCATGTCCAGTGAATAAGTAAAAGAAATTCATTCCCTAGAGATATAGGGTTATCATTTTTCTGCATATAAATCATTTCCTGGTGTGAGGCTCTAACTCCACATCAAAGACCAGAGAACATAGTAAAGTATAACTGTGAAGGTCACATCCAGGGTCACTTTTCCAGATGGCAGTTAAATTGCTCTAGTTTTAACTTGAGGTTATTTTATTTTATTTTGAGTTATATATCCTACTTCAAAAGAAAGATCAAAAATAATTTTAAAAAGCATTTTCTGTTAATGGATGAAAAATAATAATGCAGAAAGCCCAAGTTTAAATACTTAACAGAATGAGATGTGTTTATGTATGTGTGTGTGTGTGTGTGTGTTAGCTGTATAGTTTTTCTGATTATTTTCTGAGAGTCTCAAATGACTGCCTATCAATCATTTTCTGTAATATTTCCCATAATAATTTATTCATTTTACTTTTTGACAAGTTTTCCCTTTTTCAGTGGATTCTTTCTTATACTCAGGCATATTATGGAATTAACTGAGAAAACTTTTGTTGTGACACCTAGCCTCAATACACTTAGTGTTAGGATTTTTATTATTCAGAAGAATATTCATTGAAATTTAAGTCTATAGCTAGATTTTAGTGAAGGCCACAAAAGAAACCTATAAAATAGATATAAAAACAAAAAAGCACAATTCAAGGCAAACTAGAGGGTCTGTAAACAGGGCATAAAGAGAAAATATGGAGGAAAACTGGACAAAAGGCAAATATATGCTTCTTTATCTATACTCTGACTATTGCATCTCATTACAATGGAGTTTTATTGAGGGATAACTTATATACAATAAAATGATTCATTTTTATTTGTGGAGTCTGTGAGCTTCAATTATGTGGATACCTGCATCACCCAATCAAGATACCCAATGGTAGATTTCCATTACCCCTGAAAGTTCTCTCATCAGCTTTCATAGCATTGCACTCTAATTGACTTTGTCTCTTTTCCTAAAGTACATAAAAAAACTCTTTCCCCGTATTCTTGGGTTAGAGCTTTCATATGACTCGGGTTATAGTTTCATAGTAGGACTGAGTACATTAAGGGAGGGGAAGAGGAGGAGGGAGGCTGGGTGGAGGAAGGGCAATTGGTGGGACCCCACCTATGGTGCATCTTACAAGGGTACATGTGAAACTTACTAAATGTAGAATATAAATAAATGTCTTAACACAATAACTAAGAAATGCCATGAAGGCTATGTTAACCAGTTTGATGAAAATATTTCAAATTGTATATAAAACCAGCACATTGTACCCCATGAAGGCATTAATGTACACAGCGATGATGTAATAAAAAAATAAATAAAACAAACAAACAAAAAGAAAACTCTTTGAGCAAAGGAATAAATCATGACAATAATTGTTCCCTGGTACTAAGCATGTGGCCTAGATCAAGTAACACATAAATACTTATAAGCAGAATTAGTAACTAGCATGAGAGGGACCAAACAAAAGGCAGATAGCCTGAAGGAGGAGCATGGTGAATTTTGTAGAAAGGGTATGAAAGAGAACAGTCTGGGTGAAAACATAAATATTTTACATACCACAATAAAATTATATCATTAATTTTGGGTAATATATGATTTTAATTGAACTTGCCTTGCTGTAGTCTTTCTAATATATTCATTATCCCTAGAATCAATGATTTAATTAGGATTACATATTAATCAAGAAAAAAATTTATTTCAGTGACAAAGAAAAGTATATGTCCATATATGTACAAAAAGGGTTAATTATTAGAAAATGTATCTAGAAAAAAAAATAACCCCTGGAATTGGCAGAACAAATGACTCAAACATCATTAAAATTTCCTTTTCTTGATTCTTCCCTTCATGCTCTATATCTTTAAACTATCATCTTCGGTCAGCACGGAGGAGATATGATGACTATTGGAATTCCAGGACTATTCTCTAACATCTACACCACTAAAGATAAAGTGGCTTCTGTGTTCTGATTCAGTCTGAAATCCTTGAGGACAGGAGCTCATTGGATTAATTCAAAAATTATTTTTTAAACATCCCAGTAGAAAATCATGGCAGAAAGAGGAAAGATGCCTACTTAAAAAAAAAAAAAATGGTTCTTTAAGCTAAATTAGGGTTAATACAAGTTGTTCAGAAGTCTTCCTTTCTAATTAGAATATGAATTATTTAGGGGAAGAAATAATTCACGGTCATAATTGCAACCCCAAATAGTACAGTGTCTCCTTCTTAGTGGAGAAACCACTCTGCTACTGAGGGAAACAGAAAAGATATATGAGAGCATGGTGAGAATTGAATATTACATCAAAGAAAGTGAGTATCTCTAGGAATCATGTGGAATCATATGAAACAATTGCTGGCCCTCAATAATGTAGACTTGTAGGAAATCAGATACAATTTCTGACCAGACTTCACGGGGGTCTAGAAAGTAAAATTTTATAACAGAAGTGACCTCCTTGATGGCAACCAGATGCTCCAATTTGTATTGAAATACAGGAAGTCAGACAATTAAGTTTGTAAATTCATCCTAGAAAAAGTGCTACATACCTCATTGCTGAATATGACTATGGCCATCTTCAAAGTACTACCCTTGGGAAGCTATGTAAGAACAGCAATACCTAGTCCATCCTTCAAAGCATCTTGGAGAATTTTTCCTGGCATGCCCATCTGAGCTGTTATCATAAGAGTTCTGATAATTAAGTTCACAAACGCATCCTAGAAAAAGTTTCACATACCTTATTGCTGAAAATCACCATGGTCGCCAGATGGCCAAGTGGAGTACTTCAAAGGTGAGTGTATTGATATTGAGCAATGAGGTAGTTAGCACTTTTTCTAGGGTGAGTTTGCAAACTTAATTGTCTGACCTCATAAAAAAACAGACATGACACCAAAAAATTATAAATAATTGTGTGGTTGATAGCCACAAAGCTTTCCACTCATGAACTTGGCACTAGAGAATACTTCTATTTATTCACAGGTCATAAAACTTCTCAGAGTAATGAAACTCAACAATCTTCCTGTGTTGGGAAGGAAGATTGTCTTCCTGTCTACACATATACCCTATGTAGTCACTTCCACGTTGATTCTGAGTTTGGCCTTGTGACTTACTTTGATCAACAGGACAGAAATTAATATAATATAAGCAAATCCATTAAAAAAAATCAACTCTTTGCATTGGGACTTAACCTCTAATAATACTTCTAGCAAGTAAGGAAGCCCAAGTTAATAAGCTGTAGTCATTTTGCCTAAATAACTGACAATATTAACCACCTACTATGCAGGCAAGGGCATCTTAGGTCATTTAGCCTCAACTAAGCCACCATTTGATTGCACCTGTGTAAGACCTTCCTGTAGGGAGAACCAGTGGAAACATCCAGTTAAGCCCCACTCAATTGCTGATCCATAGAATCAGTGAAAAATAACACCATATGTGGTTGGTATTTTAAAGCCACTAAGGTTTGGTGTGCATGTGTTACATGCATGCATGTAATTACAAATGTGCATCTGAAATAGAAATAGTCCCTTAGATTGCTTTGCTTTGCGGTCAGTCAGCAGGAGGAGGCTGGAAGAAAAACAGACTAATACTAGAGGAGAAAAGTGGCCAGGAGGCCTAAAAACAAGGCTGGAGGGCTTGCAAATCGTGTCTGTGAAAGATGTGAAGAAATTACCGTTGGAGCCTGGAACATGGAGAACCCAAGTTTGAAGAGGCAGAACAAGTGGCCCACGTGACTACTACAGCAGGACCTTGGACTGGAGTAACTATACCTAATGAACTGGTGATCTGGTAAGGACATGTTCTAGCAGAACTTATAAGGTATGACTGGGCTTCCATGAGAACAAAAAAGGCTGAAAGAAATCACTTAATTTTCAAGGATAATAGAGAGGAAAATTGGAGTTGTCATGAATTCATTTGAAAAATAAAGATCTTCATCTCTAGTCCCTCAATATGACAATGATTTTTTAAACAGCTTTACTGAAGTATAATTGATATACAAATAACAGCGTATGTTTAATGTATACAAATTGAAGAGTTTGGAAATATGTATATATCTGTGATATCCTTGCCACACCCAAGGCAGTAAATATCACTATCACCCCAAAAATGTTCCTTGTGCACCCCCACCTCTCTGTGGCAAGAATACAAGAATACCTTTGTGAAGTATGTCGAATATAGGATGAGATTTAGCCTACTAGCACATTTTAAGTGCACAATATTATAGGTTAACTATGGGCACTATGTTGTACAGAAGGTCTCTAAAACTTATAAGTGGTCTCAAGGTAAAGATTAAAGCAAGAGTGTGGAAGTGAGATCTTATCCTTCAGATCTCAAATTTAACTCTGTGCCTGATAAATCATCTCAGTTTGACAATATGGTTTATTAAAATCATATGAATGTTGTCACACATTATCTTAATACTCCTAAAGGAGAGAGGTCTGTGATAAAATGAATTATGAATGGGACTTTTGAAGCATGGAATAAATGTCTCCAAAATCATAAAAAATTAACCAAGTTATTTAAATACGTATAGTATTAAAAATCCTCACAGTGTGGACACTAAGGGAAAAAAAATTCAAAATCAAATCAGACTTTTGGCCCCAGTCTGCATTTTGAAATGCATACTGCAGACTAAGGGGGCTGCTTCACTGCAATCATGAACCATGTCATGAAAAATGAAGGAGAATCCAAAAGGGGGAACCAAGAACTATGGAGAAAGTTGGGGTCAGGAGCCACACTCAGGGAAAAACACTGGGACGTAATCAAAGACCATTCAAGGTTCCTAGATTAGAGGGGCCAGAAAACATGTGACCACATTTCAGAATTTCTCTGGACCAATTATTATTCTGTTCCTGTCCCTCCCCCTCTTTGAATGGGAGTGCAGATTAGTGTTCTATTGCTGCATTGAGATTTACAACCAATTTATTGCCTTAACATAAATCAAATTTTATTATCTCCTATTTCCTGTGTGTTAGGAATCTGTGTATATCAGTTAGCTGAGTCCTCTGCTCAGCACCTGGCCAGGCTCAATTCAAGATATGAGCTAAGGTTGTGATTTCCTCTGACGCTCAGGCATGTCTTCCAGGAGCATTGTTTGTTGATAGAAGTCAGCTTCTTGTGGTTTTTGTGGTCATAGCAAGAAAGACTTCATTCCTAAAGGCCAACTATCATTTCCTACCATTTGGTCCTTTTTACAAACTGGCAGATTACTTTCTTCTAGGATAGCAGGAGAACGTGTTTCTGATGCTTTACATTGTTTTAAAAGTCTAACCTATTTACATCAGACCCACTCAGAGAACTCTCCTTTTTGATTAATTGAAAATCCACTAAACTTTATCTTAACCGATATTGCTCATCATAGTCATGGGTCCTACCACACTCAAAGAGAGGAGATTACTTAGAACATGTAGACCAGGAGGTAGAATCTCGGAGGTCATCTTAGAATTCTGTGTACCACAGAGAGAGACCACAGTATACACCTTACTTTTTTTTTTTTTTTTTTTTTTTTGCACTTTTTGGCCAGGACTGGGTTTGAACCCACCACCTCCAGTATATGAGGCCAGCACCCTACTC
>NW_003852411.1:884723-890666 GCF_000181295.1 Otolemur garnettii
AGAAGTACCTTGGCATCAAGTACCTTGATGTGCACACAAATTCATGTATTGTGATGCCAGGATTAGAGAAAACTTTAGGGATCTTCAAAGGGAATATCAGTACATTGCCTATGAGGGATTGGAAATCACTGGGTCCAGTTGCAGACAGTGCTAGATGAATGCAGCAATCCCTCCTCACAATGTATCATGCCTCTCTGCTTGAAAACACCTGTGAAATTTCCTTCTCATATACACACAAGATGCCCCTTGCCTTGAGCAGCATGTGTAAGCAAATGCCACTCAGAGACTTGGAAACTACTTATGCTTTAAGCCAAGGTCAAAGAACTTTAAGATTCTGTTTAACTCTTAGTGGTAGGTTCCTACTCCACAGTGGTTTGGATTAGCAAATCAGATATTTCATTTGTCTTCCCATATCATGTAAATAAGAATGTTTTAGGCAATGGGAGACATGTTTCTTACTCATGGGCAAGGAAATTAAAAATATGAAAAAGACATTTCTAGAATGAACCTGTGCTATTATACTGGAAGTAAAGGAATTTAATATGAATCTATGATTTTGATACATACAGACATATACACATATAGATACATGGATCATATTAAAGGAAGTAGTAAGCTGGGCACAGAAAGACAAATATTGTATATTCTCACTCACATGTGAGAGCTAGAAAAGCTGACCTCATGAGAGGCTAGGAAGTGGGGGAGAGTGTGAATTGAGTTAAACAAATGGGACAAACATCAAATTAGAAGAAAGGAATAAGTTCTAATGTTCAATGGCCCAGTAGGGTGACCATAGCTAATAAAAATAAGTTGTATATTTCAAAATAGCTAGAAGAAAGGATTTGAAATGTTTCCAAGACACAGACATGATGAATGCTTGATGTGATGAATGGCCTAAATATCCTGATTCGATTGTTACACATTCTACGCGTGCATCAAAATCTCACATGCACCCCATAAATATTTATGAAAATACATGTAAATAAAAAATCCTTATAAATACATATCTACTGAAATAGCTTAGTGCCATTGATGTCCCACCAACAATAAAAATACTAATACCCAGATGTTGGTTTCTAAATATTATTCTCTATTTACAGAAAACAAAGCCTTCTTAGAGAAATTGCCGTTCCAAGGGAGTAGAGCAAGGATAGTAGAAGATTACCCTGGGAAATCTTGCTGTGAGAAAAATGAGAAAGTGCTCAAAGATGGATAGAGATGGGTCAAAAGGTTATTGAGTCTGCTTGCATTTGTTTTAAAAACAACAGCAAAATAGCTATTCTATTACCATCCTATGGTGAAGACATAAACTTCCCTAACGGAGTAACACTTCATATAAAATATTAATAATGAAAATAGAAATTCTCTCTAGTGATTGATTCTTAACATTTTTAAAAGGCAACCCATACCACTGTGGGCTACAACAAATGTTTTTTGTTCAGCACCATTTTCAAAGTGGACTTTTAGTCTTAATAATTCGTTGCACAAACTTGTTACTTCTTCCAGATAAAGTATAAATGTGAACACGTTCCTTGATCTCCTCATAAGTTATTTCAATTTTGATCTCGATATAAAAATGACAAAAATTGCTGTGGTTGTGTTTAAAGTACTTCATATAATACCAACACCAACCCTACCAATTGATACTTATCTCCTCATTTGTAAAGAAGAGGAAACTAAGACAGTAACTTTTTTAAAAATAATGCCTCTACTTAAGGTACATCTGAGATCCAAGCAGCTCATTTTAGGCAATTGCTCATTATTCTCTTAAGCTGTTAATAATTGTGATAATGATGTAATATCGTCTTCCAAAATACTCATCATTATAAACCTTTCCACTAAAACATTGGAGAAAGAGTCATCTGTTCCTTTCAAAACTTAAGTATACCAGAATCCTCACTTATTTGTCATGACCTAATTTTGTGTCTCTAACTACTATGCATTTTCAAAATTGAGTAAAGCTAATCTCTCTCATCTAAAAAAAAAATGACCTACTAATAAGTAAATGTTAGTTGTGATTCATTCACTGCATAAATTAATAATGGAACTTTGTAAAGTTCTAAATCTGATGCAAAGGATGTTTTCATTACATTGACTCATTACTTACAAACACATTCGTAACAATATCACCAAACAATAAGGAAAATAATCTAAACAATATTATTTAATTGTATGTTCTTTCAATAAATATCAACAACTTCTAGAGTGATGTTTTTCAAACATTTTTATCTCCCAGCACACTTGAACCTATAGTTAAACTTCCATGGCACACCTAAATTATTTTGATAAAAAAAAAATTTAAAAAAAAAGAATATACTTAGTGTTCTTTGAACTTCTTTCAAAAATAATTTAATAAATGATCTTTAAAATTTTTGGAGGCACACCTAAGATCCTCTCATCACTGTTACAGAGACATTTTAATGCAGAATACTATTTAATTTTCTCCCAAATGACTAAAGATAGCTTTAACATCATCATCATCATCGTATTTTTACCACTACCATTTGTGTATACTAAATATTCTGAAAACATATTGCTTAATGTTGTTTTTGACTCACTAAAAACTAAAAAAAGTAAAAAAATACAACATATACCCAAAATGTATATATACACAGAAACAGTATAGAATTGTAGATCTATACTAACCCAAAACCCATGAACTTCAAATAACAAAAACATCTTCTTCACTTTAGAAGTTCTTAAAACCAGGCGCTGATAGTGATTAAGAACACAGAGATTTGCAGTATTCTTACATGCATTCACATCTATTCATTTACCAATAATTATCTTATGAAATTTTTATCAGCGGGTTCAAACTCATGCATTATTAAGAAAACAATCTTGTAGAAAACTCAAATGTTCATAACCAAAAATATACTAGCTAAAAACACCAGGGACACAAAGTCCTTTTCTCCAAAGGAACACCAAGGATAACTAGCATGATCTTTAGTAGAGGGTTCATGCTAACTCTAGTTCACAATACATAATGATGGGGGTGGCACCTGTGGCTCAGTGAGTAGGGTGCTGGCCCCATATACTGAAGGTGGCAGGTTCAAACCTGGACCTGGCCAAACTGCAGCAAAAAAATAGCCGGGTGTTGTGGCGGGCACCTGTTGTCCCAGCTACTCAGGAGGCTGAGGCAAGAGAATCACCTAAGCCCAAGAGTTGGATGTTGTTATGAGCTGTGTGATGCCACAGCACTCTACCAAGGGCAATAAGTGAGACTCTGTCTCTACAAAAACAAACAAACAAACATAATATACAATGATGTAACCATTAAGAGAAGAACAAACAAAATACACCACACTTTGTACTGAAGTCACTATTTAATTTCATAGTGACTTTAAATGCTATATAATTTTTAAAGTTACTTTTGGTAGTTAAACAAAATGGCTTGCTCTCACTAAATGCATTTATTTTGCTGTTACATTGTAAAAGAGGAAGTTTAAAAAACTCCAAATAAATACATTCCTTCATCTGATTTTTCACGATGTTCACACACATGCCATAGCCAACAGGACTCCTGTACTACTTAGGTGTACTTCTGCTGAGAATAGTTTTCCACTTCCATTGCTTAAGATTTGGAGAATTACAGGTATATAATATCCAATAAATTAGAATTAACAATAATTATACCTGTAGAATACAAAGGAACACTGATTTTTAGTAACTATATGTATGTTTCAAACGCTTGAAAGTAAGAGTCTGTGTCCTCAGATGACCACCTGTAGAGTTTACTCTATATTCCTGGTATCTAACAGTATAGCATATAGAGAGTTTGAGCCACTGTTGCATGACCAATTTTACACCAAGCAAAACCAGAAAAATCACATGAAATAGAACAAAAAAATGTTTGCAGACATTGGTGAGCTATTGAAGCAACCTGTCTTCAGCAGAAAAAAAAAAAAAACCTCACAACCATGAGGAATCTCTCCAAAAGGAGGCTGCCATACTGTGTCATACTGTGCAATAGCTTCCTGCTGGAATCCTGGATAGTTGCTGATTCCAGGCAAGATAGGCAAATTCTACGTGTGGCCTGGGAAGAGGATTTCTACTAAAAGGTGTAGCACTTAGCCAATTATTGCCACCATATACAGGTGGAAAGAGAAAAAAGAATTAGACTTGGAGGAAGAGGATTCCAGTGAGAAAAAAGATGGAAAACTAAGCTCAGAATTATACCAGATTTCCTATCAAAATTTTGAATTTTTAGCAGTATAGGGTAAGAGACTGTGAAGCAAGGCAGACATTTTCTAAAACAATGGTTGTTCTTAGAAATCCTGAGTTGTTAAGACAAGGATTAAGGTTCAACTTGCTAGTGGGTGTCTGATAAATGCAACTCTGTTAAAACTGATTGGAGGGCTCGGTCACAGAAGCAGAAGGGACTCATAAGGAAACACTCTCTAGAGCTGCTGTTCAGGCTGCAGCCAGCTCACTCCCTACTTTATCCGTCTTGCAGAGAAAAAGGTGATCTCTCTCTAAAGAAATTTGCAGCATCCAGAACCTCTAGCAATTTCATTCGCAATGTCTGACTTTAAATTTTGAAGAATGGGTTGATGTTCAACCACACAGCAACGAGATACAGCCCAGCTCTGTAGAGAAGAGTGAGCATAGGAAAGGCTCCCCCAATATTGATGGTCCTGTGATTTAAAACCCTACTGCAATTTGTATGTGACACTTTCCTAGATCCACCAACCAACTCAACATCACTTCCTTCTCTGTGACTGGGTTCTGATTATGGTTCTCCCAAGACAGACTTCACTGGATCCAGGATCAAGTGGACTCTACCAGGTTTTCCTCTCCCCCCACCTCACTGTAAAGTGCCAAGGCCCATCGACTTAGGTACAGACATTATAATGGCAAAAAATGCCAGTGTCAGCAAAGATCCATTGGACCCATCAGCCTCTCTGTTTCACCAAGCAGATATAATAATCTTCCCGCAAAGCAGAGTAAGCCAAGTGCCCCTATGTGACAGCACCATCAGCTGATAATGCCTAAGAAAAAAAATAATTTAGCCTAGAGCTTATCTCTTCTTGAGAAGCTGGGCTTTGAAGGCACTATTCTGAGATCTGTGCTGTTAGTAGATGACTAATAATGTTATAAGTGACTGATAATATTGTAGATCACCCCATCCCTGAGCTCAAAGACTGAGTTGCAACTGAGTGAAAAATAGACAATGAAATCTTGAAGACTTGCATGGAGATGCAAACCAAATTTGACCCTCTCCAAGGAATGCTGTCTGAACTAAGAAATTGCTAGCCCAACTCTGTATTAAGAATGGTTATTTGGGTGTCTCTCTTTGCATTTATGTTGCACTTTGTATTGTCTTTCTAGATCTTGATGCTCTCAGTTAACTCAGATTGACCTGATTATGGACAACAGTGATTCCCTGGTTTAGAACTGGGCTACCGGTTGTATCAAAGTGAACTCGCTGAAAATGAACATTACCAAGTATTCTTAGATCATATTAGCAAAGCTAATTATTGCTCTCAGTGTTATCTTGATAATTCTGTTAATAGAAGCCGTGTTCTTCCGTGGTCTTTTCCACTTGAGTGGGTTCCCCAAAATCTCAGCAGGTGGACCTTGGAAACATCCTGACTGTTCTTCCTCATACCCCAAATAAATACAGCAGAACATCCTGTTGTCTATCTTCAAAACATAGTGCATGTCTAGATCACTTGTTAGCAATTCCAAAACCCAAGCCACTATTGCCACTTATCTGACTATGCATTAGCCCCCATATTAGTTTCCCTTATTACTATATACAAGATATCCTCCCTGAAATCTATTCTTCATACACCAATCTGAATAAATAACTTCAGTCGTAGACTAAATAGTGTCTCTTCACTGCTCAACAATCCTCCAATCCTTATAACCTAACATTATATCTGAAGTTTTTTTATGTTCTAAAATGCCCTATGTGTTCTGAATACAGGACTCTTCTCA
>NW_003852411.1:890784-908602 GCF_000181295.1 Otolemur garnettii
GAGTCTCACTATGTCACCCTTGGTAGAATGCTATGGTGTCACAGCTCATAGCAACCTC
The DNA here is from genome assembly GCF_000181295.1 of Otolemur garnettii. Taxonomy (NCBI): domain Eukaryota; kingdom Metazoa; phylum Chordata; class Mammalia; order Primates; family Galagidae; genus Otolemur; species Otolemur garnettii. The sequence continues at coordinate 890,843 of NW_003852411.1, forward strand.
AAACTCTTGGCCTTAAGCAATTCACTTGCCTCAGCCTTCCAAGTAGATGGGACTACAGACATCCACCACAATGCCCAGCTATTTTCTTGTTGCAGCTGTCATTGCTTAGCTGGCCTTGGTGCATGTGGCTGGCGCTGTAACCACTGTGGTACCAGTGCCCAGCCTGCACCCTGCTATTGACACTGAGCCAAACATCACCTTTTAACAACTCTACATTAATACTCCCTAGAAGGTAATTTGTGTATTTGCATTTCTATCACTAAGACTAGGTTCTACATATGCATAGTCACTAAATACTTATTATTGATAATACTGCTAGATACATATCCTTTTGAGTCAGTTTTTATGCTTTGTAATGTGAAATGCACATATTTTTCTTTTTCTTTCCGGTAATTAGACATTATCTCCCCCCCCCCAAATAATAATTGCCTCTGAATTTTTTCTGAAAGTTGATAATTTTCTCTAAGGTAACATATAGTCTTTTTCTAAACGTATATCAGATTTTATTACTGTATTATTAGGAAATGCGTCAACTAAAAAATGTCAAAAGGAAATTGCTTTACGAGAATAGTCCCTTAAATTAGTAATATGGGTTAGTTTATGTACAATCGGTAAGGAAAAAAACAATCATCTTTATATCTACATTATACTCTGAGTTTCAGAAAGGTAATCCAGTTGCTAAGAATTCAACAGCCCTGATGACATTAAAAGGAAATTCTCATGCAATTACTGACTTTATGGTTCTTACTTTTTCCTGAGGGGAAGTCAATAAAAGAATAAAGGAAATCTATTTCTAACTCTATTGGTTTTAATTTGAACATTTTGTCTAATTGCTAATATTGTTTAAACATCCATGTCTTTCATCCTAAAGCACTGATATCCACATCCTACTTTTGATCAAATAAGGGACTGATTCCATTTAATTATCTTACATACACTAATAAATGAAGAATAAATTAAGTTTTTGTTCCTTTAAAGTATGTGGCCTTCTCTTACATAAATCTTCTTCTGAGGTCCGTATTCACTTTCTTCTGCTGATATGTTTTAATAAAAATATTCATAGTCCTCCTCCTCCTTGAAGTGGAGGTAGATTTTCCCTGGTAGTATGTGAGTGGATGATTACTTGCTCTGGTTCTACTTTGGTCCCACCTTGGTTTTACTTAGTGTGCAGCTAGCCACTAGCTGCCTAAACTATTCTTCTTGCCAAACCAATGAGATGCCATTGGGGCATAAAAACTTTCAATTTGCATAAAGGTGGGGATTAGTGATAGTGTTTTTTAATCCCATATCTGTCCAATATAATTCTGTCCCAATTTCTACACAATACACCATCCCTATTTTTATTGTTATTTTTATTGTTATTTTCTCTTGTATCTTGTGAACTGAATGCTTTATCCCTTAAAGGGCACTACAGAAACAAACACGCTAAGAGGCAAAGAAAAGCAGCCCCACTCACACGCAGTAAAGGAAGAAAAGGAGAAGAATCAAACTAGAAAGAAAGAAACAAGTTTTTTCTTTGTCCCCGTAGGCCTAATGTTTGGAAACTGGCTCATGCTCTCATTTTATCATAGCTTCTCTCTTCAAGGGAAACGGATTATTAGAATGCATTGCTAAGTGTCCAGGCTACTAAGCCTTCTCTACCAATTACTGACTGGATCTAAATAACATTCTCTCCTAACTCACCAATTTTTGCATCCACAATCTGAAACAGAATCATATTTATTTGCCGTAACCCTATTTATCTTGAACTCTGATTACCAGGCCCCTTCCAAGTCTGTCTCCTGAGGTTCCTATTGGTGTTCAGCTAGACCCTGACTTCTATCTCCTATCCCTACATTAGGGTGCCTATCAGTAATACCAGACTGATATAAGACCAGCACTTTCCATCAAGAATCTACCTTGACTAGCATTCAAGACTGAAATTTAGATCTAATTCTTAAACCCCATTAGTTTGCTGAGCCAATGTAAGGACTTGAATCCCAAGACATGAGCTCAAGAAATTGGTGTAAAGGCACTAGAAAATCTTGAAACCTCAAACTTCCTTCACTCATAGGATACCTCTCAGACTTGTTCTCCGTAGGATCTTTATAAGTGGCCCACTAGTCTGCCTTTCAAGAAAATATTCCTCCCTCAGGAACTATCTCTGCCTTCCCTCCTGGCTATAAGTTCAACAACTAGAATTGTCACAACATAACCTGATATAGAAAGTGTTCTGCCAGCTAAAAGGAGGAATGGTACTGTTCAGGGATCTACAGTACTGGGTTCACATGGCATGATCTCAGAGAATGGATCTATTACAAGCCAGAATAAGAGAAGAATATGAATTGGCTAATTATATCAACATGGGAGCAATCTGCTGTGTTAGGAGAATAAACACTCTAATAAGGATTACAGAAGACAGTGGAATAACACGACTACAAAAGTCCTGGGAAACATAGAGAAGGTCAAGGTCCATCATAAGTAGAAATAATAAAACTATTGTGGCAAGTTGAAGAAATGTTCCAAAACTTACAAAATATAACATATTATGGTATATATGCCATGTAATATCAAGAACCTACCAACTATGATTTGCAGGAGAGCCTTGAAGACATCTGGGTAAGAAAGGTAACTGGTATTCTTGAAAAACAAAGTGGGAATGTTGTCTATAAGCCACTTGGCAGGAGACACTATTATAGAATTGACCATCTCCACAGCTAAGAGTATGGCATAAAGGAGGCCTAATTATAGCGATTCACCATGAGAAGCAAGTTGTATGCAATTATTCCAAGGAATAGCAAGATCTGAGTTTTAGGCACATGAGTGAACATTTAGAAGTTTCTGAGGATAACTAATAAAATATGACTTTTCTTTATATAAGATAGATAAGCAAATAACAATGGAGAGGAATTTATGAAAAGAGGCTGGACAATTAGTAGCCACCTCAATTCAAAGTCAACAGCTCTATGCTAATTCATATCTAAACCAGTTTTCACATTTTGAATTGATTAGCTAAAAAAACATCCAGGTCCCGAAAGAAAAGGACCCTACAAAGTCATGGCATATACACAGTGTAACGATGTCCATCCTTCCCCGAGAGTCTTGTGTCTGTTTACTAGAGTGATGGGTGATGACTAGTAAGAAATGGAAAAGAGGACTTTGGCTTTATGAAAAAGTCTCTGACTGCCTAAGGGGAATTGCTTCCATGAAATGACAGAACAACTATGCAATTAAACACAAATAGCTCTGACTGCTCCCTGGCCATTTTTGTTTCATTGTGCCTGGAATCACCAGTCTGATCATCAGGCATTAATGCTTTAATTGCAGAAGGTGGGAAGGTGGCCAAAAATTATGAAATATCTGAAACTTTGCTACCCTGTTTACAAATACCTACCCTGACAAAGTTTCATGATTGTGCCAAGGGACATAAGCTTCCTAGGTCAAATTCAAAGAACTTTACTACTCAGGGCATAGTATTAGAGATCACAAATCCTTTAAAACAGGGTTCTTGCAAACCTGCCCAATCTTCACAGTATCTTCACTCCACTTCTTAGGAAATCCTTGCGTCCTCTGTCCTGAACTGAGACACTATATTTCAATGCTGTTTGTTATACAAAGACACCTGAAAAGAGTATCCAGACAACAGAACATGAATCAAGTCATGCAGAAAGGAAAAAGATTCATGGAATATTATCTCCAACAATTCCCAACTTTCATTTCCATATCGTTTAACTACTGATAAATTTTATCATGAATATACCATCTGCCAGCTGCTCCAACTCTGATTAATCTGATTGACAGGAGCTGAGGCCAAAACAATTTGATTTGTCTTATGGAGCATTTAAGTAAACCTACTATCTACAAGAATTCTAACAGCAAAATGCACTGTTGGCTTCAACTGTGCGTCTCACATTCCCAGTTGGACAAACTCCATAAAACCATCAATGTCTACCTTAGAAAGCCAGGTGGCTTGTTTCCATTTTTCTACCCAGACCAAGACATGAATTCAGGTACAGCAGGATATAGTATTAAAGGTCACCCAGACTCTGCTGTGGACTAATAAGAAGGCAATTCAGGCAATATTGCCTAACTTGAGTGGCTCTGATGACTAACCTAGTATTTCCTTAAACCCTAGCAGAAGTCTTATGAGTAAATCTAAGGTGCAAGTCACTATTTTTTAGGGGACAAGGCAAGCTAATACCTGGCTTCCAATGACATACAAGGTACATCTGTAAAGACAGGGATGTTTACAACTGTTGGGGGCCTCCAAGAGTAACTATTTCCACTCTCAGTCACTTCATGGGGTAGACAGATGTCACCTAGCTATTGGCAGGGACAAAGAGAACAGATTGGAAGGACTCTTCCAGAGCAGTTTCTCTAAAAACAAAGCCCAGAAGTCAACAATCTGAAGTGAACTACAAGCTGCCAGGGGAAGGGTGCAAATTGAAAACACCATTAATTTGTGCCGCTCAGATCAAACATAGGGTACCTAAACAAAATCGTGTGGTTTCTGTTGTGATTACTGTATTGCTCTACTCCCAAAGGACAGAAAAACATTGCTATTTCAAAACTAATTAGAAAGGTTTTATTATAAAAAAGTATATGTAACTTGAATACTAAAATTTATTACATCTCCCTCCCATATAGCAAAAATTATAGTAGACTATCAAAAAAATTCACATATAAACTAGTCTGATTAAAAGTCATATTTTAAAATTAGCATAAATACCTATTTTATGCATATATTATGCAGTAATTAAAATGACAAGAAGGGCAATGTTAGAACTCTGATTTAATTGAGGGTTGTTTTGCTGACTACAAACAGTGTATTCATTTTTAAAAAATGAAATTCTAATTAGTTTTGGCTTCCTGTCAAAATCTGTAATTAAGAAAGTTGTCAAAGTCAATCCTATTATTCATCTTGATAATGAAATTATTTAAACATCAAACATGAATGTCCTATTAACATGAAGAGTATAATTGTTGTTAACATTGCTCACAGGGCTTAATAAATATATCACATCAGCTGCATTATCTACCTAAATACCTGTACACAGATGCTGGTGATTAACAATTTGCAATGCTTTTTAAGATTATGAGCCTGGTATTATTTTGCACATAATATTTAACTATCTTGAAGGGGTACATGTGACATTTGTGGGCAATGTGGCTCCAAACTATTTTCTTACAAAGGAACTTAAATCCTTGTACAAAGGACAAAAATAAACTCTATTCTTCTTATTTAAAATGTTCAATTGTATGACTTTGGGTATATATGTCCATGAAACTGTTGCTCATTCCTTAAAATTTCCTCTTGGCTACTTAATTTTAAAAAGTGTATTTTATTTCTTTGTTTAATTATTTTAAAATATTACAGGGTTACAGATGCTTTTAGTTACATGAATTGCCTTTGTAATACTTGAGTCGTGGCTATCAGTGAGTTCATCACCCAGATAGCGTGCATTGTAACCCCTGGATAGGTTTTTACCCATTCACTCTGTCCCCTTCTCCCTTCTTAATTTCCTCTAAGATATACTTTCCTCTGAGCAATGTGTGCTCATTAGTTAGTTCCAATTCAATAACAGATAAATATGGTATCTACTGTTTGATTCTTTAGATACTTCACTTCAGAGAATGGTCTTCAGTTCCATTCAAATTGTTGCAAAAAAGGTATTAATTCATCCTTTTTAGGGCCGAGTAGTACTGCGTGGTAATATGTACTGTATTTTGTTAATCCATTCATGAATTGATGAGTTGATTCCACATTTTTACAGCTGTAAATAGTACTACGATAAACATCCAAATACAGGTATCTCAACAAAATGAGTTCTTTTCCTCCGGGTAGATATCCAGCACTGGGATTTATGTACTGGAGTAAGAGCTAAAAAGTTCTAGTTCTTTTTAAGAATCTCCACACTGTTTTCCGTAGAGGTTGTACAAGTTTGCAGTTCCATCCACAGTATATATATATATATCCTTTTCTCTCTGCATCCATGCCAGCATCTATTGTTTTTTAACAAAAGTCATTTTAATGGGGTAAGGGGATATCTCATTGAGGTTTTAGTTTGCAGTTCCCTTAAGTGCTTAGTGACACTTAGCATTTTTATTATGTTTATTTCCCATTATGTATATTATGTTTTTTGTCTGCTTTTTAATGAGGTTGTTAGTTTCTTCCTGATTTGCTTGAGTTGTCTGTAGACTCTAGATATTACTCTTTTATCCATTGTATATCTTGCGATTTTTTTTTTCCTTTTTTTGAGACAGAGTCTCACTTGGTCACTCTTAATAGAGTGCTGTGGCGTCTTGTCTCACAGCAACCTCAAACTCTTGGACTCAAGTAATCCTCCTGCCTCAGCCTCCCAAGTAACTAAGACTACAGGCACCTGCCACAACAAATGACTTTTTCTTTTTTAGAGACAGGATCTTGCTCTGGTTCAGGTTGGTCTTGAACCTATGAGCTCAGGCAATCCACCCACCTCAGCCTCCCAAGTGCTGGGATTATAGGCATGAGCCACCTTGCCTGGCCATATCGTATGCATAGTATGTCTCATTATATAGGTTGTCTCTTTGAACTATTGACTATTTCCTTAGCTGCACAGAAGCTTTTTAATTTAATCAAGTCCCATTTATTTTTGGTTGCTGTAATTGTCATTGGAGTCTTAGTCATAACTCCTTTGCCCAGGCAGATACCTAGGAGAGTTTTTCCTACATATTCTTCTAGAATTCTTGTGGTCTCAGGCCACATATTTAAACTTTTATTGATCCTGAATTAATGTTTGCAAGTGATGAGAGATATGGATCCATTTTCATTCTTCTGTATATATCTATTGAATTTTCCCAGCACCAATCATTGAGTAGGGCCTCTTTTACCCAGTGCATTTTATCTGCTTAGTCAAAGATCTGTCCACTGTATATGAATGGTTTTATATCTGGCTTCTCTGTCTTGCTCCCTAGGTCTATGTTTCTATTTTTGTGGCAATACCATGCTGTTTTGGTTAATAAAATGTTGTAGTATTGTTTGAAGTCTGGTAATGTAGTACACTCAGATTTGTTCTTTTTGCATAAGATTGCTTTGGCTAAATAAAATGGTAGGTCTATTTTAATTTCTTTGAGGTATTTCCACACAACTTTCCATGGAATTTGAATTAGTTTACAGTCCCACCAATAATATGTAAGAATTCCTTTCTCTTTGCATCTACACCATCATCTATTATTTAGAGACTTTTTAATGCAAGAAATTCTTATTGGAGTTAGGTAACATCTCAATATGGTTTTGATTTGCATTTCTCTAATGATTAGAGATGTTCAGCATCTTTTCATGAGTTAGTTGGCTATTAATATATCTTCATTTGAAAAGCTTCTTTTCTGTCTTTTGCCCATATTTTCATGGGATTGTTTGGTTATGTCTTGCTGATTTGCTTGAGGTCTTTGTAGATTCTGATTATGAGTCCTTTAATATAGCATGTGAATATTTCTCCCATTCTGTTGGTTGTCTGTTTGCTCTTTTGATTGTGTCCTTGGCTGTGCAGAAGCTTTGTAATTTGATCAATCCCGTGTATTTTGTTGTTGCTATGATTGTTTGGGGGGTCTTCTTCATGCTATGTATGTACCCCCCAGACAGGTCACTTTATAAAAAGGACATCTGCACCTGTATTTTTGCAGCAGCACAATTCACAATAACAAAGACTTGGAAACAACCCAAGTGTCCACTAATAACATGAAGGGATTCATAAAATGTGGTATATGCATACCATGGATACTCAGCTTTAAAAACATGGTGATCCAGTATATTTGTGATAACTTGGATGGAACTGGAAACCATTCTTCTAAGTGGAACATCACCAGAATGGAGAAACAAATACAAGTCCTCAATACCAAACTGGAACTAACTGATCAACATTTAAGGGAACATAAGAACGTAAATGGTAATGAAAATCAAATAGGGGAGAAGATGATTAAATTCACACATCTTGGGTACAGTACACACTATGTGAATGAAGGGTACACTTATAATTTTGACTCAACCTGTATAAAAACAAAATATGTAAATAAAATATACATTCTAGTATTCTAAAATAAATTTTAGGAAAGAAAAAAGGAGAAAATAAGAAACAATCACACGTGGAGTAGCTAGATACATTTTGGTGAACATATGGTGGCTCTTAGAAAATTAAGCGTCTTTTGACCCTGCTCATTCATTTCAGTGAGCATTATGGCCTCCACCCCATCCCATCTATATTCATACTGTGAGACTAGAAACTTTCTTTTCTTTTTTCCAGTATGCATAACATTTATTTCAGAAGTTATAGCCTAATAATTGTGAGAAGGCTAATCTAGTATTCTGTGTACTGTAATGTGTACTAATCTAAACAGATGCAATTCCGTTCATGTTTTACAGGTTGGCATCTTTTAACTACGTAGTTGCTAAACCTATTGTAAAAAGTCAATTTTAATTATCCTTTGCATTTTATACTCCTTTCTTTAATCATTTGTCACTTTACTCAACATTCTGATCTGATCACTCAACTAAAAAAGTTATTAAAGTGAAAAAAGAGTGCTTTGGGTATTTGGGCTCTTTGCTGGTTCCAAATAAAGTGTAGAATTATTTTTTTCTAGCTTAGTGAAATATGTCATTAGTATTGTGACGGGGATTGCATGGAATCTATAGATCAGTTTGGGCAGTACAGATATTTTAACAATGTTGATTCTACAGATCCATAAGCATGATATGCTCTTCTACTTGTTTGTGTTTTCTGTGATTCCTTTCTTTAGTGTTCCATAGTTTGCTTTATAGAGATTTTTTGCCACTTTGCTGATGAGTATTGCTCGGCATTTTATATTTTGTAGCTATTGTGAATGGTATTGAATCTTTGAGTCTCAATTTGACTTATTAGTGCATATGAAAGCTACTGATTTGTATATATTGATTTTGAAACATGAAACTTTGCTAAATTCATTTATCAATTCCAGGAGTCTCTTGGTGGTGACTTAGTTTTCTAGATATAACATGAGATTGTCAGCAAAAAGTGATAGTTTATCCTCCTCTTTCCCTATATGGATACCCTTTATTTCTATCTCTTGTCTGATTGTTCTGGCTAGGACTTCCAGTGCTATATTAAATAGAAATGGTAACAGTGGGCACCCTTGTCTTGTTCCAGTTCTTAGAGGGAATGTTTCAACTCTTCCGCATTCTGTATGGTGTTGTCATATAAGGGTTGTCATATAAGGGTTTTATAATTTTAAGATATATCCTTTCTATGCAAGTGTGTTGAGGTTTTATTACAAAAGGGTGATGATTTGGTCAAATGATTTTTCTACATCTGCTGAGATTATCACCTAGTCTTTGTTTTTGTTTCTGTTTACATTTGATTTTCATTTATTAATTTATATATGTTGAAGCATCCTTACATCTATGGAATGAAACATACTTGGTCATATTTGATTATTTATTTAGTGTGCTGTAGAATTTCAGTTACTAGTATTTTATTAAGGACTTTTTTGATTATTGAATCGATAATGACAGTAATATGGAAATCAAAACATTTTTCAAACTGTATGACAAAGGGGACAAAAGCTATCAAAATCCATGGGGTTTAGCCAAAGCAGACCTAGTGAGAAAATTAATAGCCTTATATGCCTACACCAAAAGCACAAAATATCACAAATTAACAATCTAATCTTTTACCACCATATTCATAAGGCAAACTGGTCTGTGGTTTTCCTTTTGTTGTTGTTGCTATGTTTTAGGAATTGAAGTCTTCAGCAATAACAAAGCTCTCATTTATCTTTTTGTTTCAATCTAGTAGAATCTGCTTTCTGATTCTGGGTGTTCCTGTGTTAGGTACATAAATACTTAGGATTCTTATGTAATTTTGTTGAATTTTTTTTCCCTTTACCATTATATACCAACCATCATTGTCTCTCTTTACTATTGTTAATTTAAAGTCAATTTTATCTGATATAAGAATGGCCATACCTGCTTCCTCTTGGTTTTCATTTGTGTGACATCCCTTCCACTTCAGTCTATCTGAATCCTTGTGGGTCAGATGTCTTTCTCAGAGATGACAGATACTTGGGTTCAATTTTTTGTTCCATTCAGCCAGCCTATGTGTCTTTGGTGGAGCATTTAGATTATTCACATTTAATGACAGAATTGATATGGGATATCCTGTTCTGTTCATCATGTAGGCTAATACCTGATTGCTTTGATCTACCTCTTATGCTATGATTTTACATGAGCTGTACGTTTAGCTTTTGGGTGGTTTTACAGTGACAGTTGTCTATTGTGCTTGTCCATGTGTAATGTAGTTCTGAGTATCTCCAGCAGGGCAGATCTAGTCATACAAATTCTCTCAGTGTTTGTTTGCCTAGAAAAATCTTTATTTCTCCTGCCTATGTGAAATTTATTTGTATAGGATATAAAACGTTAGGCAGACAGTTGTTTCATATAAGAAGACTGAAGATGGGGCCCCAATCCATTCTCATTTGTATGCCTCTTTTGAAAAATCTGCTGTTATCCTGGTAGATTTTCTTTTGTAAGTTACCTGATGCTTTTGCTTCATGGCTTGCAGGAGTTTTCCTTCACGTTGACTTTGGTGATTGCCTCTTTGAAATGAATCTCCTAGGTGGTCATTGAGCTTCTGTACCTGAATGTGTAAATCTCTAGAAACTCAGGGAAATTTTCTTCAATTATTTCTCAAATAGGTTTTTCAGTCCTTATAATTTTCTTTTTCACCCTCAGGGATAGCTATGATTTTTATATTTGCCCATTTTACATATTTCCATATTTGCATAGGCTTTGTTCTTTCTTATTAAATCTTTCTTCTTTTTTTGACTGATTTATTTCAAAAGTCTTGTCTTCAAGCTCTGAAATTCTTTTTTCTGCTTATTCTACTTTGTTCTTAAAACTTTCCACTGTGTTTTATACTTCCTTAAACATATTATTTTTATTTCCAGAGTTCATTATTTTAATTTTTTTTAATATTTCTACCACTTTAGTAAATTTTTCATTCATTTTCTGAATTGTTTATCTGGTTTCTTTGATTTGGTTTTGTTTTCCATTTTCTCTTGGATTTCATTGAATTTCCTTATAATACATAATTTTATCTGTAACTTCAAAATTTTCTTTTCCTTTTTTTTTTTTTTGTTTGTTGTTGTTGTGTTGTTGTTGTTGCAGTTTGGCTGGGACCGGGTTTGAACCTGCCACCCTCAATATATGGAGCTGGTGCCCTAGCCCGAGAGCATAGGTGCTGACCCAACTTCAATATTTTCATTCTGGTGGGACCCATTACTAGAGAGCTGGTGTAGCCCTTTGGGAGTATGTTTTCACTCTGACTCTTCATACTTAGAGTTCTTGGCTTATTCCTTCTTATCTGAGGTAGCTATCACTTCTTGTTTTTGTATTTTCTTTTATTTATATGGGGCTGCACCTCACATGTAAGGGTGTATCTGTAACACATGATGGGTAAGAACCTTTGGCTTTGTTATGTGTGCTTTAATGGTGGTCTAGACTCTAGATGGATACCTTGATTACAGAAATCATTTTCTTAGTTGCTAGTTGTTTTAGGTTGTAGAGGTGAGTTATGTGAGTGGGAAAATTCCCTATTTCTTCTTTGAAGCCCTGTGATCCTCTTAATAGTGTGAATTATGTTATACATCCAGTTTAATCTCTAAGACAGTAGGTGGTGCTTGTGGGTAAGAATTAACCACACCCTATATGTTTCAGTCAGTAAATGTCATAAATGACCGTGCAAATTAACCGTCCTGTCAGTGAGTGGTGGTTGCCAGAAAGAACCAACTGCAATGTTGTTTTTGAGACCTGTGACTGGCTCTAGCACCTCAAGAGATGCATTTAAATGTCCCTGGTGATGTGCATGTCCCAGAACTTCTAGGTAACTTCTTATTCTCCATGATGTCAGAAGTTGGTGGGGCAGAGGGGGTGAGTGGGGCTTGGTCAAGTCAGCCACTCTCCAGCTTCACAAAAGCAGGTAATGTGGCTGTCTCAGCAGTAATCAAAAGTCTACTTCCAGGCTACTGGGGAAAACTACCAGAGAGGAGTTGAAGCAGCCTCCTCAAGCCAGAATGTATGCTTATTTTTTAGGGCAAGGTCATCTGATATTCAAAATCTTATTGGGTTTAACTCTTCTCCCCTCCTCCCTTGCCCTTGCTCTGTAGTCTCCCTCTGTCATCTGCCAAGAGGCAGGAACTCAAACTTGTTGAGCTCCTCAGCAATGGTGCTGTGGGTTAGGAGTTTCCTTGTCCAGGATTCCACTATAGGCTAAGAGTATGGTCTTCCTATGAAGGGAGGGGTACTCCATGAGTGGAGACTGTTGCTCAAATTCTCTGCACTCTCTTCACATGGGTCCCCTCCTAATCCTGAGATTAGTTTACCATTCTCCCCTCCGTGCCCCCAAGCAACACACTCAAGTCCTAGGCTATAGGATCTGGACCACTGGCCTGTCCCCAGATCACTGAAGATAAATTTCTTACCATAACTGGGAAAACTATTCTGGTCCTGAGTTGTCTATGGGGCACTCAAGCAGGTTAGATGTCCCTATTATAATTCTGGGTTTACATTTTTCATTAAATATGGGAAAAAATGGGGCCAGGTGCAGTGGCTCACTCCTGTAATACAGCACTCTGGGAGTCCAAGGTGGGTGGATTGCCTGAACTCATAGGTTCCAGACCAGTCTGAGTTAAGATGAGATCCCCTCCTCTAAAAATAGCTGGGAGTTTGGTGGGTGCCTGTAGTCCCAGCTACTCAGGAGGGTAAGGCAAGAGAATTGCTTGAGCCCAAGAGTTAGAGGTTGCTGTGAACTATAATGCCATGGCACTCTACCAAGGGCAACAAAATGAGACTCTGTCTCAAAAAAAAAAAAGGGAAAAATTGGCATAACTTTCTCTCCTTCTCTGTCTATCTCTATTCTACTTTAGGAACTCTAAAATATACGTATATTGGTCTTCTTTAAATTGTCCCACTGCTCACTGATGATTGGGTTATTTATTTACTTTTAGTCTTTAGCTCTCTATGTTTTATAATGATATTTTTATTGTTATATCTGCAAGTTTACTTGCAGTAAAGTTTACTTACTCTTTTCCACAATATCAAGATAGCCATTAACTTCATCTATTAAATTTTTACCTCTCACAATGTAGATTTTATTACAAGAAGTTTGATTTGGGTTTTTTCATATATATATTCTAAGTCTCTACTTATGTTAAATCAATCTTCTTTTCTGGCTTACTGAACATATGGACTGTAATATTATATATATATATGTGTGTGTGTGTTTATATATGTGTGTATATATATATATATACATTTAATTTCCATGTCTACCGATTCTAAAATCATTTTCAGTCCTGGATTTATTTCAATTTATTGGTTTTCTTTTCTTCTATTTTTTTTTCATGTCTAGAATTATTTAATTAAATACATTATAAATTGTTGTGGGTGTTAGATATTTTGTAATTCTATAAATTTTCTTGAGATTTTTTTGGTGGACATTTTTAAGTTACTTCAAAACAAATTAGTCTCATCATATTTTGATTTTCAGATTTCTTAAGCAGATCTAGTAAATCATTTTGGCTAGATCTAAGTATTTCCCAGTATGAAGACAAGATTTTTTTTGTATTCTACCCATGGGTTCATAATTTATGGGATTTTCTAGTCTGAATGGTAGAAATAGACTCCATATTTAGCCTTGTGTGAATTCTAGGTACTGTCAACTTTGATCATTTCATATGGCTCCTTTTCTCATCCTCAGGTAGGTTAACACATCAGTGTTCTATTTAAAGTCAAAAATACCTTCTGTAGATATCTGGAGTTTTGCTTCTGTGAATCCCTCTTTGTTCTGCTTCTCTACCCTGTGAACTTTGTCTGCCATGGCTTCCCTGGAATCTCAGCTCCTTTACTTCCAGTCAAAGAGTCAGTCAATCCTTACCTAGGTATCTGCTCCCTGTACGACACGCTGGAAAATCTTTCAAGACAGTCACTGGGAAGTTATTCACCTTACATTATTTGTTAGCTGTATTTCATGGATTGCTTTTCTTTATTGCTTAATGTTCAATAGCTTGAATCCCCTTATGTTACATATTTGCTTTAAAAAAATTATTTAGGTCAATTACTTTCTTGACCTAAATAATTTTTTTAAAGCAAATATATATTTAGGCTAACATTAGAATTTCAGGAAATGCTTATTATTAAGAGTATTGAAAGACTATTCTGCAACAAACGACAAGCCATGTATATTTTTAGATATTGACAAAAAGATCTAAATAGATTCCTTTGAGTATTAATTGTCTTACAGGAGTACAGGTCTTTCTAGTAAATGATATCTATAGATAAACATATAACCTTTAACGATTAGTACATATAGAGGTTTCTTTGTTTTATTTTTAATGGACAGAACATACACCAAGGCAGGCGGGTTTGAAACTGGCCCAGGCCTGCAAAACAACAATTATAACTGCAACAACAACTACAACAAAAAATAGCCAGGTGTTGTGGCAGGTGCCTGTAGTCCCAGATCCCTGGGAATCTGAATCAAGAGAATAGCTTAAGTCCAAGAGTTAAAGGTTGCTGTGACACCATGGCACTCTACCAAGGGCAATATAGTCTATAGACTCTGTCTCAAAAAAAAAAAAAAAAATCTGTAGATGCTGGTGTGAATTTGGAGAGAAAGGAACATTGTTACATCCTGGTGGGACTACAAACTAATACAACTGTTTTGTAAGGAAATATGGAGAATCCTCAAAGAATTCAAATTAGACCTCCCATTTGATCCTGCAATCCCATTACTAAGCATCTACCCAAAAGAAAAATCATTTTATCATAAAGACATTTGCACTAGACTGTTTATTGCATCTCAATTTACAATCTCCAAAATGTGGAAACAACCTCAGTGCCCACAAATCCAGGATTATATTAACCAGCTGTAGTATATGTATACCATGGAATACTATTCAGACATTTTGTAGTGTTTTTGATCTTCAAGGCAAAGCTTTTAATTTTGTAGTTATGTGTGATATAAGCTCTGAGCTTGTTATGGGTGGCCTTTGTCATTACATCATTAGGAACTTTTGTCATAAAACGTGAATATGAAAGAAATTAAAGAAGAAATAAATAAATAAAAACTATTTTTGTGTACATGAGTTGAAATTCTTAATATTATTAAAATGTCCACACTTACCCAAAGTGATCTATAGATTCAATAATATTCCTACCAAAATCTCAGTGGCATTTTCTTACAGATAGAAAAAAAGAATCCCAAAATTAATATGGAACCAAAGGAACTCAGAATGAAGTGATCTTTAGGGAAAAAGAAATCTGGAAGAATTATACTTTATGATTTCAAAATATATTACAAAGCTGTCATGATCAACATAGTAAGGTACTGGCACATAAACAAACAGAATGACTATTCTTGAAGAATAGAGATCCCAGCAGTGAACCCATACATTTATGGTCAACCAACTTTTGTCAAGGGTGCCAAGAATACTCTTCAACAAATTGTGTTAGGAGAACTAGATACATACATGCAAAAGATTAAAATTGGATTCCTATCTGGAACCACACACACAAAATAAACTCATACCATTTTGGAAACTATACAGATTCTAAGAGAAAACATAGAAGAAATCTCCTGACATTGGTCTTGGCCATGATTTCTTGAATATGATACCAAAAGTACTGAAAACAAAAGCAAAAATAAACAAGTAGGACTATAACAAACTAAAAGGTTCTCTGCAGCAATCAATCAACAAAAGAAAAGAAAAGTTATGGAACACCAGAATATGTTTTCAAACCATATAACTCATGAGGTGTCCAACTTATAAAATATATAAGGAACTCAGACAATTCAAAAGTAAGAAAACAAATAACTCAATTTAAAAAAGGTCAAAAGAGCTGAGAGGACATTTCTCCAAATAAGGCACATCAGTGTTAACCAGGTATATGAAAAGATTTCACCATAACTATTCATTCAATAAATACAAATCAAAATCATAATATAATAAAACTCCCATACCTGTTAGGATGGCTATTATCAGACAAATAAGTAAATAAATAGCAAGAGTTGGGCAAGGATGTGAACTGTGTAACTTTTGTACAATGTTGGACGAAATATAAAATGATATAGCCACTATGGAGAACAATATGGATAGTCTTCAAAAAATTAAAAATAGAACTACCTTATAATCCAATAATTCTATTCCTGGCTATTTATTCAAAATAATTAAAATAAGATCCTAAAGAAATGTCTGCACTACCCTGTTCATTGCAACATTATTAATAATAGCCGAGATACAGAAACAGATGAGCGGATGAAGAAAATGTTGTATATAAATATAATAGAATATTACTCACCATTTATAAGGAAGGAAATTCTGTTATATGTGACAACATGGATAAAACTAGAAGGCATTTTGCTAACTAAAATAAGCAAGTTTCAGAAATACAGATGTTATATAATTCCACTCATATGTGGTCCCTCAATAGTCAAATCATGGAAGCAGAGAATACAATGGTGTTTGCCAGGGTCTTGGTGGGGGTGGAAAATGGGGAGTTGTTGTCTAATGGGTATAATGTTTCAGTTATGCAAGCTGAATATTTTCTAGAGTTCTATTGTACAACATAGTGCCTATGGTTATTAGAGAATGTGTGCCCTTCAAAATTTGTCAAGAGTCTAGATCACATGTGATGTTCTCATGACAAAAAAGGGGAACATGAGGAAACTTATGTTTATCATATTGATTGAAGTGATAGAATCATTTATATGTTTACAGCTGTGTCCAAGTTCATCAAGTTATGTGCATTAAATGTACACCTTTTTGCCTACTTATTGCATCACAATAAATCTTTTTTGCTCACAAAAATAAAACCTAAAGAAAAAAATAAATAAAAGAAATTTAAAGTAACATATGTTAAATATTTTGCTGTAAAAAGTAAATAAAAACTATATATATATAAATATTAAAAAAATAAAAAACATATAATTTTTAGAAGAGTCAGGTTACTGAGAATAAAAATAGCAAACTAAAGACAGGGAAATATATTTCTCCAATTAGAAAAATAGAGAAAATAGAATAAGCTAAAAAGTGAACAGAGCCTCAGAGCCCACAGCATAACACAAGAGCCAACTTTTGCATCACTGGAGGTCCAAAAGTAGAGGAGACAGAGAGGTGAGGTTAAAGATATTTGAAAAAGTAATGGCAAAAATTTCCCCAAATTTGCAAGAGACTTGACCTTACAGCCAAAAAATAAGCAAACTGCAAACATGATAGACTCAAAATGTTCATACCAAGAGAAACTACAGCTATACCTTTAAAACTGATGAAAAAAATAAAATCTTAAAAGCAACCAGAGAGACTACATGACCCATAGAAAAATATCAATCGAAATGATAGCAAAATTCTGATATGTTACCATGGAATCCAGAAGGAAATTACAAATGAAGAAGTTACTGGTAAATTTTACTATAGCCAATGAAACTATCTTTCAGTAATGAAGGAAGCAATGAAAACAGTCTCTGATTAAGGGAAGGTGATATAATTTGTCCCTGGGAGATTGAATGCCCTTCAGACAGAAAGTATTTGATAAATAAGTTCACTTAGATCATCAAGGGAGAAACAATGACAATGGAAATAATAGAGAGATGAATACGTACACTAACCTACACTTTCCATATGAGTTTTATAATCATTCGATGATAGACTACCTGATACTCAAGGTTAATATTTACAAGCAGGAAAAGTATCTAATCAAAAGTCAGGTCTCCACAC
>NW_003852411.1:910151-910899 GCF_000181295.1 Otolemur garnettii
GACCAGTTGCAATAATTTATCCTTCACCTAGTAAGGAAGGATACCTCCACAAGCCCCCCATCCTGTCACTTCCTAATAATCTTTCCATGACGTGCTTTGTTCTATTAAACAGAAATTCCTATTTTGAAACATGCAAATTTATCTTTTCTTTGTTTTTTATGTCATGCTTTCTATTTTAGGGTATACAGAAATATTTGTTTTCCCTATGACACAATGACACTACCCACACTGTCCTTGCTCTTTACAGATTAATAGGTCACAATTAGGTCTAGTTTCACCTGGAGTTCATCTTTGTTTAGGCACACTTAGACATTCAGTTTTGTTTTCTGCCATTTAGTTTTCCCAATAGTATCCAACCAAAATGTTTTTTTATTCTTGTTTGTTTTGCTGGTCTATACAAATACTATTGTGTTTTGTATATTTATCTTGAGATTGGCAGCCTGTTTCTCCCAGTTGTTCTAGAAACTCATAACAAAATATGAACAGCAACTATCAGAGGACTATGAAAAGTTAACAACATGTGAATCATGGATGAAAGTGAAATATAAAATAATGAGCCAAGAAGTTTTCAGTTTCACAAATCATTTTCTCACTTTTCTCTTAACTCTTCTAACAAGAGGGTGTAGTGAGTCCCAGAACTGCCTCAGCAAGGAACAAAGCAAAAACTCTTAAAGAAATCCTCCTCTTCCCAGCCAAAGCATTGAAATAGGCCAGAGAATGTGAAAGAATTGCAACTTCTTCCCTTTAT
>NW_003852411.1:911833-913233 GCF_000181295.1 Otolemur garnettii
TTCCATTTATAACTCTCTGTGTTTCAGTGTGGAAATTAGAAGCAGAATGAACATAGATGTCAGGGAAAAAAATTGTATATAAATTTTGAGAAAAACTCTAACAGAAATTTATTTAATTAAATGTACTATTTTGAACTTTAGTGGTTAGTCTATATAAAATAGAGGAAATACAACATTTCAATGAACAAGTAATTGTTTTTTGTGCCACCATATTTCTAGCCAGCTTCCATGCGTTGAAGATAGCTTGCACTTGTCATGAAGGAAGTCCAGATAAACAGTTGCTCTACTGATGTTTTCATCTCTATTTCAATGCTAGCTGTAGTATCTACATGATTATAAAGCATCCTAAAACTCATCCACTTCCTTCTGAGTTATCGTGCAAAAATAGCTATCTGTATATGAGTAGTTTTTCACTTTTAACACTACACCACCTGAGTTTCAAGGCCTAAAGGAGATTTCCATATGACAATAAGGACCTGAGACAGTAGACAAGGAAGTAATGTAAGACGTGTAAGAAAAGTGGTGGAGGAAGATTGAGTGTGTAAAGCTGGGAATCTGTAGCATGTTTATATGTCTGACAAGCTCTGTGATAACAACAGACACTTCCTGATTTCATCCATACCTCATAGTTTCAACCACGACTATTTTCATCCTAGACAGAATGCTTTTCAAGGTTGGTCATTCCCCCTTCTGCTCCATCACTTAAGAGAATACTCATCTAGACCTACCCTGCATCATAAAGTCTCTTTCAAAAATGTTATGTTCAAAAACATAAACAAAAGGAATACATAATGAAAGAGATAAAGTTAAAACAGAAAAGCAATAGAAAATGAGCACAGAAAAGCCTGCGGTAGTTCTGGTGTCCATGATTAATTAATAGAAACTATTTATGGAGTGTATAATTGTGGTTAAAAAAATAGGAAAAAAACAGCAAAAGAAAATCAGCCAAGGGAAGGAGGTATAAAATCTTGGGACCCATTATTCAGGCATAATATTTTATTAGGTTATACAAGGAATAAACGGTGTCATCAGCCAATTTTCCTGGAATTAAGACAGGGTCAGGGCATAGGTTTGGTGGACAGCAACTTCCTGTCTAATAAAATGTTCAGACATTCACAAATCTCCAGTTTCAGATTAGCCCAAGAGCTACACCTACAAGTAGAGTGATCAAAATAGGAGAAATTTTCAATAACAAGTAATACATACTAAGAGATCCAAAAGTAGAGATAACTTCAAACTTGGTCAGCTAATGAAAGAAGACATGACGGAATTCAAAACAAACACCAACTTCCACATACAAAGAGGAAGACCTGCTCTTCATGGAGATGCCCAGCTGCTTAACAGTGAGGCCTTGTATGGAATTATAACCTACATAGAAAGATGATTACTTACAGAAGTTC
>NW_003852411.1:916911-919314 GCF_000181295.1 Otolemur garnettii
TTTAATTTTTCCTTCTTTTTGTATTTTTCTTCTCATTCAATAGAAAATATTCACTGTTTAATCTGAAAAATATACAAACTATATCAGAAAAGAAATTCAGATATTTATGTTTCTTCAACTAACAAGTATGGTGTTTGTTGATTCATTTAGCAAATATATTAGATATTTTCCATGTAAAAAGAAACAAAAGTAATAGTTTCATTTTCTCAGAATAAAGGCAACATTGCTTTATAGATAATATATGTAAAATATTATGTAAAGCAAGAGAAAGCCATTCATTCATGTGATTAGCATGTAAAAGGAAGCAACATTTATGAAGCAAGTATTCAATAAAGGTTTGAATACTATTTCAGATATTAATATTTACTAAATTTATATAGTAAATGTACATACAGGTCCAAAATAATAATAAATATCAGAATATCTTGATGGTGCTTATCCCCCTGGAAAGCAGGGGGAGAACATTATTTTGCATTATTTACAAAAAGGAATATAGATAAATACATGTTTTCTCCTATTATTCTTATTCTTTTGTTCATTATATAAAATGAATATATTATATTTAATAACATTAAGTTAATAGAGAACTAGGAAATTCACAATGGCAACCGAGGGTATTAACCAGTTATGTCAAATGTAAATTAGGATAGAGAGATATATTCTGGTAAATTGAACGAGTTATATACTAATATGTCTTATTTTACTCTCCTCATTTTCAACAAGATTTACCTTGTGCAAAATGGTAACCTCTAGGTATGGAGGCCAACACATTTTCATGGCAATAAAAAACCATCTGGAGAATTCCCCTAGCTTACACCAGTTGTTTCATATTTTTTTCTTGCTATCTTGGTAAAGTTCTGCATTAATAATTCTATACATGTATTGCTAAGATGAATAAACATCAGTTAATAGACATAGGGAGCTGATTACCGAGATGCAATCTATTGATACTCTTGTTATTCATGGGTCTTTATATTTAATAAAAAGAAGTTTGCAAACCACCTAAAAATTTAACAAAAGGCAATAGGAATTTCCATGTAATGGAGTATGATTTATTCATTAGAAATTGTCATGTAAAATTTTTTTTAAAAATTATAGAAATAAAATGCTCTTGAGTACTAACTGATAAAAGCATATCAATATCCAGATTGATACAAATGCTTCAAAAATGTTAATGAACAAGACAGAAAGTAACTTTACCAAAATGTTAATTATAGCTATTTCTAATGGGTAATGTTGCATATTTATTATATTGTATTGCCTTGTATAATTTCTAAAAGTATCGATGATAATATTTAAACATTACAATCTAAAAATTCATAAAACACCTACTACAGAAATTTTAGAAGAATGCAGAATTGACTCACAGAAAAATTATACTTAGATTAAAAACGTAGATACCAACAAGTTATTAACTGACAAAAGCCATCAACATATTGCACTCTGCTAGATTTTAAAAATTGCTCAAGATTGTTTTGGCTACTTAGGCTCTTTTTTGGTTCCAAACAAAGCATGGAATTAATTATACTAGATATGTGAATTATGATGTTTGTATTTTGATAAGGGATTGTGTTAAATCTGTAGATCACTTTGGGGGTAGTATGGATATCTTAATGACTATGATTTCACTGACCCATAAGCAAGATATGTTTTTCCATTTGTTTCTGTCCTCTGCGATTTATTTCATCCATGTTTCATAGTTCTCCTTTCACTAAGTAGAACTTTCACATCTTTGGTTTAGTATATTCCTAGGTATTTTTAGGAGGACACTTTCAAACTGGAAAAACAAGTAAGAATAATGATTGCTTCATGGATGGAGAGCTGCAGCATCTGAACCAGAGTGCTGTGATGGACACACAATAATCTGTTTACCAGAAAGAGATCTTTGTTTTTTTAGTTCTGTAGCATGAGAGCTTTATTATTATTATTACAGAGTCTTGTTTTGTCACCCAGGCTAGAGTGAAGAAGCATAACCATAGGTCACTATAACCTTAAATTCTTGAGTTCAAGGCAATATTCCTCCCACTTTAGCCTACCTCTTGAGAAGGTCAAACTACAGGTGTATGCCACCATGCCCAGTTTAGAATTTTTTTCTTTTTTTGTACAGAGTCTCCGTATGTTTCCCAGGCTGATCTTGAACTTTTAAGAGTGAAAGAAAAGGCTAATTGCACAGAATTTGGATGGTAAATTGTCTCAGAAAGCAAACTACCTAGTATATGAAAATGTGGGTTGATGACAAGTAGGAGTTCCACTTTGGGAGTTAAGGAAGATGTCACTGTTCCTATTGGGAATCTAAACTTGTTGTAAACTTCCCACTGAAAGAATAAGGATTATGGCTGTAGGTCCCAGCTAACTCATTGTACTTCAACCAAATGTAAATATAAGTTGTTTTTAAAAAAAAAA
>NW_003852411.1:919669-921729 GCF_000181295.1 Otolemur garnettii
CAGAACCACATATGTTTAGTATTAGTAGAACACCATTTTCTCTCTGAGTCAAATTACTCTATTTGTATCTACTATCAGAATTATTTTATGTCATTAACATTATTTGTTCTTTTTAAAAACTAACGTAGAGATATTGCAGAAGTTTAAGTTATACTGCAAGATTTTTTTTTTTTATTTAAGCATTGTGAAATTAAAAGTAAATATATAACTGAGAGAATTGGGAGAATAGAGGAAAGAAAATTTAGAAGAAATTGTGAAGAGGCATTATTTTTTCATCTAAAAAGAATAGTGAAAATACCTTGAAAGGTGGCTCTTGAAAAAAACTGTATTAAGATTGTAATATTCAGGCCAGGCACAGTGGCTCACACCCATAAGCTCAGAACTCTGGGAGGTCATAGCAGGTGGATAACCTGAACTTAGGAGTTTGAGACCAGACTGAGCAAAATCAAGACCCTTCATCTCTACAAATAGCTGGGCATGAGTGGGTGGGGGCAAGATGGCTGACTGGAGCCAGCTTTCCACAGAGGATCCCGTCCAGAAGGAGAGTTAAAGGACAGAGTTTAGCAAGTAAGCTGATGGTTTGGAGCTGAGCCAAGAGAGAAGTTTGAAGAATGCACATCAACCCTGCTGAGGTGAGCTGTGACCCCAAGGAAACAAACAATAGGCACAAAATCCATCACCAAATGGATCAGAGTCTCCCCTCCATGAGAACTGCTCACAGATACTGTACACAAACAAGCAAACAGAGTTCAGATCCCCTCATATTTTATCCCATGGGAGAGACCATCTAAAAATCAAAACTCTTTCCCTAGAGAGGACTTACTACTATGCCATGGTATTCTCCCACCAGGCATAAAACTGTATAAAACTTCACATATTCTCTACCTGTGATTCTGAACTCCCAGCAATCCCCTCCAATCTCACCCTGAGGTCTGGGAGACTGTCCCCCTGGAGTCCAGATTCTTGGGCATTTTCTTGAGAGGTGTAGACAAGGTGTGGGCTGTTGCTGGTCAGTGCTGTTTCGACTGCATGGCATTCACATGTTTAAGAAATTTGCTATAACTAAACCAGCTCTCCAGGATATTCTCAAACCTTTCCTCCAAAATTACCAGTGCAATCCTCCACCACAAAAGTAAACTTACTCAGAAACTTTTGATCAAATTCCAACTTCCACAGTGGTGAAAAGATTAAAAATGTACACTGGACTTTTGAAAAACTCAATACCCAAAATTCTACCAGGATTATCAATATTTATAACTAATGTGAATGACTTAAATTGTCCTCTAAACAGGCAGAGTTTGGCTTAGTGGATACAAAAACTCAGGCCAGATGTCTGCTGCATACAAGAATCTCATTTTACCTTAAATGATTAATATAGACTCAGGGTAAAGGGTTGGTCATCTATATTTCAGGCAAACGGAAATCAGAAATAAGCAGGTGTTGCAGTTTTATTCACAGATACAATAGGCTTTAAACCAACAAAAGTAAGGAAAGATGGTCACTTCATATTTGTTATGGGTAACACTCAACATGATGAAATTTCAATTATTTGGAAATAATTGAACCAATCAGAATGTGCCTCAATTTATAAAAGAGACTGTGATAGACATGAGCAACTTCATTTCCTCCAGCACCATAATAGTCGAAGATTTTTAACACTCCTTTGGCAGTATTGGATATATCCTACAATAAGAAGCTAAGCAAAAAAATTTTAGACTTACACTTAACCATTCAACAATTGGATTTAACAGACATCTACAAAACATTTCATCCTAACAATACTGAATATACATTCTTCTCATCAGCCCATGGAACATACTCCAAAATTGATCACATCTTAGGTCACAAGTCTAACCTCAGCAATTTTTAAAAGAATAGAAATTATTCCTTGCATCTTCTCGGACCATTGTGGAATAAAAGTTGAACTCAATAACAACAGGAATCTGCAAACTGATACAAAACCTGGAAACTAAATAACATTAAACTGAATAATAGCTGGGTCATAGATGAGATTAAGGAGGAAATTATCAAATTTTTGGAACAAAATGATAATGAAGATA
>NW_003852411.1:922996-924195 GCF_000181295.1 Otolemur garnettii
CAGTAGTGCCAAAGAAGATGAAATATTTGGGAGTTTACCTAACAAAGGACATGAAACATCTCTATAAAGAGAACTGTGAAACTCTAAGAAAGGAAATAGCTGAAGATGTTAACAAATGGAAAAACATACCATGCTCATGGCTGGGAAGAATAAACATTGTTAAAATGTCCATATTACCCAAAGCAATATACAATTTTAATGCAATCCTTATTAAAGCTCTACTGTCATACTTTAAATAGCTTGAAAAAATAATACTTCATTTTATATGGAATCAGAAAAAAACTCCAATAGCCAAGACGTTCCTCAGAAATAAAAACAAAGCAGGAGGAATCACATTAGCAGACCTCAGACTACACTATAAATCGATACTGATCAAAACAGTATGATACTGGCACAAAAACAGAGAGGTAGATGTATGGAACAGAATAGAGAATCATGAGATGAACCCAGCTACTGACCATTATTCAATCTTTGATAAGCCAATTAAAAACATTCAGTGGGGAAAAGATTCCCTATTTAGCAAATTGTGCCAGGTGAACTGGTTGGTGACCTGTAGAAGATTGAAACTGCACCCACACCTTTCACCATTAACTATGATAGATTCTGACTGGATTAAAGATTTAAACTTAAAACATGAAACTATAAAAATACTAGAAGAAAGTGCAGGGAATATACTTGAAGAAATCGGCCTGGGCGAATATTTTATAAGGAGGACCGCCCCCCAGGCAATTGAAGCAACATCAAAAATACATTACTGGGACCTGATCAGACTAAAAAGCTTCTGCACAGCCAAGAACACAGTAAGAAAAGCAAGCAGCCCTCAGAATGGAAGAAGATATTTTCAGATTATGCCTCTGACAAATATTTAAAAATCAGTATCTACCAAAAACTCAAGAAAGAACAGCAAGAAAAAAACATGTGATACCATCTCAGGGCGGGCAAGAGACTTGAAGAGAAATGTCTCTGCAGAAGACAGGCACACGGCCTATAGACATAAGGAAAAATACTCATCATCCTTAATCATCAGAGAAATGCAAATCAAAACTACTTTGAGATATCATCTAAGAATCTAAGGAAGATTAGCCCACATCACAAAATCCCCAAACCAGAGATGTTGGCATGGATGTGGAGAAAAGGGAACTCTTGTACACTGCTGGTGGGAATGCAAATGTAAACTAATATGTTCCTTTTGGAAAGAT
>NW_003852411.1:924927-925923 GCF_000181295.1 Otolemur garnettii
GGAACTAATTTTTTTCACTTAACAATCACATTTTTGTACAGTTTGGTTCTTTGACTCATGAACATGTTATTTTTTAAAATCTAGTCATTTTTGTAATAAATGTCATTCAAAGAAAATAAATTGATATACCCTGAGTTTTAAACAAAAAACACTTGTAGTATTTGTGTTACAAAGTGGAATCTGGTCCCAGATGTTTTTTATTTTGTTGTTATTGTTGTTGTTGTTGTTATTGCTAATGTTTCATCGAGGGTACAGAGAACCAGATTGCACTGATTGCATTTTTTAGGTAAAGTCCCTCTTATAATTTCATCCCAACCCCTAACGGTGTGTCACACACCATGACTCCTTACTTGCCTCTGTCCTTCCCTTTCTTAACCTCTCCATTACCCTATCCCTCACCATGTACTAAGTCATCAATTTTCCTTACATCAATTGAGTACATTGGATTCTTGCTTCTCCATTCTTGTAATGCTTTAATAAGAAAAATGTGTTTCAACTCCATCCAGGTTAATACAAACATGTAAAGTCTCCTTTTTTTTTTTTACACCAAAGAATATAGATGCAAAAATTCTCAACAAAATTCTAGCCAATAGATTACAGCTTATTGTCAAAAAGTCATACATCATGATCAAGTAGGTTTCATTCCAGTGATGCAAGGCTGGTTTAACATAGACAAGTCCATAAACGTTATACGTTGTATCAACAAAAGCAAAAACGAAGACCATATGATCCTCTTAATAGATGCAGAAAAAGCATTTGATAAAATCCAGCATCCTTTTCTAATTAGAACACTGAGGAGTATAGGCATACTTGGCACATTTCTTAAACTGATCAAAGCCATCTAGAACAAACCCACAGCTAATATTTTACTGGAATAAAACTAAAAGCTTTTCCACTTAGAACTGGAACCAGACAAGGTTATCCTCTGTCGCCATTTCTATTCAACTAAATGGAGTAAAACTAAAAGCTTTTCCACTTAGAATGGAACCAGACAAG
>NW_003852411.1:926371-941489 GCF_000181295.1 Otolemur garnettii
TTTGACATTTAGAAAGATTCACATGTACCCTTATAGGATAAATCATAGGCGTGATCCCCGCAATCACCCTCCCTTCACCCATCCTCCTCCCTCCCCCCGCTCCCTCTCCTGTTTCCCCTTATTCTTGGACTCCATTTGGATTATAGCTTTCCTATGATAGTTAACAATTAGTTTGATAATAGGGGTTGAGTACATTGAATATTTTTTTCTTCCATTCTTGAGATACTTTACTAAGAAGAACATTTTCTAGCTCCATCCATGTAAACACAAAGGAGGTAAAGTCTCTATCTTTCTTTATGGCTGCACAGCATTCCATGGTATACACATGCCACAATTTGTTGATCCATTCATGAGTCAATGTGTACTTGGGCTTCTTCCATGACCTAGCAATTGTGAATTGGGCTGTGATGAACATTCTGGTACAGATATCTGTATTGTAGCATGGTTTTTGGTTTTCTCAATATACACCTAGCAGAGGTATTATAGGATCAGATGGCAGATCTATATTTAGATCTCTAAGTGGTCTCCATATGACTTTCCTAAAGGGAGGTATTAGTTTGTATTCCCACCAGCAGTGTAGAAGAGTTCCCTTTTCTCCACACCCCGCCAGCATCTGTGATTTTGAGATTTTGTGATATGGGCTAATCTTACTGGTGTAAGATGATATCTCAAAGCAGTTTTGATTTGCACTTCTCTGATGATTAGGGATGATGCGCATTTTTTCATATGTCTGTAGGCCATACGCCTGCCTTCTTCAGAGAAGTTTCTCTTTAAGTCTCTTGCCCACCCTGAGATGGGATCACTCGTTCTCTTCTTGCTAATAGCTTTGAGTTCTCTGTGGATTCTGGTTATTAGACCTTTGTCAGAAGCATAACTAGCAAATATCTTTTCCCATTCTGAGGGCTGTCTGTTTGCTTTTCTTACTGTGTTCTTAGCTGTGCAGAAGCTTTTTAATTTGAGGAGGTACCAGTAGTATATTTTTGATGTTGCTTCAATTTCCCAGGGGGTCTTCCTCATAAAATATTCGCCCAGGCCAATTTCTTCAAGAATTTTCCCTACACTTTCTTCTAGTGTTTTTACAGTGTCATGTCTTAAATTTAAGTCTTTAATCCACTGAGAGTTTATCTTAGTTAATGGTGACAGGTGTGGGTCTAGTTTCAGTCTTCTACAGGTTGCCAGCCAGTTCATCCAGCACCATTTGTTAAATAGAGAATTTCTTCCTCACTCAATATTTTTAATTGGCTTGTCAAAGATCATATAGCGGTAAAAAGCTGAGTTCATCTCTTGGTTCTCTATTCTGTTCCATAAATCTACCTCTCTGTTTTTGTGCCAGTACCATGCTGTTTTGATCACAATGGATTTATAGTATAGTCTGATGTGTAGTAGCGTAATTCCTTCTGCTTTGTTTTTGTTTCTGAGTAATATCTTAGCTATTTGGGTTTTTTTATGATTCCATATAAAATGAAGTATTATTTTTTTGAGATCTTTAAAGTATGTCAATGGAACTTCAATAGGGATTTCATTAAAATTATATGTTGCTTTAGGTAGTATAGCCATTTTAACAATGTTAATTTTTCCCAGCCATGAGCAAGGTATGTTTTTCCATTTGTTAGCATTTTTTATTTCTTTTCTTAGAGTTTCATAGTTCTCTTTATAGAGATCTTTCACGTCCTTTGTTAGGTAAACTCCCAAATATTTCATCTTCTTTGGCACTACTGTGAACGGAATAGAGTTGTTGACTGTTTTTTCAGCTTGACTACTGTTGTCAACCACAAGATTTTGGAAGTCATCAAAAAATACAGTAATGTCTCAGGATATAAAATCAATGTCCACAAGTCAGTAGCCTTTGTATATACCAGTAATAGCCAGACAAGAGGCTAATTAATGTCTCCATCTTTTTTAATGGGTGAATAGTATTTCATGGTATACATATACAATAGCTTGTTGATCCATTCCAGGATTGGTGGGGCATTTCGATTGTTTCCACAGTTTGGCAATTGTAAATTGAGCTGTGATAAACAGTCTAGTGCAAATGTCCTTGTGACAAAATGATATTTTTTCCTTCTGGGTAGATGCCCAGTAATGGGATTGCAGGATCAAAGGAGAGGTCTAGTTTGAGTTCTTTGAGGATTCTTTTTTTTTTTTTTTTTTTTTTTTTGAGACAGAGCCTCAAGCTGTCCCCCTGGGTAGAGTGTTGTGGCATCACAGCTCACAGCAACCTCCAACTCCTGGGCTCAAGCGAGTCTCCTGCCTCCGCCTCCCAAGTAGCTGGGACTACAGGCACCTGCCACAACGCCCGGCTATTTTTTGGTTGCAGCCGTCATTGTTGTTTGGCGGGTCTGGGCTGGGGATTTGAACCCGCCACCTTAGGTGTATGTGGCTGGCGCCTTAGCCAGTTGAGCTACAGGCGTCTTCATACTTCCTTCCAATAAAGTTGTATTAGTTTGCAGTCCACCAGGAGTGAAAAAGTGTTCCCTTCTTTCCACATCCACGCCAGCATCTGTAGCTTTGAGCATTTGTGATATAAGCCATTCTCACTGGGATTAGGATTTGATTTGTATTTCTCTGATAATTCGGGATGATGAACATTTCTTCACATGTTTGTTACATTCATCTGTGTTCATTGGAGAAAGTTCCTTTCATCTCTCTTGCCCATTGATATGAGGGATGTCTGGCTTTTTTTATGTTGATTAATTGCTGTGTTGCCTCTATTCTCAAGAAATTTTCTGTTATTACTAAATCAACATATGTAGGAAAAAGAGAAATATTTATGTACATATATTTTTACAGTTAAAAATCAACCCTGTACTTTCCATTAAATATAAATCTGTCAGTTGAATTTTACTTTGAATAAAGATTTATTATGCATCCATAAAATGTGGAACACTGGGAAAGTAATCATATTTTATTTTCAGTACATCAGCATAAAGATATAGAGGTTGACCATAACTGCAAATAAAATGCATCTTTATTATGCAAAAGAAAGTTCAGTGTATCTTGGTTTAGAAAAGAAGTAAAATTAAGCTAATATGTTTTTGAGTAAGAACAGATTTCCCTTTTGTATCAGAAAAATATTCTTAAATTATTCTAGAAACCAAATTATTTTCTTTTGATTTTTTTCCATTTGATTTCTTGGTTGTTGTTGTTGACTTTTGATACCAGTTCACCTAATTACAAAATAACTATCACTTATGAAGCCTCCACCGACAAGATGAAATGTAGTCATTTTTGTTTTTCATCAGGAATTTCCACAAAAGTGTCTTCAATACAATGAGTTAATATGCTTTCTCAACGTGCTATTGTTAACTTAGGATCAGAATTTGTTATTTTTAATCTATTTTAATAGCATGTTTTTATCTGCAGCATCTATTTTCAAAATACACTATTTTTATGAGTTTCTGTTAAAACAGTAATGATGGTCCTATGTAAAATACAAGTTTAGAATGATTGAAAGACATTGTATAAAAGGGAAGCAGCATTTAATGATTTTAGAAGCATGCTAGTTTATTCACGGTGTCAGGCTCCTCCCTTGAGCCCTTTCAGACCGATCATTTATTAGAGAAATTGGTAACGTGGACCAGCACCTTTATCCCCACAAAATGCTAGTTTTTTCCCCCACACTCTTCAATATTCATTTTGGCAAAGAAACACTATTATCTTTTCATGTTTTGTTTTATTGCTTCTCCATACTCAAGGTCACATAAAAATAGATAATTACACATTATCTCATTTCCTTGGGGATATTTCAATGAATTTTTAGTAATTCTTTAGGTTTTATAGGCATATTAGGACAGAACTAGATTGCTACCTAGTTAAAAATAAAGAAAAAACAATATGGGTCACGTACACCATAAGCAAAAAAAAAGCTCTTTACATAAATTGTGTTAAATAAAACTATTATACCAAGAATAAACATTGTCCTCATGTTTGAAAAATCCAAGGTCTTTGCACCTGGCTTTTGCCCATTCTTTCTACCTCTTTCTGTATTTTCTGTCATTGGACCAGATCTGGTCTTGCCTCTCTTTTTTTCCTTACCCTTTCCTTTCTCACTTCAGATAACCTACTTGTGGTCTATAACCCAAACCTCTATAATCCTACATGAACTAGCAAAGTGTAAACATTTTCTCAATGCTCTGATTGGCCTGCATCTATATACAGAAAGAAAATATGAGAAACTTTTGCTGTAGAACATTAAATAACTATGTGAACTAACGCCTATAAAAACCTTAATCCCTAACTTCAGCTGTTCATTGGCCCCTATCTGTTATTTCTTTAACTTGGCTTTTTTGTTTTTTAAATTTGAGACAGAGTCTTGTTATGTTGCCCAGGCTGGTCTTTGTCTCCTAGCTTTAAGTGGTCCTCCTACCTCAGCCTCCAAAAATGGTTGTATTGCAGGAGTGAGCCACTGCAGCTGGCCAGCTTTGGTCATCTCATGTTTGCAGTTAATTTTACAATAAAATTTCTTACTCAATACCTATAACTCCTTCTACGTCCCCCCCCCCCGCAACTAGCATTGCTTCTTTCAATTCATTTCACTTAGAAAATTCATTTGAAGCATCCAGTAGGTTCTCCTTCTATATCCTGTCCATTCAATTTATAATTGTATCCATTTGTATTTCTATAGTCATCTTTTTGCCTTTTCCTAGGCAACTTCATGATGACTTTTATTTACACTGTTTTCATTTTACCTTTTCATTCCTCTTTTCTTCCAAATCTATTTTGGACCTATCAATTCTTTATTGGCTCCTTTCTCAATACCTATAAATAATATTATCTTTCTCATATTGAAAAAAAATAAGCAATGAAATTTAATACAAAACCAATGTCAAATATTTTGATCTTGTATTCTTATCTCCTACTACATCCTCATTTGAATAGTCATTATACACTTTTACCCTCCTCCT
Source organism: Otolemur garnettii (assembly GCF_000181295.1). NCBI lineage: Eukaryota > Metazoa > Chordata > Mammalia > Primates > Galagidae > Otolemur > Otolemur garnettii. Next base: position 931,276 of record NW_003852411.1, read on the forward strand.
ATTTTCCAGTATATCTAACATACTACTTTATTGCACTCATCATCCTGTTTACTCATTGACAAACCCAATGATTTTCCTAAAATCTGAACTTTTTTTTTTTTTTGCATATGACTTTGTCATACCTTAAAATTTTTATTCTTTGGCTTCTTTAACAAGACCAGGAAACATTATCTACTCTTCCTTCAATTCTTTGACTATTCTTTCTTTACTTCACTACCCTATCCATCCCTTAAATATTTGCTGAACTTCTGAATTGTTTACTTTCTCTCTTTTTCTGATATGAGGCAATCTCTCTGGCAGATGTTAACCACATTAACACCTATTAAAAAATGTTGAAGGGGCATTTCTCACCATGAATCTGTTAAGTAAGGTTTAAATCTGGATTCAACCATTTCATATTGTGTGTATTGTGTGTGTGTGTCAACTATTTCACATTGTAAATAAAGATGCAATGCTGTAGGGCCAACAGACCCCTTCAAGAATTAAGATACCAATTGTAGATTACAAACTGGCCCTGAGAGTCTTGTTTTCTGGTCTATATAAATACCCTGTGTAATCCCATTGAGTCTGGGTAGACCTCTTAATATGAGACATCATTTCCATAATTAGTTTTGGCAAAGGGAGATTAATCTGAATGGGTCTCTAATCAGGTTAGCTCTGAATGTTTTAGATGGTTGGTGAGGAGAAAGTCAGAAAATTTCCCTCTTCCTAGTATCCTGAAAGAATGCAATAGGCATGTTGTAAATCACCTGTGGGACAATGAGACAAGTAATGTGGTTGGACTCTGGAACTGAGAGCACTCTGTGGGTTACCACTAGAAATAAGTGGGGACATTGGTCATATCACTGTAGGACCTGAATCCAGCCTTCCACTTGAATAGCCTACAAAAGAATTCCAAATCATTGTTCAGAAAATAGATTGATCAACACCTTGACTGGAGCCTGCAGGACCCTAAGGAGAAAATACAGCTAAGCCCTGCCCAGACCACGTACCCATGAAAACTGTGAGATAATAAATGAATGTTGTTTTAAGCTCTTACACCTATAGTAATGTATTACATGGAAATATAAAAGCACTATGCTAACTGACCTGCTTTGCTATCCTATTCCATTGACTCAGCCTCTGTCTCCTCTACTGGGGCAGTCTATATGATAGAATGTTATGTGACAATGTAATGCTGTATATATGAGTTATCCAGTACAGTAGCCACTAGCCACATGTGGCTATTGAGCATTTGAAACATAACTAGTAAAACTGAGAAACTCAAGTATAGCTACATAAGGGATGAACCATTTAGGGTATACTGTGGTGGTATTTATCCCTTCCTTTCTTCACATGGCAAAAATACACATTTTCTGCCACCACTATTAATATCAAAGAAAGGACCTCATTCTCAGAAACTTGGTGGATGAAGACACAGAGATATCAGAGATGAGAACAAGAAGGGAATGGTGGTGTCCTCTGCCCGACTTCTTATGTAACAATTCAGCTACTCGGCTCCCTCTGCCTGTTTGAGCAGTGGGAATGTACAGTGAAAGGGACAAAATGACCTAGTAGACAGGAAGAGAACCAGGAAAGTCCATGTCTTAGCCAAGACCCTACCAAACAATTTGCTTTGGGACAAGTGGAAGGTCACTGTGTCTAAGGCATGTTATTAAAACTTTACCCAGTAGCAGAACTTGCCAACCCTGATACACAAAGTGTATGAAGTTGTGGGATGGGCCACTAGTAAATATTTCAAATGTAAGATACAACATGGTTTTCAAGCTCTTACTGGATTATGTTATAGAATATGAACTGTTCTGTAACTGGGTACTATAATATTTTTTCTCTTTTTTTGAGTTTTTCCTCTTAATTTTTTATAAATATATATTTTAATTTTTATTACAAAAAATTTAGGAGGTACAATAGCTTTTTTGGTTTACATGTATATGTTATATCATGCTGAAGTCAAGTATTTCAGAGTACCCAGTGTACTCATCCCCATTTGAGACAGAGACACAAAGCAGGGCAAAAGTTGTACTCAATAACAGAGAAGACACATTAGCCTGGAGAGGAGGGTGTTTGGTTACTTTCATGTTATATTTATCTGTGCTTGGCCATGATTATGGAAGGGTCCTGTTTTTATCTTACTCCATCATTGTCATGGGATGCCCTTGTCTGATATTGCTACTTGGTGAAATCATTTTGTTCAGCAGAACACCATGGCCTCCCTCTTAGTACAAGGTCAGCTCTCAGCTGAAAGCTGAGGGGCTACATTTATTTTTTTCCTTCTCAAGGGCAATAACTGGATAAAAATAAAACCATTTTGGATTTGTACATCACTTATTTAAGATGGGTCAATAAACCGGTAGTGTGCTGATGACAGATTTTTTATTTCTGCCCAGGCCTTTCACCCAAACTTCTGACTCATGTACCCAGCTGTGTTCTTCAAATCTTCAGTTAGATGTCTCGATGCACTTCAAACTCTGTATATCCTACAGTGTTCTCAGGAACTGTACTTTCAGTCTGTTTCTCTTTCCCAATTCTCTATCTTATGTTAAGCAAGAATTGTAGCTCACACCTTCCTGAAAAATACCCCTCAAACTATACATGAAATAATTCACCAAGGTTAGCCAAGTCTAACTGCTAATGACTTTTGAATCTGTTCTTCCTCTTTAAAACTATTTCTGAAATACCAATAGGAAAATAACATTTAAATGTACAAATTCTTGCAGTTGTAAAAAAGATAGCACTATTTCTAGACTATTTAGTGTTGATAAATCATTTTAATATCTGTCCTTCTAATATAGTGCATAAGATGGGGCGGCCATGAGCAGAACTGGCTACATGGGCATACAACATGTACAGCCACACAGACCCATATGTTAGATGGATCCAAGATTAGTTTAATGCTGTGCCATTGCTGTATTGATTTTTTTTATTTTTTAAAGGGCCCCACATTGGCATTTTGCACTAGGTCCTGAATGTGATGTGGCTGATCCTGGCTATGACACTGGCTCTCATAGGCCTCCATCCCAGCAAAGTATAACTGAAGAATGGCTCTAGTCATTATGTTCTGAGATACTGTGCCATGTTCTTTCTGAGGTGAGGCTTCTTGGAGCTGCTCCCAGGCAGTATCAGAAAAGGGCAGAGATACTAATTAAAGCTCAGTCTTGTTATAGAGGCAACATTTAACATCTGCTCGAATTGGATCAAATCCTCCCTGGAAGTGTTGACAAAGCTAAGTTAGACTCCACAACAGCACAGGTCACTTCCACCCAACCTTCCCATTGATTTACCTTCACTCTGGATTGGTCTCACATGATGGTCTGCAGCCTTTCTTACCTTTTCTGGATCCCTCCATATTTCTCACACAAGCATTTCTCCTGATGTGGGAAAAAGGAATCCTCGTGCATTAGGTTTCTTCTAGTGTCTCCTTTGCCAGGGTTGGGATCAATGTTGTGAATACTAATATTATCTTTATAGGTTTGTTCTTGGCATTACAATGAGCTAATACATTAACCTATTAACATGATGCCTGGCATATACCAGACATACATAAATGTACCTATAATAATTGTGGTTATATCAATAGTCATTGTAGCAGTTTCATGGCCAAGAACTAGAATTCTAAGACATTCGAACAAATAATAATTCCTCTACTCTTTGTCTTATCTCCCACAAACTTTTCTCTGTAATAACTCCCAAAATTCTCAGAAATAGTACAAATAGTTACTTAACCCATGTCACTCATTGTTTGAGAATCCTTCAGTGATTTTCATGGTCTCTATGTTGCATAAAATTACGTCAGGGGATTTGAATTTTACCTGACATTTTGCTGGAAGAATAAAAAACAGGCTCTAGCAGTCCACATTGTATCATTTATGATCTATAATGTGCCATTAAAACAAACACCTGTCCCAGACCAGACATCAGTCCACTCTGATTTGCCACAATCACCAAATACTACCTGAGCAACATTAAAATTGCTTACAGTTCCTATCACATGTACTTCTAGACTCCATAACTTCCACAAGGTGTGCCCCCTAATGGAATAATTTATTTGAGCCCTTTCAATTCTCCTCTATTAGTAAATTTTTGGTCATGATCGTATCTCAAATAAGTGTCCCCCCTCTTAGCACACACTGTATAAATAATATTTCCAGTATTGCATTTAGTGCTTTCTATCTTTTCTTTAATTTTTAATTACTATGTATACATAATAGTTGTATACATAATAATTTAGAAGGTGTATGTGATGTTTTGATTTGTACTATTTTTATTTGTCTAGGTGCCAAATTCTTTACAAAGGGTAGCAGACTCTTGAAGTTAGATATTGACTATATTCACCCATGTGTCTTTACATCTTCCTTGCCTGCCACAGTGTCCAGCAGAATGTGGGCTCAAAACAGCCTTTATAATGAAAATAAGGAATTAATGAATCACAATTCAATGCTCTTTGGGTAATGAAGAGGAGTTTTAGAATCTTTTGTCTTTTGCTTAAATTGCTTTTTTGCATATAGCATCATATCATTTGCAAACAGAAAATTTTATTTCTTCCTTTCTGATTTTTTTTCCTTGTATTTATTATTCTTGCCTAATTATTGAACCTGGGATGTCTAGTACTGAGTAAAAGTGGTGAAATCAGGCATCCTTGCTTTGTTCCTTACCATAGAGGAAAAGCTTGCATTTTCATCATTGAGGATGATGCTTGCTATAGGCTTACCATATATGGCCTTAATTATGTTGCGGTATCTATACTTAGTTTGTTGAGTATTTTATCATGAAAAAGTATTGAATTTTTGCCAAATTATTTTATGCAATTATTGAGATAGTCATACAATTTTATCTCTCCTTTTGTTAATGTGGTATGTCACATTTATTGTTTTACATACACTGAACCACCCTAAAGACTCCTCAGACCTAATAAGTTAATTTAGTATGATTTCAGGATTCAAAACACATATAAAATAAGTTGGATTTCTATACACTAATAACCCATCTGAAAAAGAAATTAAGAAAACAATCTCATATGAATAGCTTCAAAAAGAATCAAATACTTAGGAATAACCTTAACCAAGGGAATGAAAGACACGCACACTGATGATTACAAAACATTAATGTAACAAACTAAAGTCACAAATAAGAGGAAAAACTTCTGTAATCATGAATTAGAATACTTAATATGTATAAAGTGCCCACATTACCCAAAGCGAGATTCAATGCTATCTTAATAAATTTCTAGTGCCATTTTTTTTTTTACAGAAAAGAAATCAATTCTAAAATTCATATGATAACATAAAAGACCCAGATTAGCCAAAGCTATCTTTGGGAAATTTTTTTTGAGAAAAAAAGCTATAAATATTATACTTCTTTATTGCAAAATATATTACAAATTTTTTAGTGAACAGTAAGATATTAGCATAAGACAAACTTCTAAGAATGGAACAGAGTGGAGAACCCAAAAATAAACACATACATACATGTTCAATTGACCTTTAATATGGGTGCAAAGAATAAACCATGAAGGAAAGATAGTTTCTTCAACAAATTGCATTAGGAAAACTGAATGTCTATAAGCAAATGAAATTTGATCTTTATTTTACACCATACACAAAACAAACTCAAAAGATACTGTACAGTACAGACTTACATGTAAGACATGAAACAGTAAAACTAGAAGAAAACATAGGGGAAAACCTCTATGACTTGATAGGCAACAAAAGCAAAAATAGATAAATGGGGCTTTTTCATGGCAAAGGAAACAATCAACAGTATTATAAAGCAACCGATAGAATGGGAGAAGTATTTAAAGACCATATAGCTGACTAGGGATAGAAAAGGAATTTCTATAACTCAATAGCAAAAAACAAATATTGATTTAAAGAATGGTGAAAGACCACAAAAAATGAAATGATGAATATGTTAATGAACCTGATTTAATCGTTTTTGATATGCATACATCAAAAGATCACAGTTTAGTCAATAAATGTAAATTATTACAATATATCAATTAAAATACTATTAATAAAATGTAAACAATTTTTAAAGGTTTGGGTTAAATAAGAGAAAGAAGACTCAAAATAAAATTACCAGTGTACTGGTAAAAATAAATGGTAAAGGATCCTGAACAGACATTTCTCCAGTGAAGATATGAAAAGATGCTCAATATCACTAATTAGTTGGGAAATGGAAATCAAAAATACAGGAAATATCATACCTGTCTGGATGGCAACTAATTTTTAAGAAAAGGTAATTAGTGTTATTGAGGGTATGGAAAAATTTCAACCTTTTAAATTGTCAGCATAAATGTAAAATGGTGCAACAACTATGGAGAACATTATGGAAGTTTCCTAAAAATATAACATTTATATGACCCAGAAATCTTACTTCTAAGTACATGTCCAAAATATTTGACATCAGTATCTCAAATCCACATCTGCAGTACCATGTTCATTGAAGCATTATTCATAATTCCAAGATACAGAACTAAATAAATGTCCATCAACAGATGAACTGATAAAAAGAATATGGCACATACATCAATGAAATATTATTCAGACTTAACAAAAGAAGAAAATTCTAACAAATGTGGAAAACATAGATCAATTTGAAGGACATTACAGTAAATGAACTATGTCAGTCACAGAAGGACAAATACCTCATCCCATGTACATCCCATTATACACATCAGAATTTATCAAGAGAGTAGATCTCACATTAAGTGTTCTTACTACAAAAAAAAAAAAAAAATGGGACACAGAGGGCTGTGACTGTAGCTCAGAGGAGTAGGGCGCTGGCCCCATATCCTGGAGGTGGCAGGTTCAAACCCAGCCCCGGCCATAAACAACAACAAAAAAAAAGAAAAAGGGACACAGGGAAACAATGTAAGGCATTGGTAGGTTGATTATCCTGATTATGATGAAAGTGTCATGGATGTTTACATGTGATCAAACTCATGAATTTGTATACAGTAAATATAGGCCTTTCTTTATCAATTATGCTTTAATAAAACCATTAAATAAACACTTATCTGAAGGACAAATGCCCTTAATTTTATATGTAACAAAATTGATACAAATACAGATTTCAAATTAGTAGAAAAGAGTATAAAATATAATGAAATTGTACTTTAAAATAAAACAAATTAGAACATATCCATCCTTTTAACAAAAAAGCCAACTTTTCCAATGATTTCTAAACAATAATGGCATCATGTCTTTGGGAAATGTCAAAATTAACTTTCTGTGGTTGATTGAAATCACATCTTTCTAGTTAACTTTTTGTAGTTGGTTGAACTCATATCTTTCTATATATATTTCTGTCTTCAAGTTTAATTTTCTTTGCATGAACATGTGTATCTAAGAGAATACTACCAGAATTATCTCTATTTTTATTAGTGTTTTTTATAAAGGAATTTTTTTTCTTTTTGGACTAATTTAATGTTTATAGCATTGCTGACCAATGTTGACAGCATAACATAAATCTATTTTAAAAAATTGTTTCTCAGAAAGAAGATAAACTGGTTTATATTAGGTTTTCTTTATCTTAATGGAAGTTACTCTTAATCAAATATAAACACTTGTGATTAATATAAATATTTATCACCTGACAATTATTTTTATGAAACATTCTTATAACAAGTTTTCAAATGACAAACTCAACTAGCCTTTGATTCTGATAAAATACAAGAATGTATGTATAACCTATGGTCTTTAATTTTTCCCAATTTGAATATTTATTTTCAGTCCCTAAGTAAAATTATTTAATTAAACTAGTATCTATATAGAGGAAATACTATTTTATGAACTAAAAGTGTAGGACATAGATAACACCAATATCAATATTTACAAATTGATATTAGATTAAGATAATTTATTTTCTAAGCATAAAACATTACAATTTCTATCTACTATTACTTGCTTGTACATGTATAATGTATTTGCTAAAATCTATATATATGCCATATAGCATATATACCATATGATATATCCATTTCATTTTCTGATTAAAAGCACAGATGATTGTGAAGGAGTCACTGTCAGTCCAGACAATATATTAGAAAAAATATAATTCAACCCTAGGATCTAAATTTTATCCTATGTATATTATCACAAAAGCAACTTAGTAAATTACCTATAACCATACCAAAATTAATTTTTGAAATTAGTCTTTTTTTCAGAAATAGAATGACTTTATTAAATAAAACATAAATTATCTGAAACATAATCATATTTGACCTCTTCTCTTTGCTTGTATGAGAGAAACAAAAATATGTGTGTTAAATGGACCTAGGTATACCTTACACATTCCTTTAGCCTGAAATGACTTTAAATACTGGAAATACAAATTTTTCCATCCTAAATTCATTCATGCTATATGATAACTCCTATCACTTATGAAAGCCAGAGTTATTATGTCATTGAAATTTGCATTATATTCTGGAAACAAAATTTTATTGTCTCAAAATTATGTTATTGGGTTATTTTTAGTAACTAAGAAGTTTCTATTTCAGAGAAATATTGTTTAGATCTTATATTAAGCTATGAAATGATACTGTAAGCTCCTATAGGGCAATGATAAAATTTATATATACACACACACATATATATACATTTAAATCTCCAGCCTATAGCCAAAATATAGTTCAAACTAAAAGGGAGGATATTTGGGAGGACTTAGCCTAATGTGCATAATGCAATGATATATTTCTAATCTATTAAGAATAGAATATGACTGTCTTACCACAACAAATAACTAAGCGAGGCGATAGTTATGTTAATCAGTTAGATGTAAGCATTCCACATTATATATCAAATCAGCACATTGTGCCTCATAAATGCATTAATGTACACAGTTAGGATCTAATAAAAGAAACAAATGAAACAAAAATCAATTTTCACAGTCTCCTCTCATGGAGAAACAATAAAATAATAAAATAATAAAGGAAAAGCACATTTAATGTCATTACATAATTCAAGGTGCTCAACATACATTAAATGTATTAATTTATATTTAAATTCCTAAAAGAATAATTTTTGTGTTTTTCAAGTTAAATTAATTATATGTATATTATACTGTTGAGTCACACGATAAGCATTACAAATTTTATACATCAAAGATAATTATTTACTGTAAAGGAATTGGTTCTTTCCGCACCTCAGAAAGAATGTTAACATTCACTTTTTAACACGTATTACTTCACTAAATATTTCCTAGAAAAATATAAGATATATATGAATAAATATTTATAAACATATATATTCTGTATGCTATATATAATAGCAGAGAGCTATGAGCAGCATGGTTTGGCCTGTCAAAAGCCTCATAGAATATCAACCTAAATTTCCATTAAAAAAAAATCTTGTGGTAGCAAATTGTCATAAAACAATGATTTGAATTTATGTAGTCAAATAGAATTTTCCCACTCATATAGTCAATATAATTTCTAAGAAAAAGAATTTTTAAAAACATTATCACATATACTATCATCTGATCTAATTGCTGATTTCCAATAAAATTGTCAGATCTCTTTTCTTTAAGCATTTTAAGAGTTTGCTTTAAGATACATAGTATTTACTTTGATTTTCAAACTTACTTTTGGTAAAAACTACTTTTATAGACAGCCATTAATCACATATTTAAATCTGCAAACATAGAGCAAACTTTATTTTCTACTTGAGAATTTGTTTATTCAAAATAATATAAGTTCTTAATAATAAAATAAAAATAATTATATTATTATATTAAAATAATACAAGTTCTTAATAACATAATAATGTTCATTGTCAAATAATGAAAGTAGAAATAAACATATTTGATTTTTTTCAACACATTTTGAAAAATTTAATTAGCAAGACAAAATGTCTAAAATTGAAAATAAATTAAGAAAATATATTTAAATGTAAATAAGTAAAAGTTAAATCAAAATGTACTCTAAGTTGCAAATACATTTAACACATAATAATCAACTATTATAAACTCCAAGTTTCCTAATTAAATGAATAACTTAAAAAATAATTCCAAATATATCAAGACCCTTGAGATACGTGCAAGGAGCAGAGGTTTCAAATAAGCAATTCTATGAGATTCTATTATTTTATCATAAATGTTTGGCATAACTTGTCACTCAGGCAAATAGTGAACATTAACCTTATGAACTTTCATTCAATTCATGAATATATATTATAAAAATAAAATCAGCATATGTGCTTATATATGTGTGTGCATGT